>NC_140234.1:1551531-1925394 GCF_949987555.1 Borostomias antarcticus
ATATGCCTGTTCCGATGCCTTGTTTTGGTTTTAGCTGTCATTTGACATTTGGCTGTCATGGAAGGAGTGGTGGAACATCTCCGAGCTTATGAGGAGATATCCCCATCTATACAATCCATCCCTGCCCCTTCACAGAGATGCCCAAGTACAGTACTACGGAATTCGTGGGAGGAATTCGGGTACACCGGTACAGCCATCTTTCCCGATCAGAATGAAAACAAACCACAATGAAAACTGCTCTCTGAATAACCTCTTTCCCTCAGAAAGCCACTTCTCTCAGAGCAACAACAAACGCTCAACAGAATGACAAGCGTGCGGCCCATTGTTGCCATACGACGCTAAGTGTCGCCCCAAGGATAAATGCTACATGTCGAGCAACACTTTTTTTTGTCGAGCGACATTTATCGAGCGACACTTTTCAAGAAGCATAAATAAGGTCTAAGTCTCAAGTTAATGCATTTGGGGACTTTGGAATGGAAGGAAATGTTATGGTTCGTCTGTTTAACTTGCTAATAGCTTGTATCAATAATGTACACTAACGTTTTCAGTGTAACCTACTCTTATAAAATATGTTCTGTTGCTCTAGGCTTGGGCGCATAACGTTTAGTTTCACTTTCATTATTGTATTTTAAAGAACAGAGGCCTACTATCAATGGAGAAGAAAACGTGTGTGATTGAGTAAATGATTGAGAAGGAATACTGATAATGGTGTCAGTAGGGTTTACTTTTTGAACAATTTCAGTATGTTTTAAGAATACTGAGATAATACGGATAACCATGGTGATTTTGGTCACTATAATCTTAAAAAATTGAAGTACCAGTTAATCTAACAGTGATGAAATGAAATCTGATTTTCAGGCTACTTGCAATTGTCAGGTTCACTATGTAATTTTGTTGGATTTTTGGGGGGATTTGCAAAACTATACATTTTTGAAAAGTGTATTTTGATTTTTCAAGGTGCCCACCCACATCCATTGTATGACCAAAACGGTGGTAGATCAACTATCAGACTTTCTCAAAAGTGCTAGTTTTGTCAACGTTTGGATCTGAACCATTGTATATGATCATAAGTAACCTTAAAACAGGGCTAAACATGCATTTTCCCTTTACTACTCCTTTAAAGAACATGGTAGTAATCTTGGGTTAATGTACGTGCCGCCATTCAATTATCACAGTTCACAGACAACAGTCAAGTACCGATTGGATGCTCTTGGTTCCCTGTTCCCTCACACGAAGCTCTGTGTCAGCGTGCACTGTGCAGTGGAGCGTGCTGCGCGCTGTTGTCTGAGCAGGTTGGAACAAACCAACTGTAGACTTGAGGGGGGGGGGGGTCTCATCTCACACACTTGTTTTCCAACAGAAATAATTTGAAAATAAATAGGAAATATGAAACAGATCCATGGACAAGGTTTAAAAAAAAACGAGAGCATTTTTTTTGTCTACTATTATTGAGGGGGACAGATTGGCATATTTCAATATTCCAGGGGACATTTCCCCTCCAATGAATACATGGTTACGCCCATGACTGCTTCTAACTGGTATACAACATCAAACTAACATCATAAAATAAACCGTTTACCTGCCCTCCAGACCTTCACACACCTTAGCCTACGAGGCTGGACTGGACCAGGCTGGGCTCGGCTGTGCTGCTGTGCTAGGCCAGGCTGTGCTAGGCCAGGCCGTGCTAGGCCAGGCTGTGCTAGGCAAGGCTGTGCTGGGCCAGGCTGTGCTAGGCCAGGCTGTGCTAGGCCAGGCTGTGCTAGGCCAGGCTGTGCTAGGCCAGGCTGTGCTAGGCCAGGCTGATTGCTAGGCTGGGCTGTTCCTGTGGTGGATAGAGAACATGTGATCAGGATGTCGGCTAGACTTGGTGCATATTTGCCATTTAACTACTGTACCAAAATAGCTTTTTTTTATACAATATGTGGGGGATTAAACTATAGCCACCCCAGAGAAAAGGCTTTGATAAATGTCTTTACTTTGGTGAGTAACAAATTCATTCATTCATTAAATTCATTCATTGTTTGTTCAGGAAAAATTGACTGAGACCAGGGTACACAGGGCAATAAGAGTGGATACATATCCAAATAAATAAAAATAAATAAAAAAAACACATAAACAAGACACAGGATTAAAGTCAGATAAAATAAAATAATTTAATGAACAATTTGATTAAAACAGGGGCACTGAACCACAACCTTATCGTCTTACCTTAGACTAATTGGTTCACAGGCAAAAATTGTGTAAGCTTCAAATACTCTTGCAGATTTCCATTTATTTATTTAATGAATATTCTTTGTAGAAGTGTCATGGCCATGTGTCATGGCGAGGCATCTTGAGAGAGAGACTAGGCTCCTGTGCGCCATGGACCATGGGGCTATGTCAAGGATATTTAGATAACTGCTTCTCAACTAGCATAGTGCAACATCAAACCAACAACATCATAAAATAAACCTTTTACCTGGCAGTTTTGGGACTTCACTTCACTAGTCCTTCACCATGCAGACGTGCACTTGCTAGGCTAGAAATCAATGAAAAGTAGCTTATTACTAGCTAGTTGTGACATCTGAGCTAACGTGGTTAGCTAGCTAAATTCTAGTCACTACTGACAGCCACTGTCTCAATTACAAAAAAATAATTTAAAGGTAAAAGTTCTGATACAAGTGACAGCATAACTTGTAAATATGAAAAGAATTACTTACTATTTACGACTGTAACTCTCATGAACCTTCCAACCTTGTTCAAGCACCATGGCTTCTTGCAATGAAGACATTTTGAAGCGCTGAGCCAGTATGGTCTGGAAAGGATGACCCAGTCTCCAAGCACCAAGCACATTCCATCCCAACCCTTTTTTTAAATCATTCAATCCAGAGCGGGCAACGTTTGATGAGCTGCCCAAGCTGACTCTAATAGGTTTAAATCTATAACAATCAGCGACATGCATGGGGGGACAAGTCCAGGGATGGCGCAAAATTTTGTAAAAAAAATAAAAATATATATATGTATATATTTATATATTTGTTTTTTTGCCGGCTTCCTTTGTATGTGCAGCTTACTCACACAAGGGTATCAACATCAAGACAGTCCCTCAACTGCAATGGCATCTCTTCTGCAAACACATGTCAGAAAGTGACAAGCTCCCTCCACCACTTGGAGCTCAGCGCATCTTGAGGGTCATGTCCAAACGGGTATGGGCACAGAGAGCCATCGCTCTGCAGGATCTACAGATGGATCCCCTGCAAAATGGATACTTCAAACACTCTGATCATATACTGAAACCAACGACCAGGTCCTCCTAATCCCAAAGGCCATCTTTGAGATGCTCCAATGCAAGTGTAAATCTGACTGTTCTTCTGGGAGATGTTCCTGCAGAGCTAAGAACTTAGCCTGTACCAACGTGTGTCTACCTACCCCAACCCCTGCCTCTATCTGGGCCCAGGCACATTCACACACACACACACAGACATACACCAGTGTTTGCCATGTCTCTCCTATGATGTTTTTAGCCTCTCTTACTCTGAAAATGTAATTTAATGTAATTTATTGCTTTATCAATGTTCTTAGCCGTTAGACAAACATACTCCAGGAGCTTGCTCGATCGTCTTGTTGAGAGGGGTCAGGGAAGAATTTTTACAGCTCACTTATCTGGCCCCCAGGTGATACTGTTTTTTTTGCTTCCCTCTGGAATATGTAGAGAGTCGGTCGTATGCCCACCTCCCTTGTTCTCTGTTAAGCGCATTGTTTTGCCTCTGTATGAAATGCGCTATACAAATAAAGTTTGATTTGATTTGATGTGTCAGTGCAGCAGCCAGTGCCAGAACGATGATTCCCAACCTGTGATACACAAAAGCGATGATGATGATGATGATTATGGTGATGTTTGGAGACTGTCTAATGAAAAAGGTTGCTTAATCATGATCATACTGTGGTCTAAATGTACCTGTCAGGATGCTGAAGATGGTTGTAGAAACATCCAAAGTTCACACTTGCTAAATTTTATACTCGTAAGACAAATGATCTGTTAACTCTTCAATAAAAAGTATAATAAAATGCATTTTAGTCACCTCATTCTATCCTATAAATTCTATCCATCTATTCTATAAAATGTAGGGTTAGCAGTTAAAAATCAATGTTCCAGCTTATTTCGAAGTTTTACAGCAGCCATTTAGTAAATTCCAAGATGGCCGCCACATAGACATCTGGGCAAATTACATTTCGGATTACTTATACAATACTCTTTCCAAAAATGTATAGTTTTGCAAATCCCCCAAAATTCCAATGAAAGAAAAATCTAAACATAATGAACCTGACTACAAGGCAAATCGCTGCCACAAAATAAATTAGTATTGTCACCACCACAACAAAAACAACAACAAAGGATGTGTATTGATTTCTGTTTTTTGTTGTGGTTGTCTGCTGTGATAGTATAAACAAGTAGGGTACTCCGTGTCATCTTCCCGTCTTCTCTGAGACCTCGCCAGCGCCCGAAGGACGATGGGCTGTCACAAGCTGTATGCGCCAAGCATAACAGGGTCCACCCTAATCTGCTTTAGGGGTCCTTGTGAGCTGCTGGCGACTCCCAGATACAGACAAACCAATCAAGCAGGATGCCCGTCAAAACCTTTTGGGTTTTTCTTTAATTTCCCCAGGCGATGGTTAGGAGCCAAGGAGTCGATAACCGGTGAGTCACAGTGGATTAACGGTGGAACGCTGGCCCGGATGCTCATGGGAGTCGAACTCCAAGAGATGATCATTTGAGGGGAAAGCATACTATTGTTACAAGGGAAACAAGCTACTTCCTCAGATAATCTCTCTGGCCAATTTGGAAAAGTATACAGATTATTACCAACAAATCAGAAGGGATTTTAGGATGAATCCTCTGGTTTATACAGCTAACATGCTGGAGTGGCGGCCAGATGATTGGCATAGAGAACATGTTCCTCAGTGTCATGATTTTGCCCCTCTGGTATGACCCTTACTGAATGAGACCTGTAATAAGCCTCTGTTATAAGACTCTGTTATACGACATTTCAGTAAGCCTATGATATAAGACTCTGTTATAAGCCTATTAGTCTATGATATATGAGACTCTATTATACTCTGTTAAGTCTATGATATAAGACTGCTATAAGACTGCTATAAGCCTATGATATAAGACTCTGTTATAAGACTGTTATAAGACTGCTATAAGCCTATGATATAAGACTCTGTTATAAGACTGTTATAAGACTGCTATAAGCCTATGATATAAGACTGTTATAAACCCATGTTATATACCAATCTTCGGCCAATGTTGAACCCTCAGATCTAATTGAGGGCTATGGATTTGTTCTAAGTCTTCTCAGATCTAATTGACGGTATGGATTTGTAACCTCTCAGTACAAGGTCTCGGAGGCGTTATGAAAAGGCAACGACATCACACTGTCGCCCAGAGAGATCGTCAGCAATCAGATCGACTCTGGGATGCACTTAAGAGGCTGAAAACACCTGAATTCTGACAAAGTTTGAGTACCTTGAGGATGAAAAAGTATTGCACACGCTTCAACAGCTACACACACGGTTAATAAAGTAGAATCTAATAAATAAATAATACATCTGAATCTAATTGTGTTGTTTGCGGTACGTCAGCCAGTTAGTGCAGGAGAGATAACAAAGGATGGTTAATTACAAAACGCTAGGAGTAGAGATCTAATGAAGATATCTCCTCAGTACATACAGATCTCTAATTTCACTCAGAAGCCTCTCCAGTTACCTTTTACTAATCAACAAATGTAGATAAGTTATTTGTTTGTTTTCATTGTCGGTGGTCTATATCAAAGTATCAAAGATAAGTCTTTTCTCCCTGCGAGAATTCATAGAAAACCCATTTCACTTGGCAGTCTCCCGGACTCAAGGTTATACGCTGCTACTTAGCCTGTTCTGTTGTTCCATAAATCAGGGGATAATGTAATTGGGTGAGATCGAGGCACAGACACTATTAATTCGACTGGCTCCTCCAGCGACACTTAAGGTGGCATTACTAACACTCCAAATGTATTATCTCAATCCGCTGAATCGCTGCAGCCAATGTCTCTTTGGGAAGGGGGATAAATAACACGCCAGAGAGGAGAGAGCAGGGCTCTCACACATCCCAGTGCATTCCTCCATCCGTCTCTCGGTCATTCTCTTTCTTTCTTTCTTAGTTTCTTTCATTCTTTCTTGTGCTTTCTCTCTTTTTCCCATTCCTGCGTTCTCTTCCTCCCCCTATCTCTTTTTTCTCTCTCTCTCATCGTCTCTCTGTGCCATACTCTCTATTTCTACCTCCCTCTCTGCCAGGTTAAAATGAGACGGATGCATCTGTGTTGCCTACAAAAGCCATAAAGCACCCTCCTCTCCTGGGCTCCCACTGAACATAAAGTCTGTTAATGTACATGTGAACCAGAGAACCAAATCACTTCTTCCCCAGGGCCATTACTCACACTTTCTGAACCGCCAGGGTTTGGACACAAGCCCACGCTATAAAAAGGCCGTTTCTCACCCCACATCATAATGTTAGGATATAATCTCTCCAGCCCTGGAGCATGGTGAATTACCACATCCTAGAACTGCCTTTTGCTGCTCTTGCTGAGGATGGGAGAGGGACTTCCTGTTATTGAGCAATGGCAAGTTGATGGATTGAGGCTGAAGATAGGAGCTGCTGTGCTGGGGCGGCTGTGGCTCAGGAGGTAGAGTGGGTCGTCCAATGGGCCGCAGGGTCGGCGGTTCGATTCCCGGCTCCTCCTGCCCACATGTCGAAGTGTCCTTGAACAGGACACTAAACCATAAATTGCTCACAATGAGCAGGCTAGCACCTTGTGTGACAGCTTGCCGCCATTGGTGTGTGAATGGATGAATGAGAGGTCATTGTAAAGTACTTTGTCCGTTAAGGTAGAAAGGCGCTATATAAGTGCAGGCCATTTACCGTGTACTATGCTGTTACATATCGAGTGTGACTGTGAAGAAAGTAGGTGGTTCCTACCACTTATCTTCCTCAGTCTTGAGCTGTTCTCTGGCTAACTCAGTTGCTCGAGCAGGGTGATGAAGGCTGAATCCCATTTCTCATTTTTATCCCTATCCCTACCCCATGCCCTATAGAAACAGAGTATCAAGGGCTAGTGGGTTGAAATCTTTCCATTACATTACATGTATATTAGTCATTTAGCAGACACTTTTATCCACAGCAACTAACAATAATTGCATTTAACGTAGGAAAAGCCAATGTACTACTACTTGCCAGAACTCACAAGTGCATCTCCTTTCTAAAACAAGTGACTAAGAACATAATCTAGTGCTGAAGGCAAAGTGCAAAGAATAGCAATCTAAAATATAATAGGTGCTAAAGAGGGTGGATCGTTGTAGTACTTTAGTTGAGTTGAGTTTTGAGCCTGCGAGGAAAGATGGGCAGCGACTCTGCTGTCCTGACGTCAGTGGGCAGTTCATTACACCACTGCGTGGCCAGGACAGAGAAGAGCTGTGACTGTCGATCGACCGCAGGGGCCTCGGAGTGACGGGGCAACCAGTCGCCCTGAGGTAGCAGAGCGTAGTGGTCGGGAGGGGGTATAGGGTTTGGCCATGGCCAGAGTTTTAAACTGGATGCGAGCTGCTACCTGGAGCCAGTGTAGGCAACGGAGAAGGGAAGTTGTGTATGGAGGACCAAACCTTTCAAAATAAAAAAATAAATACATAAATAAATAAATGACTCAACAAATGACCAATAAATAAATGAATGAATAAATATGCACAAAAATAAATAAATGAATTAATAAATGCATGCAGTAATGTGTAAATAAATACATTACATTTGATATAAATGTATAAAATTATATATTTATTTATTGTTTGATTCATTATTTCTTGCATTTATTTCCATATTCATTTATTTATTCATTTATTTATTTATGTATTCATTTCCACATTTATTTATTCTTTGTTTGCTCGCTCCTTATATGCTAATTAGGGGGCTGTCCATCATGGTGATCCCTTACTCCCATTGGTTAATCAGTATCAGAGTGCATAGATCGACTGTGTATGCCTGCCGTGGATCGGTTGCATAGCAACTACAACGCAACTTGAAGAGGCCGACGAGTTTGCCAATCTTCCGAACTGATGGTAATGTGGTGGTTTTCATCAGAAAACAATTTAACAGGTGTCTGGCCGTTTTAGCTAGCACTACCTAGCTACGTTTGTTAACGTTGGCTTACGCTAGCTAGCTAGATACGTTTTTAGGTAAGTTATATAAAACTAGCTTGCCATTTTGGCTTTAATGGTTAATATTAGACTACAGTAGCTTGCTAGTTAATGAGCATGGCCGAAATAGGTAGCCTGAACAACAGACATTCGGTCATGATACATTTGATCCCATTGTATCGCATTGCATCAGTGTCCTCTGTGTTTGTGTGTGCGGGAGAATTACATTTGTGTATTGAGGTAAAACTTGTAACCATATCATCAACAACCCCTGTCCTGCTGACACCTGATTAACATGCACACACATGTACAATCTAAGGTGTCTCCTTGTACTGCAGCCTGGACAGTCTCTTCCTTAGAATGCTGTCTCATTGATGATAAACACACTAAGGGGCGAATTCACTAAAGCAAATTGCGCCCGCTAATTGCACCATTACATTGCGCGTCAGTTGCGCCAGCTATGTGCTCCGTTTTAAAAACCTATTCACTAAAGACATTGCGCTAATAATATCCCAGCGCAAACACGCCCATTCGGTGTTTGCGGCTGAGTGCAATAAATATAATTTATAAATACAGCGCATGCAGCGCAAACAACTCGTATGCATTGGACGACGGCAGACAGAAAGAGAAAAATACGATTCTCAGACCGCGAACTTGGAAGTCCTCACGGACGAGGTTCAAAAGCATGCCTCACAGCTTTCCACCAAAAATATGACGGCTACAGCCAAAAATCAGATTTGGGGTTTAATTTCACAAGCAGTCAGTGCCGTAGGTGTATGTAAACGTGGAAATATGGACTGCAAACGGAGGTGGAATGACCTAAAAAGACGAACAAAGGAGAAATTGTCATTCAATGCCACCCAGGCCAAAAAAAACGGTGGAGGTCCTCCTCAAGAGCAGCCACTAAACAGCTACGAAGAAACTGTTCAATCTACACTCCAGAGCGAACAAGTTACTGGCCTGGAGGAGGGAATTGACACAAGCGAGTGTGTTCCACAGGACCATGAAGGTACACTACTTTAGTGATTAGAATTGTCATTGTTACTCTTATCATTGTTCAGTATTATCATAAGCTATCCCCCAACCAAATTTATTTTGCCACATTATGTCACATAGCCACATTTTACTTGTCTGTTTAGTTGGTCTGATATAAATATGCCACGACTTTTTAGATGAGCCAATGCCTGGCCCTTTGGAGACTGAGGTCGCTCGGGAGGACTCTCCCCCATCCCACCTCCAACCATCCGCCTCGGTGTCCAGCCAACATCTGATGGACAACCCACCCCCAGCAGTCAACTATGAGGTCATTGACCAAATGTGATATGCTGAGCAACAAAAACAGACATCTGCCCAAGAACAGCACGCCTCCCAACTGCAAGCCCTGACCATGGAATTGCGAGCCATGCGTCGCCAGCTGAGGCCACTGGGAAACAGCTCCCGACAAATGGTCAGTGCCTTGGCGGGCTTGAACCACAACATCTCCGGATTGAGATCCGAATTGCAGGCCAGCCACACGGAGTTGATGGGGGTAATGGGGAGAAATGCCGCTGCGCTGGAGGCTAATGCAGGCCTAGTCAGCCAGAGTAGGCCTGAGCCACACTCCTCATTGAGGGAGGCTAGCCAGAGTGCCACGCCAATCCAGGCCAGGCAATTAAGGGAGAGGAAGGGGAAAAATGTAGGGCCAAAATAATGGAGAGGAGGTAGGCTAATTATCGACCATTTGTATTTTTTTTTATTTAATTACGCCTATGATGTAGACCATGCTGGAGCTTTCCTAATTTGTTTTTTCTTTATATTTACATCCTTTATTTTTGACGGTTTGTCCTTCGTTAACTCGTATTTGTTTGTCTTTTGTTTAATATGTATATTGTAAAGCGCATTGTTACTGTCATGTGAGAAATGCGCTATGTACATTGAATTGCATTTGTTAGTCATGCCACGGCGAAATAAATCAGTTTGAACGGAGCTGTCCATGGTGATGAATCTTTAGGCGGAAGTTAACGTTATGTTAACAGCTTCAGTGAAAATATAGTCAGACTTCGCTATATATTTTTAGGTAGAAAAATGGTTGTAGATGTTTCATGTTCAAGACAAAATGACGTGCACTCTCATATGCTCCAGAACAAACATTTCATTGACAGTGTTTCCAGTGTCTACCTGACTAGCCTACATGGACCTGAAGAAACTTTAAAATTAAATTAAAGGTTTATTCTGGAGCGAGTGTATGGGTTCCATTTTCTTTATTGTGTTTATTACCTAACCCAGCACCCCAGTGAGTGATTTTCATACTTTTCATTTAATGTTTGGTCGTATAGGCCTAATGAGGCCCATTTTAAGACTTTGGTTCCAAAATGAGATCCATTTAGAGAAATGTCGGTTATTTGACATTTAAATGTACAATTTCATAGCTTTTTATGGACAAATGCTTCTTCTGAGTTGATGGCAGAAACATTTCACACAAAGATGAAAGAACCAATTTGCAATAGGCTACTTTCTAATAACATGTGAGTGGTGCTTATCTCATTTTGCAACAAATCCCTCATTTGTATTTTTGGTGGAATTCATACAACTTGATTTTGTTAGAGACAGAAAGCATTTCACGTGAAATAATGTGCGACAATGTTCTGCCTGACATGTCTGCCCTCATCTACTCGGACATCAATCAATAAATCAAAGCTTTATTTGTATAGCGCATTTCATACCCAGAGGCAACACAATGCGCTTTACGACATGTGGCAGGCGGGCAGGTGGCTCCTGGTCATCGTCGGAGTCGTGCTCCTCGGGCTGCAGACCCACATCCAGGCGTAGACCGGCTGCCATTGCAATGTTATGCAAGATGCAGCACGCTACGATGATCTGGCATACTTTTGGGGGAGTGTATAACATTGCCCCGCCGGTACGATCTAGGCATCTAAAACGGCTTTTCAGTATTCCAAATGTGCACTCAATCACACCGCGCGTCCTGATGTGAGCCCGGTTGCACGCCGCCTCCCCAACGTTGGAAGGATTACGCACGGGAGTCATCATCCATGGCTGAAGTTGATACCCGCCGTCACCTATGATACCAAAGCACATTTTGATTCCGCACATTTGCTATGAATATTACAGCAGTAACGTTTTCTCTAAGCAACTTTCTTACCCAGTAACCAGGTATTGTCCTCCATGTCTTGCATGATCCCATACAGGCCGCTGCTCCTAAAAATGTAGCTGTCGTGCACCGACCCAGGGAATTTGGCAACCACATTCGTGATGATGTTATTGCCGTTGCATACTACCTGGGTGTTCATGGAGTATGTTTGCTTCCTATTACTGAAGACATGCTTGTTTGTAATGGTGGTACTATGGGTATGTGAGTGCAGTCAATTGCACCCACAACATTGGGAAAGCCGGAAATGTTGAAGAACGCCTGCTTTGTCTCCTCAATTTCCCGCATGTTTTGAGGAAATGTGATGTTTTGTGGAGCTAGTCTTACAATTGCTGGTACAACCTCCCACATGGCCCTGCTGATGGATGGCTGTGATAGACCAGAGCCACCTGCAATCGGTGTCTGGAACGATCCAGACGCAAGAACCTGCAGTGTTGCCAGCAGTTTGGTAATCCCAGGTATTGCATGGGATCGTTGAGTGACTGGCTCAATGTCATCTTTGATTCGGTCGAATAGTGCAAGAATTGTTTGAGCTGGCAACCTGTATCTCCGGATGATCTCGGGCTCGCTTAAATCAAAAAGTGACATTCTTCTTCTAAATATTCTCTCACGAACAACACGCCTGGCATTGCGATGCCTTCGCCTCGCAGCAATCACTGCTGCCATGATCAGCGGAAAGGCTGGCCGCGACACATCCCTAGCTTGCGCTTAAACACCACGTCTCTGAAAACGGAATTCTTTTCACTTTAACTGCGTGAAGTAATTTGCGCTGATCTTTGTGAATTGGGCGGGTTTTGCAATAATGTTCATTTGCATAGAAAGGGGAACATTCTCCGCCCATATTACCTAATTTAAATATGAGCTAATAACACCGGCGCAGAGAAACGCAATGACGAACGCAACGCAGTTAATACCGTATTTCACCCTTTGCGAGGGCTTTGTGAATAGCAAACATAATTTTTGACTTATTTGCACAGGCTTTGCGTCAGGAAAAGCTGCGCAATCCTTTAGTGAATTCGCCCCTAAATGTCTATAGGCTCCTGCCTCCTCTAGATCACACATAAACAGACAGTACACATGCACAGAGGATGTCCAACATGCACCCTGACTCTCTCACTCTCTTCCTTCCAGAATCCCCATAACAAGTGTGTAACAGACACCCAGATATGCCGGGCCAAGTTCTGCAACAGGGAGTGCTATGCCTTCGTAGTGTACTCCTTGTATGTAGCACTGTCACAGGTTATACCGTATGTGTGCTGTACTTGTATTGGATGTTTTTGACATGAATATAGTATATATAGAAGAACATAGGATAGCATCCATTTTGAATGTGTAATACAACACAGCTTAAGGCGTCCCACAACCTGGAGACAATCCTGACTTTTACCAAACACGACATCCTGCCGGAGGGTTATGCCAAGAAGGTCGTAGAGCTTAAATCCTTCTTCAGCCCCTCTGACCCCCTCCCTACCACGTCCCTAGGCCTCACGCAGGCAACAGAGACCTATATATCAACTTCCTACCAGATCCTTGAGAGCAAGGGCGTAGGTTTGCGTATGGACGGTCGGGACATGTCCCTACCAACATTTTGGGAGGCCCAAATTGTCCCTACCAACTTTTAAGCAACCTTGACCGTAGCAATTATTTTGCATTATAGATATTAGACCATTAGCCTACCCCTTTCCTCCACTGTGAATGTGCCATCCCAGTATTCTTTTTATATTTTTTAAACTCGGCTCATTGGCTCATTTGTCTGAGATAGATCATTGCATTTTTCAAATTTTCGCTTGATCTGAAGACCAACAGCCTTACAGACAGACGCTGACAGCTAGCCATACAGTTGTGATTCTGACAGCCGTTCAGGTACATCCACCACAATGTCGCCTCCCCCTCCAAAGAGGATGAGGGATATCAGGAGCTTTTTCTCCGCAACTGTAAGTAACGTTACCGTTAGCTAGCTGCTGGTAAACTAAGTAGCTAACCTTAGGCAGTAGCCACATGAAAACCAGCTAGGTTGGTGCTAATGTTATCTAAACTAACATCACTTGTCTTTCCGGTGGTATAAGCTGGCTAGCTAGCGAACTGTTAAGATGGCTTCTATCATCCTGTAACATTAGGATAGCAGCAGCCATTACATTATTATACATTAGCTGCCCACCAGAGATTTAATTGAATAGGACATCATGGCGTCCTCACAACTAATGACGGTAAGTGTCCGCAATGAATACTAGCCGATGGGCTATTAGCTATAGCTTTGTAAAACCCAGTCTGTGCTAGACGTGATGCTAATTTTCGCTATATTAAACTCCCACTAACTTATGCTAAAAATGTCAGTGATATTAAAGTCGTAAGTTTTGATATAAAAAATAAATAGCCTGACAGGGGTTCTTGTTACAATTATAGGGGAAACTGAATACTCATACGGTAACGTTATCTAGAGGTTAGCCAGCCCATGAGAGCCGTTAACGTTATTTTTATGAGGGCTCAGGTCTGTTTTTCTTTATAGCCCGTCCCTGTGTAGCCTGTTTTCTTAGTTATTAGCTAACGTATACTTGCTAACTGGAATCTCATAATTTTCCTCTCACTATATTGGCCGGAAGGTGTTTTAAATAAAGTAGTGTATGTTGAAGTACATGGGATTTATTTTTTCCAACTAGGATTGGGTATCCAGGATTGTGGAATTTCGCAATTGGTATTGCCTACTAAATGTCTGGTATTTTGCTACTCCCCCAATGGACAGATATATCAATTTATGAATTGAATGTCAGTCTAAAAATCCAATGAAAATCTCAATTTTAATCAAATCATTTTTATGCATGAAACAGCAGCAGTCGTGAGAGAGAGAGTGGACGGTAGCAGCAGCAACCAAGAGAGAGAGAGAGAGTGTGGAGGGACGCAGCAGCAGCAAAAGTCGAGAGTGGAGGGACGCAGCAGGCAGGATGTGATACAGTAGACTAACAACATTGTATAAGTATTATTCAATTTCATAAATATATGAATATATAAGAGCTTTAACCTCTCGTCCCCAGCAAAAATTGTGTACGCAGGCTACACTGTTATATGGTCCCTACCAATGATGAAACCAAACCTACGCCCTTGCTTGAGAGACACTATCGCTCCAAGGTCAAGTTAGTCGAAGACCTAGAGTCGAAACCGGGCCTCACTGACCAGATGGCCTGGGATCATGCCTGTCACTGGGCAGATAGAGAGCTTAAGGGACACCTTAATACCAGCACGATAGACCGCACCAAGGCCCTCCTTCCCCCCTTCCTATCAGCAGGTAGCTTGACACCAACCAGCTTGGTACCTGTCTCCCCCATGCTTAGCCAATGGTCAGATGTTGACTCCCCCATCCCCCCCACCCCGGCCCGCCCATGTCAACTGTTCCCGGTCAGTCACTGATAAGGAATACCTTCTCCGATCCCCTCCTCAGTTTATGGACCCCGGCAGGATTTCCGATGCCCTGAGCCTCTCGCGGATGCACCTCAACCCATCCCCGCACCCCGTTCCAGTCCATACTTCCGTCACCCTAGAGCCGACATGTCCGCCTTCCGTGGTCAGGGACCCCACTTTGGTGCATAGTAACTACCCGCCCTACACTCTGTCCAACACCTGTCTGGATGCCAGAGAATCGAGCGTTGTTACTACCATGTCCCCTATCCTTCACCCGACACCCCTCCCGGTCCCGGAGACACCCCCTGGTTCGAGGCCTGCCTGCCTGGACCCTCCGATTCCGTCGAACCTGCCCCCACCATTAGCATCCCTCCCTGACGATGTGGCGGCCCCCACCACCCACTCCTATGTCCAGGATGTGACCACCGGATCCCAAGAACATGTCCCAGGGAACCCTTACCCCGACACCACCCCCTCCGGCCTGCCACAGTAACACTAGTTCCAGCAGTCTCCCGACGGTGCCAGTTACACCACCCTTGACCTTACTCAGGACGATACACCACCATGGGGGCTGCAAAGATGCCTGGGCTATTGCTCCAGCCAGGAGGGTTCTTATTCTGGGTAGCTCCAACCTTAAGTGGCTGCCCACCATCCAAAACCCTGACGTCCAAATAGACACCTACCCAGGGGCGAAACTCCACCATGGGGTCGCAATTCTCTCCACTATCAATCAGCCATGTCCCATTGTCTAGAAGGTAGTCCTCTCCTTTGGGCTTAACAACAGGGAGTCTGGCACCTACAAATCCCTAAGCAAGGTTCTGGGTCGCTTAGTTCAGAGGGCAATAGACAAGTTCCCATATGCTACTATCTACATCCCTAAAATCGCTTACTCGTCCAGGCGGCCAGTAGCCCACAGAGCCAGACTAGAGGATATCAACCAATCCATCCATCGCTACGACAACTGCATCCCGGCGCTCCACTCCTCTGAGTTCCGGACCCAGGATGACAACATCCATTGGACGGTCCCGACCGGAGCCAAAATCTGGAATCTCTGGACCAGATATTTAAACTGAGTCTGCTCTCTAGCCCAGACCCGGGGGGGAGCGGTATTCCGTCCCCTCCCTGACTCTCACCCAGGGGGAGGTAAACTCATAATCAACCTATCCCAGACCTTTCAACCCACCCCATCCCAGATCACGCTCCTCGAAAAGGGCCTCTCTTTCATTCCCACCCTCGACGTCACCAAAAATGCCCGCCCCCGACTACTCAGAAGTTTTGGCTTATCACAGACGCCTCAAGTTAACTGCCTTCTTCGAGAATTATCAATCTGACCCGGGGGACACCCTACATTTCCTGCCCAAATCCAATTGGGAGCCACACACGGGCCAACTCCCCCAATACATTCTAAGGTTACTAGACGAGGACTACCTCATCGCCTCACGTCTATACCTACGGCCTGAAAAGTCTAACTTAACACCAGAGGAAGTCATCGCGCTCCGCCAACTTCAAAAAGATCCCAGTATTGTAATCAAACCAGCCGACAAAGGCACGGCCATTGTCATTATGGACAGGTCCCAATATGTGGCCGAGGCTGAAAGGCAACTTAGTATGACCCAATACTATAGTTTACTGCCCGGCCCCATCTTCCAGAACACAGCTGTAGAAATCAGAGATATCCTAGCAGATCTCTGCTGCTTGGGCCACATCAACTGTAAACAGATGACATACCTTATGGGTCAGAATGAACCCAGGGCCAGATGTTTCTAACTGCTGCCCAAGATTCACAAAACCCCGTCCTCATGGCCTGTACCTTTTCTAGTACCGGCGGTAGGCCAATTGTTTCAGACTGCGGTACTGAAACATATGCTGTCTCAGAATATATAGACTCCTTCATCAACCCCTTATCCACCCGCCATCCTAGTTACATCAAGGACACCTACGACTTTGTTGAGAAGGTGCGGGCGGCCAGACTCAACCCGGACGACCTCTTGTTCTCTATGGACGTGGATAGTTTGTACACCAACATCGAAGCTGGTCCTGGTCTGGCTGCTGTCAAAAAGTGTCTGGCAGAACACCCGGTGGCGGGTCGGCCTGACGGCCATATACTCCAACTATTGGGACTGGCCCTTACTAAAAACGATTTTTCTTTCAATGACAAAACGTATCTACAGGTAAAGGGTGTGGCCATGGGGAAAAAGTTCGCCCCGGCTTTAGCAGATATCTATATGGCCGAGTGGGAGGCTACGATACTCCCCTTATGCCCCTTGAGACCTTCACACTACTTCAGTTATCTAGATGATATATGGGGTATATGGCCACTCTACGGATGACTTCACCGAATTTGTCCGTATTCTTAATGCCCATCACGACTCCATTAACCTCAAAGCCGTCATCAATAACTCCAGTATCGACTTTTTGGATACCACCACATTCAAAGGCCCGGACTTCCTCCAAACTGGTACACTCACTACCAAGGTCTACTTTAAGGAGACAGACACGCACGCACTACTCCACCGTGCCAGTTTCCACCCCCCCCATACTATCTGAGGTATCGTCAAATCCCAGCTCATCAAAAATGACCGTATATGCACCAGGCCTGTTGATGCAGAGCTTGCCACCCAGACGCTCTTTCAGGCCCTACGACTTAGGGGCTATACACGGTCCTTACTCCGTCAGGTGCGGAAGTCCTTCCGTGACCCTCGACCCCCCCAGAATAATGCCGTCCTACCCTTAGTCACCACTTACAACAGTAGCGCAGTGGCCCTTAACCACTCTCTCAAGGGTAACTTTAACTCCCACCTTTCTGGCCAGAACCGGTTCCAGAACTATAGGGTAGTGTCAGCCTACAGGCGTAATCCCAACCTCAAAGACCTGCTAGTCCGCAGCAAGCTCGCACCCCTTAACTCAAGACGGATACTCCCCCCTCCCCACTTCAAGCGGGGTGGCACAATCACATGTAGGACCACCAGACTCCTTACCTTGTTTCCCCCACCGTCTCTCTGGACACCCCCAACCTGGTCTACGCTATCCGGTGCAGTGTATGCGTACTGACCTATGTTGGTGGGACAGGCAACTCTTTGTACCTCCGACTACGCCAACATCTCCTTAACATCCGTAACAACATCATGGGGACTCCTTTGGTCGCCCACTTCAACACTCACAATGTTAAGTTTCTCACCATTATGGGTCTTGATCACAATCCCACCTGGACCTGCCCTCAGAGACGGAGATGGGAAGGGACCTGGATAAAACGCCTCCGTACCCTCACGCCGTGGGGCCTTAATGTTATGTCATAGACACACCAGACATGACCGACTCCTGACCCTATCTCGCCGTACCCTAACCTGGTTCCCCTCCCCCGGGACTATTCCTGGATCTATATTTTATTTCCTTTTCCTTTTTTTGGGGGGGATAACTAATATACACTACCTATTTCTTACGACTCATGGGGCCCACCCTACCAATACCCCTGATCCTTTTGATTTTGTCCCCTCCGGCACAGGACTTTGTTCATTCATCAGTTGTGTATAATCTTTCTCCTTGGACTCAATTCGTTTTTTTTCGCCGTTTGTACATCGTTTTTTTTCTTCTTTGACTCAGATTGTGCAAACCCCCCCCCCCCCTCCCTTTCTTTTGATTTCCTGAGTATATTTCATACTTCCTTTTGCTTGTTCACTTTTTATTGTTAGTCTTTTACACGTTGTACAAACAAGAAAGACAAAAAGTAATAAAATGTTCTGTTTTACCACCCACTAGTCGTTGTTCTCTGTCAACCACTAGGACCATCTCATTTGTACTCACATATGCATTTTTTTTTTTCAATAAAATATACTTCTGGTAACAACTTTTAGGAAGAGAATGGGTAGAGGCATTACATGATGAGGTTTAGCCACTCTGGATTGTCCAGAGGGTATAGACCACTGAGCCCACCCCTTTCTCTTTCTTCTTTTTTTCCTTTTTTGAACATAATACCCTTACCTACCCATACCCTACCCCAACCGTAACACTGCCCTAGCCTTTACCCTTACCACTCTCACCCCTTACCTTACCTCATAAACTCCAAACCCCCCCCCCCCCACCCAACCCCTGCTAGGGCCAAGGGCTAGAAAAGAGAATTGGGATTCGGCCGTGAAGGCAGCAAAAAAAGTTCTCTCGCTGTGACTTGTGAGCTGAGCTCGCTTCCTTGTCAACACAATAATTCCCCAAATGACCAGAAAAAGTAGCTAGATTTGTCGCTTTTCATGAAATAAGTCGCCAGGGGGGTCTGGAAAGAGCTAAATCTAGCGACAAAGTCGCTAAGTTGGCATCACTGCTTGGGGGCCGCTATTCTGATGAATGGAAATCAATCTTCGGAATAGCGGTCGGTTACCCCAGGGTTGCCAAGTGTCACGCATTGAGCGTGAGACACGCATTTCAGCCTCTTCTCACGCTCTCACTTCACAATTCTCACGCAAAGAAATGAAAAATCTCTGTTAGCATTCCCCCCATAATATTCAACTTTCTGTATGTTGCATCAGATAAGGAGGAGCAGAGTGCTGGGGGAGGAGGAGGAGAGATTGAACTGGATGAGTCAGGGGAAACGGAGAGAGAGACAGGTAGCAAGAGACAGATGAAAGACAGGAGAGACCACACCCCAGAGATGAGACTGAGGCCACGTTTACACGACAACGAATTTTCCAAAACGGAAAAGATCTTCTTTTGCGTTTCCCAAATATTCCGCGTTCAAGGATCCGCGTTCACACGGATCCGCAAGAGGGCTACCCATGGCTACCCAGAAAGCTTTGCAAATCTCCTCTCAAAAATCTGTCGACAAGATGGCGGCAGCCACCGACCGAAAAAAGGAAATCCACAAATGTAATTTTTTCTTCGTTAATAGATGTAAACATTGCGATAACCATCACATTATTATTGTTTTATGTTGTTTCAATGTAGTATATATTATTTATAACAAGCATGACACAAAAGATCGCTAGTCTCTAACGTTAACTAGCTAGCTTACCAAGTAGTTTACATTACATTAGTCACAGCAGCTTTTTTACTAATGTTATAATATTTAGAACTATAATGTTATACGCAATGTATTTGAGCTAGCTATGTGAACATTGGCTTTGTGAATGTATAGTCTTACTGATGACGTAACGGTCTTGAAGGGGTGTCCCATTTCTTAGGGACAATTTCTACCCCTTAACCCTCGACACTCCGTTTCGAAGGGCTAGGGCCAAGGGCTAGAAAAGAGAATTGGGATTCGGCCGTGAAGGCAGCAAAAAAAGTTCTCTCGTCCATGACTCGTGAGCTGAGCTCGCTTCCTTGTCAACACAATAATTCCCCAAATGACCTGAAAAAGTAGCTAGATTTGTCGCTAGTCGCTTTTCATGACATAAGTCGCCAGGGGGGTTTGGAAAGTCGCTAAATCTAGCGACAAAGTCGCTAAATTGGCATCACTGCTTGGGGGCCGCTATTCTGATGAATGGAAATCAATCTTCGGAATAGCGGTCGGTTACCCCAGGGTTGCCAAGTGTCACGCATTGAGCGTGAGACACGCATTTCAGCCTCTTCTCATGCTCTCACTTCACAATTCTCACGCAGAGAAATGAAAAATCACTGTTAGCATTCCCCCCATAATATTCAACTTTCTGTATGTTGCATCAGATAAGGAGGAGCAGAGTGCAGGGGGAGGAGGAGGAGAGATTGAACTTGATGAGTCAGGGGAAACGGAGAGAGGAGAGAGACAGGCAGCAAGAGACAGATGAAAGACAGGAGAGACCACACCCCAGAGATGAGACTGAGGCATGGATGTATTAATAGAACTGGATACAGCCACTCCATTCACTGGCCGCTATCAACAATGAAGCCCTATTGAACCGCGCCATCTTGGCAAATTTGTAGTCATTTGACTATTTCCGGTGACTTTTGTACTTGCGTACGCACGTTCCCGGCTCTCTCGGCTCTCCCCGCTTTGATTTAGCAATGAAAACCGGCTTGCATATTGACCTGTTTTTGTCAAATATATCAATTGGAGAAATTATTTTTTCATCCAGGCATCTTAGTTTTAACAGGTTAAATATAACTTAACATGTTTTGTTTGCTAGTAGATGGTATTCATTCCGTTCGCGATAACGTTATTGCAGCCAGGCTGAATTCCTCCAGGGAGCCAGTGACCAGCGAGTTGAAGAGCTTCACTCCCCGCCAGCAGGAGCTTTGGCCGCGGCTACCGCATCTCGGATAACCCGCTGAGTTCGTGGCTGCTATTTCACACTCGCCCTTGATCAATCCCAATACCGATCCATGGTAACAATGAATCAATCGTTCAGATCAGATCGGCAGTGCTGCATGCATGTTACAACATCATTGTTACCTTTATTAACATAACCATAGACTACATTTATCTCTCTAACGTTAGGCTATCCATCTTACACCAGTCGGCCATTCGATAGCTGGAAGCGGTGAACGCCAACGTTGACTGAAAACACCCAAACTCAGTGTATCGTTTCATCTTCATGCTACACATCAACTCCTTTACATTGTATGTGAATAAATTCCTGTTATTCTAAAAATATCCCATTTCTGTCCATTCCTGGAAAAGGCTAATAATTGCTGTCAAATGATCACTCCAGTTTATCACCGTATCCCACTACCATTTCAACTATGCACAGGAGGTTGTCTTGTGGTCATTTTCATTAAAAAATGATTAGCCTGATCAGTTTGTTGTATGTATTAAGCCCTTTTTGAGCGTTTTGTGTGTGTGCATTGTTAAGTGTAAGCTTATGCAGCCTACTCCAAACGTTAATGGTTACAGCAGTCTGAAACTGTGAAAGTCTTCATGTAGGCCTAGTTGTTATTTCCAAGTCTCCAATAGTTTAAGAAAATTTGTTTGGAAACACTACAATATGTGCCTTTAGCAGCTGTAGTAATGTAATAGTTAAATACCTAGCCTACTGTAATTTACAAAGACAGCTTCAGTGGTAGTTTTAAAGTATTTATTTATAATAATAAAACAGATGATAATAAAAATATAATAAAATAAAAAAACAATAATGTGGGGACGCATGGCCATGGAGCACATTACGAGCCATGGAGCACATGTGTGTCATACACTGGGACAGCTACATCCACAATATGTCAAATGAGAGCACAAAACAGACCCACTGAGTGGTTTGGCTGGGGAGGATGAGAAGAGGGAGAGGAGGAGGGGGTGGGAAAGGGATGAGGAAGAACAGTGAAATTAATGAACAATGTGATGGCAACAAATATGTCTTGGTACAAAAATGTACTTAGCCTATGTATACTAAACTAACAAAAAAAAAGAGCAACAGCAGTATGTTCATCATCACATAACAATAACACACTGATTTATTTGAGCTGTTCTTATTAAAAAATAATGCTTTGTCAGTTGCAATCCACAGGAGGTGTAGGCCAAAGCAACTTCACCCACTCCGGATTGTTGCTTCAAGGGACCGCAAGATGTTTCTTAAAAAAAGGTCATTTCCCAAAGTGGATAAATGACATCCATCAGTCTCAAATAAATCGGAGTTGTCATGTTTTATTTGAGGATGCCCAACACTGTTGCCGCCCAGTTCCCTAATAAATGTGACCATCACGTTGTTCACAAATTTCCGAGCTTTGTTGAGTCTCGCCGGCTTGACAGGAATCCTCCACTTGCGTCTCTCGTTGATGAGGGAGATGGAGATCTTCATCAACGGAAACCGCTCGTGGAGGTCCTGCAGGTCCCGCTTCATCACACCGACGAGGTCCACACTCCGGTTGTAGCCAAGGTCGTTTCCCCCGCAGTGGATGAGCAGGACGTCCGGAACCGTTCTTCCTCCGAGGGACTCCTCGAAGAAGGGGACAAGGCTCCTCCATCTCAGGCCGCCCCGGCCAAACCACCACACCTGGGCGTCCAGGCCGAGGTTGATGCCCAGGGTCTGCCTGGCTCTCATTTTCCCTCGGGGGATGTAGCTGTCCCCGATGATCCATATAGTTTCTGAGGATAAAAAATTAAAGGCACTTCCATTAATGCACAGTGTGTAAAACTCCCATACAAAGATGATGCTTTAACAGGGGTGCAGACTTGTCACCTGTAGGTGAAAATAGCCATTTTTAATCCAAAATAGGTCATTTGTTTGATCAGTGTATGTAGGCTATGGGTTTGTATGTTTGTCACCTTTTTCATTCACCTGTGATTGGTTTGCACCTCTGTTTAAGACTTAGTTGATTTAAAGTTGGCTGCAGTAGACCCATAATATGTTCAGATCACCCCTCTAAGCCCTAATTTCAAATAATACAATATCAAGTTTAGTTTACACTGGATGGGTTTTCATGTCATAGTTCAGTTCTTATCTGGTCACCGTTAATATATATATATACCGTTAATATATATATACACCGTTCTATATATTGATACCGGCATTGTGTCTTTTATAATAATAATAATGCATTTTTATAGCGCTTTTCACAATATTCAAAGCACTCAAAACAAAAGACAAACTACAATAGAACATATTATATACTAGGATATTTGAGGAAACTAATCAAACTATAGAACAAATGCTAAATCAGAATTAAATAACTAAAGTAATGGGGAAGATAATCAGATAATAAAATATAGTTACGTTCATTACTTTGTGTGTGTGTGCGAGAGAGAGAGTGTGGGGGGCGTATTATACAGATATTTATTTCTGATATAGGCTGAATACAGGATCTAAGGTCTTATATTTAGATGTTGTGTATATTCCTCGATTATTTGTATGCTGTGTTGTCCCGTCTGAGTTTGTCCTGTTCGTGATTGGTCTCGTGTTCCCACTCGATAGGCTTGCACCTTGACGTTGGTGAGTGGGCTTTAAACCAAGACGGGCCTTTGTATGTGTATGTGTGTATGTATGTGGTTTGTGTGTCATATTCTATTATTGAAATGTAATAACAGAAACAGTGTGCCTCCTCTTATCCTCACAGCTCAAGCCATTTTTAGGAGACCAGTTCACACCTCAACCAGACCTGCTGCTGTTTAGGACCTGCTTTAAGCCCTTTTTTGTGGTGTCCGTTTTCTGTGTTCTGTGTCAAGTAAGCCAACCCACCTTCAATGCAGTGTAGCCTCCACATTTGAATGGTTACAGCAGTCTTGTCGTCTACAAGCAACAGTCTCTGGCTTTGCATGGCAATTTATGTAGTATCATCCGAGTTCTACAAATGCTGTACTTTTTTGTACTGTAAGTAACCCCTCAATTATTCAATTTTACTGGGGAGCAGTGACCATAGCCTACTTGCCAACCCTCCTGACTTCCGCGGGAGATTCATACATTTGAACTAGGTTGTGTAGTAGATAGGCTACAATAAATTAGGACAGATGCACATTTACTGAACAGCACAGACAAAAGATGGACATTAAAAACAATTGCTCCATACACACATATATATATATATATATATAATGTTTCACATTTCGTTGTTTTAATGCTTTTAATGCCCCCCACCCCCCCGCAATTTGGTTTGGAAATGCTCCCTATTTCTGAGGTCCCAAGGTTGGTGAGTATGGCAAGCTATAAGCTATTAATACAAGCATACCGCTCAAAAAGGGCTTAATACATATAACAAACTGATCAGGCTAATCATTTTTTAATGAAAATGACCACAAGACAACCTCCTATGCATAGTTGAAATGGTAGTGGGATACGGTGATAAACTGGAGTGATCATTTGACAGCAATTATTAGCCTTTTCCAGGAATGGACAGAAATGGGATATTTTTAGAATAACAGGAATTTATTCACATACAATGGAAAGGAGTTGATGTGTAGCATGAAGATGAAACGATACACTGAGTTTGGGTGTTTTCAGTCAACGTTGGCGTTCACCGCTTCCAGCTATCGAATGGCCGACTGGTGTAAGATGGATAGCCTAACGTTAGAGAGATAAATGTAGGCTATGGTTATGTTAATAAAGGTAACAATGATGTTGTAACATGCATGCAGCACTGCCGATCTGATCTGAACGATTGATTCATTGTTACCATGGATCGGTATTGGGATTGATCAAGGGCGAGTGTGAAATAGCAGCCACGAACTCAGCGGGTTATCCGAGATGCGGTAGCAGCGGCCAAAGCTCCTGCTGGCAGGGAGTGAAGCTCTTCAACTCGCCTGTCACTGACTCCCTGGCGGAATTTAGCCTGGCTGCAATAACGTTATCGCGAACGGAATGAATACCATCTACTAGCAAACAAAACATGTTCAATTATATTTAACCTGTTAAAACTAAGATGCCTGGATGAAAAAATAATTTCTCCAATTGATATATTTGACAAAAACAGGTTAATATGCAAGCCGGTTTTCATTGCTAAATCAAAGTGGGGAGAGCCGAGAGAGCCGGGAACGCGCGTCTACATTTCAGATAAATGTGAACTTTTTTGTGGACGCGCGTCGGCCAGAGAAGCTCAACTGCGCAAGTACAAAAGTCACCGGAAATAGCCAAGTGACTACAAATCTATCCAAGATGGCGCGGTTCAATAGGCCTTCACTTTAGATTTCGAATCCTGGGGGCTTGGACTGAGGCCACGTTTACACGACAACGTATTTTCCAAAACGGAAAAGATCTTCTTTTGCGTTTCCCAAAGGTTCCGCGTTCACACAACAGTATTGCGATAAGGATCCGCGTTCACACGGATCCTCAAGAGGGCTACCCAGGGATAATCAGAATGCTTTGCAAATCTCCTCTCATAAATCTGTCGACAAGATGGCGGAGGCCACCGACCGAAAAAAGGAAATCCACAAATGTAATTTTTTCTTTGTTAATAGATGTAAACATTGCGATAACCATCACATTATTATTGTTTTATGTTGTTTCAATGTAGTATATATTATTTATAACAAGCGTGACACAAAAGATCGCTAGTCTCTAACGTTAACTAGCTAGCTTACCAAGTAGTTTACATTACATTAGTCACAGCAGCTTTTTCACTAATGTTATAATATTTAGAACTATAATGTTATACGCAATGTATTTGAGCTAGCTATGTGAACATTGGCTTTGTGAATGTACAGTCTTACTGATGACGCAACGGTCTTGAAGGGGTGTCCCATTTCTTAGGGACAATTTCTACCCCTTAACCCTTGACACTCCGTTTTGAAGGGCCAAGGCCTAGAAAAGAGAATTGGGATTCGGCTGTGAAGGCAGCAAAAAAAGTTCTCTCGCTGTGACTCGTGAGTTGAGCTTGCTTCCTTGTCAACACAATAATTCCCCCAAATGACCTGAAAAAGTAGCTAGATTTGTCGCTAGTCGCTTTTCATGAAATAAGTCGCCGGGGGGGTCTGGAAAGAGCTAAATCTAGCGACAAAGTCGCTAAATTGGCATCACTTCTTGGGGGCCGCTATTCTGATGAATAGAAATCAATCTTCGGAATAGCGGTCGGTTACCCCAGGGTTGCCAAGTGTCACGCATTGAGCGTGAGACACGCATTTCAGCCTCTTCTCATGCTCTCACTTCACAATTCTCACGCAAAGAAATGAAAAATCTCTGTTAGCATTCCCCCCATAATATTCAACTTTCTGTATGTTGCATCAGATAAGGAGGAGCAGAGTGCAGGGGGAGGAGAGATTGAACTGGATGAGTCAGGGGAAACGGAGAGAGGAGAGGGACAGGCAGCAAGAGACAGATGAAAGACAGGAGAGACCACACCCCAGAGATGAGACTGAGGCCACGTTTACACGACAATGAATTTTCCAAAACGGGAAAGATCTTCTTTTGCGTTTCCCAAAGGTCCCGCATTCAAACAGTATTGCGATAAGGATCCGCGTTCACACGGATCCGCAAGAGGGCTACCCAGGGATACCCAGAATGCTTTGCAAATCTCCTCTCAAAAATCCGTCGACAAGATGGCGGCGGCCACCGACCGAAAAAAGGAAATCCACAAATGTAATTTTTTCTTCGTTAATAGATGTAAACATTGCGATAACCATCACATTATTATTGTTTTATGTTGTTTCAATGTAGTATATATTATTTAGAACAAGCATGACACAAAAGATCGCTAGTAGTTGACATTACATTAGTCACAGCAGCTTTTTTACTAATGTTATAATATTTAGAACTACAATGTTATACGCAATGTATTTGAGCTAGCTATGTGAACATTGGCTTTGTGAATGTAGTCTTACTGATGACGTAACGGTCTTGAAGGGGTGTCCCATTTCTTAGGGACAATTTATACCCCTTAACCCTTGACACTCCGTTTCGAAGGGCTAGGGCCAAGGGCTAGAAAAGAGAATTGGGATTCGGCCATGAAGGCAGCAAAAAAAGTTCTCTCGTCGTGACTCGTGAGCTGAGCTCGCTTCCTTGTCAACACAATAATTCCCCAAATGACCTGGGCCGCGTTTCCCAGAGGCATCGTTAAGGCATCGTAGCGCTACGTGCTTCTTAAGAACGTCGTTAGCTCCACCTCTAGGTGGCGATGCGTTTCCCAGAACCTTCTTAAGCCAAGGTATACCTTGGCTACGAAGGCTCTGGGAAACAGCTCCACCCAAGGTACATCGTAAATCGCCCTTACGATGTACCTTCCGAAGATACATCGTTAGTCTACCTTGGAGCCGAAGCGCTGTTTCCCAGAGCCTTCTTAGCCAAGGTATACCTTAGCCAAGGGATACGTTACGAAGGGCGGTCGGACCCCATCGTTAGTGTACCTTGGCGATGCGCTCCGTTCATCCCGTCATAGTATTAGCGCGATTCGAGCTAAATGACACTTTTAAAAAGGAGAGTTGCAATACAGCGCACATCTATCTATCCTACCTGCGCGATTCACATCATTAGTGCACACAAAATAAAAAGAACTTGAATGATGAATTAAATGTTATGGCGCCTACAGAACACATCATGGAAATGTTGTTTTGACTACTTTTATTGAGGCAAACGACATATAGGGACTATCCATAGCCTACTATAATCCACTCTGTGAACAACAACAACAACAACATTTTCCCATGTAAAGGGATAATCAAGATGGCTTGTCTGGCTGTCATCATACTATGTCCGATAGCCTACCGAAAGATATCCTGGCGAATTGATTCACCTACTTAGACCCACAGTAGGGTAGGCACAGGTGGAATTAATCACATCAATCAGTTTCCTTCTATTTAAGTGTGTCACAAGCAACTCGTGCCTCAGGTAGACATCATGGCTGCATTGCAAAGGATCATTGTGCTCAACCAGAGGAACCAACGGCGACGCCGTCCGCGTAGCGATTTGGTTCATGTGAACCATCACATCCGCACAAATCTCTGCCCTCTGGATGTCCTCTCGGACCGTGCCATCATAGCCAAGTACCGGCTACCACGTGCGGAAATCCAGAGCCTGCTGGAGATTGTGCGACCCCACATCACCATGGCCACCAGGTGCAACTTCGCCCTCAGCCCCGAGGTACAGCTCCTGGCAGCCCTACGGTTCTACGCCGTGGGCAGTTTCCTGGAGGTGGTGGGAGATGGACTGGGGCTGAGTAAGGCTTCGGTGTCCCGGAGCGTGGAGGCTGTCACTAATGTCCTCGTGCGTCATGCGCGCACGCATATCAGTATGCCGGCGACGAGGGAGGACACACTGGCGCGACACCGGGCGTTCCACGCCGTGGCGGGCATCCCCCAGGTGATTGGCCTCGTGGATGGGACCCTGATCCCTGTCACCAACCCGTCCATGTTGGACCAGGCCTTCATCTGCCGGAAGGGGTACCCGGCCATAAACACTCAAGTGGTAGTGGACCACAACGGGCTGTTTATGGACGTCGTCGCCAAGTGGCCAGGCAGCACCCACGACAGCTTCATCTGGGCCAACTCGGGTGTGGGACAGAAGGCTGCCAGAGGGGAGTATGGTAGGGGTGTGTTCCTTGGGGACAGTGGCTACCCTCTCCGAACCCACCTCATCACCCCTGTGGCGGATCCCCAGACCCCAGCTGAGCGGGACTTCAACTCCGCCCACTGCCGCACCAGGAGCCTGGTGGAGCGCACCATTGGCCGGTGGAAACTTCGGTTCCGGTGCATCCATCGGTCTTCAGGGGGGCTGAAGTTAAGACCTGCGAAGTCTTGCGCTGTCATCGTGGTCACAGCAATGCTGCACAACATCCGGGCACGAGCAGGTCTGATGGCGGAGGAGGAGGAGGAGGAGGAGGAGGATGGTGATGACGACGGCGGTGACATCCCTCTGCCTGAGCGTGCAGCGCTTTACAACGCGGGTTTCCAGGCCAGGCAGGACATCATCAACATTTTTGCCTGAACCCCCCCCCCCCCCCCCCAGGTGTGCCTCCATGACCTTGAAGGCTATACCGGCGGGGGGGTAACCCCCCAGCAGGTGCAACCATGCCGGGCAGGCTTCGGGGTAGAGGTCCCTCCCGTGTGTTGCGTGTGTGCAGTGTGCCTCAGGCCTCTGGATCGTCTGCAAGGAAGGGAGGGGAAATAATTTAGCGACATTGAATGGAATGCATGCAGAATGGGAATAGACAGTGTACAAGATACACACTTAGCCTACCTGGGGTGGGCAAGATGATGGGTATGGAGATGGAGGGCCGCTCGAACTGTGCCTCCGCAAGGGCCTGCCTCCTGCGCTGCAGTTCCAGTCTCTCACGCTGGAGCTGCAGCATCTCCCGCCGGTAGCTGGCAGTGTCCGCCCGCTGTTGGCGCTGCTCCTGCAGCCTCTGACGGTGGTAGCTGGCGGTGTCCAACTGCAGGTCCCGCGCCACAGCCAGCCTCTGCCTCTCCACCTCCAGGAGCCCCGCACTGCAGTCGCAGGGCACGCCTGCCACGCGTGTCTGTGCACTGGCAAGGCCCCCTCGCATCCGTGGGGTGAGGCCGCCCCTAACGGGGGTGGGGGCATCACGGGGGGTGTGGGAGGTGTGGGGAGAGCGCGTGGGGCGCTCCGTGTCTGTGGTGTCCTCTCCAGAGGAGTGGGAGGGTTGGGGTGACTCAGCTGAGCAGCGGGAGGATAGGGGAGACTCAGCTGAGCAGTGGGAGGGGTGGGGTGACTGTATGTTGGAGAGGCCCTCCGCAGTGTCCACATCAACGCCTCCTGTGATGCCTTGGGAGGCTGTGGGGCCGATGATGGCCAGCGCCTTCTCCTCTTCCGGGGTGAGGGGAGGCACGGTGTTCTGGCCACCACCTGTCCTCCCCGCCTCTCGCCGCACCGCTGCACCCCTACTCTTTGCCTGGCTGGCAAAATCCTGCCATTTTTTCCTGATGACGGCCCACGCCCTGGGTGGGCCGGGAGGGGAAGCCGCCATCTCCGTGGCGATGCTGGTCCAGGCGGCCCTTTTTAGCTGGTTGGCATTGGCGGTGCGGAAGCCGCCAAAAAGGACCGCCTTCCGCTCCCCCACCTGATCCAGCATTATAGTAATCTCCTCCCTGCTGAACGGTATCGCCCGTCTCCTTCCCCTCGTTTCTGCCATGTCGCTCAATGTGTTCAATTAACCTTGATTTTTTATAGACCGCGTGCGCCCACACCTGTGCGTGATAAAGTGAATTAGTCATCGTATCCGCGTGGATTCTAACGTGGGAATGCTACTGACACAGGTGCTATTCATATGAGCATTAAACCTTAGTTTGTGTGATGATTAAATTGGTGTTCATTTTGCGATCATCACTGCCTATTCATGTATTTTTTCATGCGCTTTCAAGACATCCCAGACGAGGCTTATATGACCCGATCCGATCCATGTTATTGCTGGTATATTAACTTTGATGCAATAGTAGGCTATGCATTGTGACTATCACGCGGCCTCGCATTGACTCTTAGATATATTCGCAGATTAGCTTCGGGAGCAGGACTTCCTTTTTGGTAATATTAGGCTGCAATGACAATGATTTACACGACACGTATTATATTGTCACGTCATTTCAGTGACTTTACGAATGGCCATCGATGTGTGCGGCATCGATTCATTCTTTTTTCAGCACCGCGCCCAGGGACAACTCCTCTAACGATGTATCTTGGGACGGACCTAACGATGTATCTTCACGCGCACGCTAAGGGATAGTCTGGGAAACACTCGTAGGAAACTCTGTCATTTCGCCAAGGTATACCTTGGGAAGGGTGGTAGTGCGGAGCAATTCGGCAAATCTGGGAAACGCGGCCCTGAAAAAGTAGCTAGATTTGTCGCTAGTCGCTTTTCATGAAATAAGTCGCCAGGGGGGTCTGGAAAGAGCTAAATCTAGCGACAAAGTCGCTAAGTTGGCATCACTGCTTGGGGGCCGCTATTCTGATGAATGGAAATCAATCTTCGGAACAGCGGTCGGTTACCCCAGGGTTGCCAAGTGTCACACATTGAGCGTGAGACACGCATTTCAGCCTCTTGTCACGCTCTCACGCCGCACTTCACAATTCTCACGCAGAGAAATGAAAAATCTCTGTTAAGCATTCCCCCCATAATATTCAACTTTCTGTATATTGCATCAGATAAGGAGGAGCAGAGTGCAGGGGGAGGAGGAGGAGAGATTGAACTGGATGAGTCAGGGGAACAGAGAGAGGAGAGAGACAGGCAGCAAGAGACAGATGAAAGACAGGAGAGACCACACCCCAGAGATGAGACTGAGGCCACGTTTACACGACAACAAATTTTCCAAAACGGAAAAGATCTTCTTTTGCGTTTCACAAAGGTTCCGCGTTCACACAACAGTATTGCGCTAAGGATCCACGTTCACACGGATCCGCAAGAGGGATACCCAGGGATACCCAGAATGCTTTGCAAATCTCCTCTCAAAAATCTGTCCACAAGATGGCGGCGGCCACCGACCGAAAAAAGGAAATCCACAAATGTAATTTTTTCTTCGTTAATAGATGTAAACATTGCGATAACCATCACATTATTATTGTTTTATGTTGTTTCAATGTAGTATATATTATTTATAACAAGCATGACACAAAAGATCGCGAGTCTCTAACGTTAACTAGCTAGCTTACCAAGAAGTTTACATTACGTTAGTCACAGCAGCTTTTTTACTAATGTTATAATATTTAGAACTATAATGTTATACGCAATGTATTTGAGCTAGCTATGTGAACATTGGCTTTGTGAATGTAAAGTCTTACTGATGACGTAACGGTCTTGAAGGGGTGTCCCATTTCTTAGGGACAATTTATACCCCTTAACCCTTGACACTCCGTTTCGAAGGGCTAGAAAAGAGAATTGGGATTCGGCCGTGAAGGCAGCAAAAAAAGTTATCTCGTCCATGACTCGTGAGCTGAGCTCGCTTCCTTGTCAACACAATAATTCCCCAAATGACCTGAAAAAGTAGCTAGATTTGTCGCTAGTCTCTTTTCATGAAATAAGTCGCCAGGGGGGTCTGGAAAGAGCTAAATCTAGCGACAAAGTTGGCATTACTGCTTGGGGGCCGCTATTCTGATGAATGGAAATCAATCTTCGGAATAGCGGTCGGTTACCCCAGGGTTGCCAAGTGTCACGCATTGAGCGTGAGACACGCATTTCAGCCTCTTGTCACGCTCTCACGCCGCACTTCACAATTCTCACGCAGAGAAATGAAAAATCTCTGTTAGCATTCCCCCCATAATATTCAACTTTCTGTATGTTGCATCAGATAAGGAGGAGCAGAGTGCAGGGGGGGGAGGAGGAGAGATTGAACTGGATGAGTCAGGGGAAACAGAGAGAGGAGAGAGACAGGCAGCAAGAGACAGATGAAAGACAGGAGAGACCACACCCCAGGGATGAGACTGAGGCCACGTTTACACGACAACGAATTTTCCAAAACGGAAAAGATCTTCTTTTGCGTTTCCCAAAGGTTCCGCGTTCACACAACAGTATTGCGACAAGGATCCGCGTTCACACGGATCCGCAAACATGTTTGCAAAGGCTGTAGTAGCCTACGCATGCCAAGCCAATAGGCAACAGGCTTTGGACATGGCCTAAGTTCCCCTTATTTGACATTACTGTTAAATAAATCTAATTCATTCACATCCTTTATTAACACCGCTTCCGCCAGGTTTTCACACCTGTCAAATGTAGGCCTGTCGTTATTTCACAATAGTAGGCTAGCCTAAGCACAGTCTTAACACATTTATATTTTGTTATAGGCTATTATATAAAAAAGGATCCTTAACGGCACACATATAGGCTAGCCTATGATGTAGGCCTTAACCTAAAAATGACGTGTCTTTTAGCTATATCGACTGCCTTGGGCCTCATGGCCTAGCTGATTTGTACTTATGCATGCTATAAAATGTGTCATTTTGTATTGACCATTCCATGAAGGAGCTTGACGGTGAATCTGACAGCAATAGGCCTACCGTTAGAGCAAGGAGGATGTGGGTAGGGGAGAGCGGGGCGCGTCAGACCATTTTTTGCCTTAGGCTTATTTATTTAAAAAATTATTTCGGTTTTATTATGAATTTTGCTATACATGTATACCTATATCTGTTGGCTACAAAAGGACATCAAAACGAGGTTTCCAGCACTTACCAGTTTCTTGCAGTTTTGCCAAAAGTGGCGGATGTGAAAATGGTCCAACGCGCCTCATGGGTGAGGCGCGTTGGACCACGTAGTGGGACGCATTGGACCACGTAGTGGGACGCATTGGACCAATAAAGTACATTGCCTTAACCCATGCAAATAACATTATCTTCTTACAACTATATGTTATGTGCTACATACATGCTTTTTCACTACCTGCATGCATTATTTATACTGTTAGGTATTTATTATGTATAGGCCTAATAATGTCATGTTCTATACGACATTTGCTCCTATATTTAGTATTTTATCTTGTCTATTCAGAGTAATTCATTGGTTTCAGAATGATCTAATTCGAACTATTATTCTCATTGGTTGGTTAAGTGTGCCAGGTTAAAGGTGAGACATTCTGATCGCCATATTGGTTACTCCCAAGCCCCCAGGATCAGCTTGGCGCATTGAAGCCACCATGGGCTTTCAGGCCAAGCCTGGTATTGCAAGTCATGCGGCCCAAGAACCCTTATTTCCCATGTTAGTGGATGATGATAGATAGGGCTAGAAAAGGAAAACAAAATTTTTCTGGGTATCATTCAGCATCAGAGACCAATCTTATCAATATAAACTTTTAATTCAATGGGGTTTTGGGGTTTTTGAAGCCACCAATACCTGTATCGAGCCATTTAAACATGTGCTGTGCACGAGCCTCGGGGACGCGCTGGTCGCGCGTTCGTGAGTCCTGCGAGCTCGGCGGAAAACACGTGACCATAGGAAGACCCGCCCTACTCTGCCTCTGATTGGATAGGAAGTCATGTAATGACGTCGCTAACATTTGCTATGCTTTAGCAATGAAGCTTATGATCATGCTAATCAGAACGTATGTCTATGATGCAAATGATCATGACATGTGGTTACTTTAGGACATCGTTGGAAAAGATCTAGAGGGTAAGTGGGTCAATGTTGAATAACTTAGCTAACATTATCTAATGTTACATTTCTTTATATTAACATCAACTATATTGATAGGCTAGGGAGCTATGCTAACGGTAGCTAATGCTAACGGCTTAGGGTTACGTTCGGAGGTCTCAGATGTATTTCAATTTTAACAATGTTGAGCATGATCAATGTGACATTGTTCATACATTGATTACAGTCTGTAATCTTGTCTGGCATTATTTAGCTATAGTGGGCTGATGCTTGCTGCTGCTACTATAGCATTTGCCACATTATACATCAAATTAATCAAGCATAGTGTTATTACCTGAAGGCATTATTACCATTGCAAGTAAGCATGCCATGTATATGCCATGCCTGGAAATCAAATTAATAGTGTAATTATTCCCCATCATAGCTCATTGTACACTGATATAATCATTCTCCTTGCCTTTGCTAATACTCATCTCTTTTATCAAACTTTGTGCTAGGAAAGAAATCTGGCTGTGATTCGTCACTAGTGCTCATCCAGGCTGTTGTCATCTCCCGCCTGGACTCCTGCAACTCCCTACTTGCTGCCATCCTGCAGCGTTGGCCATCAGACTCCTGGAGAAAGCTGCTGCTAATCCCGTGTTCAACGGCCCCATGCTCTTCCACACAACTTCCCTACTCCTATATGTATAGTCTATATGTTTTTACGTGTTTCTTTACATGTCTTTACATGTGTATTTGTCAGGGTTTGTCTGTTAGTGATTGTCGTGTCCCCACTCTTGGCCTGCACCTTGACGTGGTGAGTGGGCTTTAAACCAAGCCAGGCCTTTTATAGTTGTGTTTTGTGTTTTTCTGTTTGCTTAAGTGTCTAATATTGAAGGTACAAAACCTTTAAAAAAAGAAAGAAAAAAGAAGCCCCTTCCTTCCCATAAAATTCCTGCGATTGTAACAGGTGTATTGATTCCACCACACTTGCCCACACTGGGTTCAAACCCGGGTCCTCTGACTTAGGAACGCACATGACCACCTTTCTAGAACACTGCCACCAGCTATCCCAATGAAAAGCTAGCGAATCAATTGTGCACATGGGCAGTACTAATACTGAGGACAGAGTTTAAACCAGTTCAACCAGATATTCACTGAGCCTGACGGGCACCTGCCAGCTAAAAAACCTAGTACTGTCACCCTCGACTTCTGCTGCGCCTGTATCCAGCCATAGGGGCTGATTATTTATAATGATGTTGATGAAGTTTAAAACCTTATTTACACATAGTGTTTGCTGTTTTAAAAGATAAATGCAGTGATATGAGGCGCCACCTATTGGTGAGGACAAAATCATTTTTTGACTGACTAGATGAGATAATGAATTCCTGATGTGCATAATGATGTCACTAAATCCCACTGTGATTGCTTTTTCAGTCAGTGAACAGGAAGCAGAGCAACCCCTCTGTGTTCGATCACCTGATAGAAGAACCTCCTAGGTGAGACCACACTACAGTACGTTGCTCCAGTAAACATATGAAGACCCAGCCGTATTTAAGCTGTCTTGTCTAATTTGAGCTGTCTTGTGAAGTCCCTGTTTTTCACATACTCCCCCCAACCCCCCCCCCCACCTACAGATGTGTAGTGCTCTGATCTACAGTCCCCCAAGTACAGGCAAGACCCCAGTGGCGCGGGTGCAGACTAACGAGTGTAGGCAGGGAAACACAAAGGTGTCTATAAGGAAAGGAGCTGACTGCCTTAGCAAGTGGGTTGGTGAATCAGAACACATAATCAGCTCTGCCTTCTCTTTGACCAGGTTAGCCAATGGGGCAACTGTGGCGGTGGGGGGAGGGGGGTATAATTATTGGACAGGACACCTGACCATCATCCTCAGTGTTGACTGAGAGCTTGTGATGGCTGTTTGTTGGTCTCTCCCAAGGTCAACCTAATGAGACCCTCCTTCATCTTCTTCCACAAGATAGACCGGCTGGCCCCAGTATGCTCCAGCAGACAGGACCAGATACACAGGTGAGGCCTGTCTGTCACGGAGCCACCGCCTCGCTCCGCCTCTGATGTAACTCGGTTCTTCAGCTTGGCTGCGTACTTGATTGATGTTGCACATGGGCGATTGGAACTAAACTAACCTTGCGTTGCATTTGTCTCTCTCTCTCTGGCTCTATCGTGTCCACTCTGCTGGCGCTGATGGATGGGTTGGACAGTCAAGGGGAGCCAGTGGTCCAGTTCCTGTTCATGCTTGGTTGTTGCCTACTCACCTTCCCATCTCCTGCATCACCTGCCACCTGTCTCCACTCTGCCCAGCTGCACCTCATCCCTCATTACTCTTAGCATTAATACCAGTCAATTTCCCTTGGTTCTCTGTAAGATCATCCAGTCATCTACCAAGTCTGCTCAGCTCTTCTGTCTGCCATATTTTGGAGTTGTTTATTGAAATTGAGTTAAAGTAGTTTGTATGGGTCAAGCATCCTCCAGTTTGTATGACTCAAGATCTGTTTACTGCCATGTATATGGTTCACACATACTAGAAATTTGACTAGGGTTAAGGCATACACTGGTGACATGTTTTTAATTGTTTTGTGATCACTGTCTTTGTGATATTTTCTGATGACCAAGCCTTTGATCTAAGCAGAGCCTTAGCACATTATGGAGGAACCATGTCCCTTTCTTTTACCGATCCCTGAGAGCAAGACCTGTGAATGTCCTGAACAGTGTGGTGGCCACATTTGTTGGGAATTTGGGTGGAAACAGTGTGGAACATCATTGCATAGTTTGACTGCCATTTCATACCAACATTAAGAGAAAGTGGAGAAGTAGGCTATACCTAGAAAATACTATAGTTGTGCAATTCGTTTGTACAGTCTAGTAGTTAAATGGTTAAAAATGGGCAAGCAATAACATTGGAGGGAAATGTATACTGACACTGATGATTGTTTCAGAAATGGTCTGAGACAAAATAATGAAATGTTATACATCAGTATTGTGAAACACTGAACATATTTTAATGACTGACAAGGAGAGAGGAAACAGTCCAAGTTAATCAATAATAACTAGGCTCACTATGAACAGTGTGTATTATTGGCTCTGTTCTGACATCAGTGCACAGTTCATTCCACCACTGTGAGGCCAGGACAGAAAAAAGCCATGGCCGTTACAATCTGCCGTAGGGGGGCTTGGAGCAACTGGGGAACCAATCACCTCAAGGCAGCAGAGCTTGACCACAGCCTGGAGGTCGGAGGGAGCTGTTCATTTGCCCTGTAGGCTTGAACCACAGTCCTAAACTGGATGGGACAGCGCAGGGAGCCAGTGCAGAGAACAGAGTAGGGAAGTTGTGTGGAAGAGCATGGGGCTGTTGAACACCAGGTCAGCAGCAGCTTTCTCCAGGAGTCTGATGGCCAACGCTGCAGGATGGCAGCAAGTAGGGAGTTGCAGGAGTCCAGGCGGGAGATGACAACAGCCTGGATGAGCACTAGCGACGAATCACAGCCAGATTTCTTTCCTAGCACAAAGTTTGATAAAAGAGATGAGTATTAGCAAAGGCAAGGAGAATGATTATATCAGTGTACAATGAGCTATGATGGGGAATAATTACACTATTAATTTGATTTCCAGGCATGGCATATACATGGCATGCTTACTTGCAATGGTAATAATGCCTTCAGGTAATAACACTATGCTTGATTAATTTGATGTATAATGTGGCAAATGCTATAGTAGCAGCAGCAAGCATCAGCCCACTATAGCTAAATAATGCCAGACAAGATTACAGACTGTAATCAATGTATGAACAATGTCACATTGATCATGCTCAACATTGTTAAAATTGAAATACATCTGAGACCTCCGAACGTAACCCTAAGCCGTTAGCATAGCTCCCTAGCCTATCAATATAGTTGATGTTAATATAAAGAAATGTAACATTAGATAATGTTAGCTAAGTTATTCAACATTGACCCACTTACCCTCTAGATCTTTTCCAACGATGTCCTAAAGTAACCACATGTCATGATCATTTGCATCATAGACATACGTTCTGATTAGCATGATCATAAGCTTCATTGCTAAAGCATAGCAAATGTTAGCCGACGTCATTACATGACTTCCTATCCAATCAGAGGCAGAGTAGGGCGGGTCTTCCTATGGTCACGTGTTTTCCGCCGAGCTCGCAGGACTCACGAACGCGCGACCAGCGCGTCCCCGAGGCTCGTGCACAGCACATGTTTAAATGGCTCGATACAGGTATTGGTGGCTTCAAAAACCCCAAAACCACATTGAATTAAAAGTTTATATTGATAAGATTGGTCTCTGATGCTGAATGATACCCAGAAAAATTTTGTTTTCCTTTTCTAGCCCTATCTATCATCATCCACTAACATGGGAAATAAGGGTTCTTGGGCCGCATGCCTTGATTTGACTTGCAATACCGGGCTTTGGCCACTACGTCAAATGGCTTCATGCGCCGGTGAGCAACTTTCATTGAAATGAATAGGCAGCCATTTTCAATGCCGTCTCCAGTTATATTATACCTCCATGGTTACTCCGCACATGCAGCTCATGCTGCTACAAACACACGTGAGCACTACACACACATTGGGGACAGGATAAAAGAAGTTAAACCAGCAACCTCGTTCAAAGGTAAATATTTTAATGAAGATGAGCATTTTGACAATTGCAGTGAATGCGAAGAGTGAAAAGGCCTAGGCTAATAAACAAACACAGGTGAATATTTTAATTAGGCTAATGTTGAACATTTTGATGACAAACAACCTAGGCTACACAAATGTGTTATTAAGATAATATGAAGTGTTATAAAGATAAGATTAAGTGTTATTAAGATAAGGTGTTATAAAGATAATAAAGTTTTATAATATAAGTAATAAGTGTAACTCCTTACGCTATTAACAAGGCTGCTTAGGCTATTAACAAGGCAACAACAACAAGGCTATTTAAAATGGCAAATTCAGGCCTAGCCTAGGTTAGGCTACAACTAGCCTAGCCTACTACTACAACAACATGTGCAAATTTTGTGATACAGCTACCTACAATTGTCGCACACAAAATGCTGGTTGCCGTCAGTGCAGGCTTGGTGAGCCCATCCCCCACATGCCAGGCACTTCAACCACGGCTCCCCTGGGAGAGAATTGGCAAAGTCTTCACCACACAGAAGGCAAGGGCACTCTTCTGTTTCCTCCAACGTTTCCTTGCTTTTCCCCTTCTTGCTTTTCTCTGTGTTGAGCTTGCGTTTTGCTTTAGGCTCTTTTCTGTTTCTCTCTGCCTCTTCCAGGGCTTTTTTGACTGGGGTATCGGTCAGAATGGACGTCACCTTCCTCTTCCTACCCTTGGTGCCTCCCTTCCTCGGACCAGCCTTCGGGTAGGGCTGGAGGACCTCTGGGCTGACGGTGAACAAGGTGGATGGACCAGGGGCGCTGAGGGAGGTGTATGGACCAGCGGCGCTGAGGTAGGTGGATGGACCAGGGGCGCTGAGGGAGGTGGATGGACCAGGGGCGCTGAGGGAGGTGGATGGACCAGGGGAGCTGAGGGAGGTGGATGGACCAGGGGCGCTGAGGGAGGTGGATGGACCAGGGGAGCTGAGGGAGGTGGATGGACCAGGGGCGCTGAGGGAGGTGGATGGACCAGGGGCGCTGAGGGAGGTGTATGGACCAGCGGCGCTGAGGTAGGTGGATGGACCAGGGGAGCTGAGGGAGGTGGATGGACCAGCGGCGCTGAGGTAGGTGGATGGACCAGGGGAGCTGAGGGAGGTGGATGGACCAGCGGCGCTGAGGGAGGTGGCAGCAGGCTCTGAGGAGGGAGCAAGTGGTGGAAAAGCACCCAAGTTGGACACGGGCAGTGCTGCTGCAGTGGTGGTTGGAGGTTGTGTGGCGGACACTGACGTAGGCACTGTAGTGGTGGTGGTAGCGGACTGCTTGGGCCGGTCTGTCACAAAGCTTGGTGCAAAGTCTTCATCTGAAAAAATGTCTGGGTTTACAGGCCAAATCCCTGAGCACCGGAAGACAGTGATGATGTTTTTAGGTGTGGCAGCCTGCGGTAGAGCCTGGGCCACAATGGCAGGGATGTCATAAATGGATGCTGGGCTCCCTGGGTTCCGTCTCATCCAGGCATCCATTGCCACATTGACATTCCTCTTCAGGGGCCCAAAGACACTGCGATCAAGCGGCTGCAGCTTGTGGGAGCAATGAGGAGGAAAGGTGAGTAGGACGACACCATTGTCCTTGCAGTATTGGATGGCTGGAATGCTACAATGGGAGGAATGGTTGTCCAGCAGCAGCAGCACCTTAAAGGAAAATGCTCGTTTTTGACAACCTGGACCTTATTTACGACATATTATAAGAAGTTTGACTCACCGAGATCACTTTTGTGTAGTTCGGAGGCCTGTAGAAGAAATTTAAAATCCAGCGCGAGCCAGTATATCCATGTAATAACGTCGGACGGGGCACTGAGAATGCAGTTTCTCAGAATCCATTTTCGGCCGCTGAACGGTTGTTTTCATCAATCAGATTGCATGAATCTACAGTAGAGATTCCTCAACGCCAGCCATTGTTGTTTTGGTTTTCAAACACGGGGTCTTTAGCCTCTGTAATATGATCTTTACACGCCTCTCCCCCACTTGCTCCAGCACGCATGCGCACAGGCCAGCGCGCAGACTGGCTATTCTCCCTCACATTCTCTGCGCTACGATCGTAGTTGGTGCCGAGAATATTGTCGTCGTCATTCGTCAGCAACAATCCGATCGTAGCGCAGAGAATGTACATGGATATACTGGCTCGCGCTGGATTTTAAATTTCTTCTACAGGCCTCCGAACTACACAAAAGTGATCTCGGTGAGTCAAACTTCTTATAATATGTCGTAAATAAGGTCCAGGTTGTCAAAAACGAGCATTTTCCTTTAAGGTAAGATAATATGACCTTTATTAGTCCTGGGGGGGGGGGGGTACTTACTTGGGCATTTAAATTTCATCAATTAAACCAATGTTTCTGTAGCAAATATGTTTTTACAGATTGGGGTTAGCCCCAACCCATTAGTCATCTCCCCTAACCTAACCATATTGTCTTCCAGGTAATGGAAGACTGCTTTCTGTGACCAAGCATTTCACCAGCAGTGTGAGACAGCCTAAGGTATGTTAATACAAATACACAAGATGGACCTACACAGAATGTAACAGTATACTGAAATACTACGATACAAGAATAAACATAACAGCAATCAGGGCAATAAATGTAGCCTATAAAGTGCAAGCTTGTAGGACTACCTTCTTTGTTGGACAGGACCTGGTCTGCTTGACAAAATGCTGCAGGAAGACCAGAAACTCGTCCTCCTGCATCCAACCAGAACCATTGGCAGCGCCAATCGAACTACACGGGGCAGCCTGGATGAAAAATGGCTGGAATCTCTTCCTGGGGCAGATGAACATGGGTGGAATCTTGTTCCCCTGGGCATTGACTGCTGCCACGACGGTGACCAGAGTCTCCTTTTCACCCGATGTAATGGTTTCAACCTGCTTCAGCCCCTTCTTGGCGACGATCTTGTCAGGCACCTGTATATACGTTAGTTGTATTGTATTAGTTGTAGGCTATTGTATTTATTATAATGTATGTAGGCTACTGTATATAGTTGTATTTATAATGTCTGTATATAGTTGTATTTATAATGTCTGTATATAGTTGTATTTATTGTATGTACTGTATATAGTTGTATTGTATTTATTATAATAAGCCTATATATATATATATCACCTGGACAATTGTCACGCCAGTTTCATCCACATTCCAGATGTCATTTGGTTCAAAACTGTGTCGCTGCATGACCGATTGCAGGTTCTGAAAGAATGTGGAAACATTATGGGCATTGAAGCTGGTTGCCCTGGACAGACTGGTTGCCTGAGGAGATCTGATGGACAGGTCTGGGTGTCTTCTCAGGTAGCCGGTAAACCAGTCCTTTCCTGCAATCCCAGCAGTCTCCCAGGATGGTGGATACTTGCAGCCATTTTTTATGTATAGGCTTATGCGATGAACAAAACAGCTGCAATGTAGCCTGCTTAGCGAGCGAGAGGGCAGTCTACCATAAAGTGTATAGCCTAAACATAATGTTATAATGCATTGTGGTATTTCTTTATATAGCCCAGCCTGCCTATCAATAAACAACTGATATAATGTCATCCTCATCCTCTGAGTCCGAATAAGTAGCCTAGGCTATGTTTTGACCTGCAGCTCTAAATGCCTTCCCAATCAATGAGACATGGTTGTAAAAATGATGTTTTATTGATGAAAAGGGTACAACTGAAAAACATGGAAAGAGAAACTAGAACTTTATAGACATTACTGTCGTTAGTCCCAAACAAACACTTGCATAGCCTAATGTGGAGTCATTGCATTGATCGATGCAGTCCCTAGGCTAGCCTTACAATCTAGAATAGCTTACATTATAGTCAGAGCTGCTTTGGGTAGCCTACTGAGGCGATATGCGTTGTGCATCACAGGCTAGGCTACGTCCCATGTCAAGTTAACATGCAACATTTTTTAAACTTGATGTGAAATAATGCGGGCATGAAATCATGCAAGCCTCGCATATTTTGCACGGAATTATGCGATTATTGTGGTGAAAATGCAACCTTTCTAAAATAGGTGCATAATCTGCCCCTTTTGGCATTAACATGCGATGGCATAATCACGTTTTTTTCTTTAGCGTTCGGGGGTAACATAGGACCCGGGGAACATAGGACCCTTTTTCGGGGGGAACATAGGACCCAGGGAGCATAGAACCCGGGGAACATAGGACCTGGGGAACACAGGACCCGGGGAACATAGACATGTTCCCGACCTTACACAGACAGGTTATTGTGAATTTACCAAGCCCCCAGGATTCGAAATCTAAAGTGAAGGCCTATTGAACCGCGCCATCTTGGCTAGATTTGTAGTCACTTGGCTATTTCCGGTGACTTTTGACTTGCGCAGTTGAGCTTCTCTGGCCGACGCGCGTCCACGCACGTTCCCGGCTCTCCCCGCTTTGATTTAGCAATGAAAACCGGCTTGCATATTAACCTGTTTTTGTCAAATATATCAATTGGAGAAATTATTTTTTGATCCTGGCATCTTAGTTTTAACAGGTTAAATATAATTGAACATGTTTTGTTTGCTAGTAGATGGTATTCATTCCGTTCGCGATAACGTTATTGCAGCCAGGCTAAATTCCTCCAGGGAGCCAGTGACAGGCGAGTTGAAGAGCTTCACTCCCCGCCAGCAGGAGCTCTGGCCGCGGCTACCGCATCTCGGAAAACCCGCTGAGTTCATGGCTGCTATTTCACACTCGCCCTTGATCAATCCCAATACCGATCCATGGCAACAATGAATCAATCGTTCAGATCAGATCGGCAGTGCTGCATGCATGTTACAACATCATTGTTACCTTTATTAACATAACCATAGACTACATTTATCTCTCTAACGTTAGGCTATCCATCACACCAGTCGGCCATTCGATAGCTGGAAGCGGTGAACGCCAACGTTGACTGAAAACACCCAAACTCAGTGTATCGTTTCATCTTCATGCTACACATCAACTCCTTTACATTGTATGTGAATAAATTCCTGTTATTCTAAAAATATCCCATTTCTGTCCATTCCTGGAAAAGGCTAATAATTGCTGTCAAATGATCACTCCAGTTTATCACCGTATCCGACTACCATTTCAACTATGCACAGGAGGTTGTCTTGTGGTCATTTTCATTAAAAAATGATTAGCCTGATCAGTTTGTTGTATGTATTAAGCCCTTTTTGAGCGTTTTGTGTGTGTGCATTGTTAAGTGTAAGCTTATGCAGCCTACTCCAAACGTTAATGGTTACAGCAGTCTGAAACTGTGAAAGTCTTCATGTAGGCCTAGTTGTTATTTCCAAGTCTCCAATAGTTTAAGAAAATTTGTTTGGAAACACTACAATATGTGCCTTTAGCAGCTGTAGTAATGTAATAGTTAAATACCTAGCCTACTGTAATTTACAAAGACAGCTTCAGTGGTAGTTTTAAAGTATTTATTTATAATAATAAAACAGATGATAATAAAAATATAATAAAAAAAAAAAACAATAATGTGGGGACGCATGGCCATGGAGCACATTACGAGCCATGGAGCACATGTGTGTCATACACTGGGACAGCTACATCCACAATATGTCAAATGAGAGCACAAAACAGACCCACTGAGTGGTTTGGCTGGGGAGGATGAGAAGAGGGAGAGGAGGAGGGGGTGGGAAAGGGATGAGGAAGAACAGTGAAATTAATGAACAATGTGATGGCAACAAATATGTCTTGGTACAAAAATGTACTTAGCCTATGTATACTAAACTAACAAAAAAAAAGAGCAACAGCAGTATGTTCATCATCACATAACAATAACACACTGATTTATTTGAGCTGTTCTTATTAAAAAATAATGCTTTGTCAGTTGAAGTTGCAATCCAGAGGAGGTGTAGGCGAAAGCAACTTCACCCACTCCGGATTGTTGCTTCAAGGGACCGCAAGATGTTTCTTAAAAAAAGGTCATTTCCCAAAGTGGATAAATGACATCCATCAGTCTCAAATAAATCGGAGTTGTCATGTTTTATTTGAGGATGCCCAACACTGTTGCCGCCCAGTTCCCTAATAAATGTGACCATCACGTTGTTCACAAATTTCCGAGCTTTGTTGAGTCTCGCCGGCTTGACAGGAATCCTCCACTTGCGTCTCTCGTTGATGAGGGAGATGGAGATCTTCATCAACGGAAACCGCTCGTGGAGGTCCTGCAGGTCCCGCTTCATCACACCGACGAGGTCCACACTCCGGTTGTAGCCAAGGTCGTTTCCCCCGCAGTGGATGAGCAGGACGTCCGGAACCGTTCTTCCTCCGAGGGACTCCTCGAAGAAGGGGACAAGGCTCCTCCATCTCAGGCCGCCCCGGCCAAACCACCACACCTGGGCATCCAGGCCGAGGTTGATGCCCAGGGTCTGCCTGGCTCTCATTTTCCCTCGGGGGATGTAGCTGTCCCCGATGATCCATATAGTTTCTGAGGATAAAAAATTAAAGGCACTTCCATTAATGCACAGTGTGTAAAACTCCCATACAAAGATGATGCTTTAACAGGGGTGCAGACTTGTCACCTGTAGGTGAAAATAGCCATTTTTAATCCAAAATAGGTCATTTGTTTGATCAGTGTATGTAGGCTATGGGTTTGTATGTTTGTCACCTGTTTCACCTGTGATTGGTTTGCACCTCTGTTTAAGACTTAGTTGATTTAAAGTTGGCTGCAGTAGACCCATAATATGTTCAGATCACCCCTCTAAGCCCTAATTTCAAATAATACAATATCAAGTTTAGTTTACACTGGATGGGTTTTCATGTCATAGTTCAGTTCTTATCTGGTCACCGTTAATATATATATATACCGTTCTATATATTGATACCGGCATTGTGTCTTTTATAATAATAATAATGCATTTTTATAGCGCTTTTCACAATATTCAAAGCACTCAAAACAAAAGACAAACTACAATAGAACATATTATATACTAGGATATTTGAGGAAACTAATCAAACTATAGAACAAATGCTAAATCAGAATTAAATAACTAAAGTAATGGGGAAGATAATCAGATAATAAAATATAGTTACGTTCATTACTTTGTGTGTGTGTGCGAGAGAGAGAGTGTGGGGGGCGTATTATACAGATATTTATTTCTGATATAGGCTGAATACAGGATCTAAGGTCTTATATTTAGATGTTGTGTATATTCCTCGATTATTTGTATGCTGTGTTGTCCCGTCTGAGTTTGTCCTGTTCGTGATTGGTCTCGTGTTCCCACTCGATAGGCTTGCACCTTGACGTTGGTGAGTGGGCTTTAAACCAAGACGGGCCTTTGTATGTGTATGTGTGTATGTATGTGGTTTGTGTTTTGTGTGTCATATTCTATTATTGAAATGTAATAACAGAAACAGTGTGCCTCCTCTTATCCTCACAGGGCTCAAGCCATTTTTAGGAGACCAGTTCACACCTCAACCAGACCTGCTGCTGTTTAGGACCTGCTTTAAGCCCTTTTTTGTGGTGTCCGTTTTCTGTGTTCTGTGTCAAGTAAGCCAACCCACCTTCAATGCAGTGTAGCCTCCACATTTGAATGGTTACAGCAGTCTTGTCGTCTACAAGCAACAGTCTCTGGCTTTGCATGGCAATTTATGTAGTATCATCCGAGTTCTACAAATGCTGTACTTTTTTGTACTGTAAGTAACCCCTCAATTATTCAATTTTACTGGGGAGCAGTGACCATAGCCTACTTGCCAACCCTCCTGACTTCCGCGGGAGATTCATACATTTGAACTAGGTTGTGTAGTAGATAGGCTACAATAAATTAGGACAGATGCACATTTACTGAACAGCACAGACAAAAGACGGACATTAAAAACATTGCTCCATACACACATATATATATATATATATATAATGTTTCACATTTCGTTGTTTTAATGCTTTTAATGCCCCCCACCCCCCCGCAATTTGGTTTGGAAATGCTCCCTATTTCTGAGGTCCCAAGGTTGGTGAGTATGGCAAGCTATAAGCTATTAATACAAGCATACCGCTCAAAAAGGGCTTAATACATACAACAAACTGATCAGGCTAATCATTTTTTAATGAAAATGACCACAAGACAACCTCCTATGCATAGTTGAAATGGTAGTGGGATACGGTGATAAACTGGAGTGATCATTTGACAGCAATTATTAGCCTTTTCCAGGAATGGACAGAAATGGGATATTTTTAGAATAACAGGAATTTATTCACATACAATGTAAAGGAGTTGATGTGTAGCATGAAGATGAAACGATACACTGAGTTTGGGTGTTTTCAGTCAACGTTGGCGTTCACAGCTTCCAGCTATCGAATGGCCGACTGGTGTAAGATGGATAGCCTAACGTTAGAGAGATAAATGTAGGCTATGGTTATGTTAATAAAGGTAACAATGATGTTGTAACATGCATGCAGCACTGCCGATCTGATCTGAACGATTGATTCATTGTTACCATGGATCGGTATTGGGATTGATCAAGGGCGAGTGTGAAATAGTAGCCACGAACTCAGCGGGTTATCCGAGATGCGGTAGCAGCGGCCAAAGCTCCTGCTGGCAGGGAGTGAAGCTCTTCAACTCGCCTGTCACTGACTCCCTGGAGGAATTTAGCCTGGCTGCAATAACGTTATCGCGAACGGAATGAATACCATCTACTAGCAAACAAAACATGTTCAATTATATTTAACCTGTTAAAACTAAGATGCCTGGATCAAAAAATAATTTCTCCAATTGATATATTTGACAAACAGGTTAATATGCAAGCCGGTTTTCATTGCTAAATCAAAGCGGGGAGAGCCGAGAGCCGGGAACGCGCGTCTACATTTCAGATAAATGTGAACTTTTTCGTGGACGCGCGTCGGCCAGAGAAGCTCAACTGCGCAAGTACAAAAGTCACCGGAAATAGCCAAGTGACTACAAATCTATCCAAGATGGCGCGGTTCAATAGGCCTTCACTTTAGATTTCGAATCCTGGGGGCTTGGACTGAGGCCACGTTTACACGACAACGTATTTTCCAAAACGGAAAAGATCTTCTTTTGCGTTTCCCAAAGGTTCCGCGTTCACACAACAGTATTGCGATAAGGATCCGCGTTCACACGGATCCTCAAGAGGGCTACCCAGGGATAATCAGAATGCTTTGCAAATCTCCTCTCATAAATCTGTCGACAAGATGGCGGAGGCCACCGACCGAAAAAAGGAAATCCACAAATGTAATTTTTTCTTTGTTAATAGATGTAAACATTGCGATAACCATCACATTATTATTGTTTTATGTTGTTTCAATGTAGTATATATTATTTATAACAAGCATGAAACAAAAGATCGCTAGTCTCTAACGTTAACTAGCTAGCTTACCAAGTAGTTTACATTACATTAGTCACAGCAGCTTTTTCACTAATGTTAGAATATTTAGAACTATAATGTTATACGCAATGTATTTGAGCTAGCTATGTGAACATTGGCTTTGGGAATGTACAGTCTTACTGATGACGCAACGGTCTTGAAGGGGTGTCCCATTTCTTAGGGACAATTTCTACCCCTTAACCCTTGACACTCCGTTTTGAAGGGCTAGGGCCAAGGCCTAGAAAAGAGAATTGGGATTCGGCTGTGAAGGCAGCAAAAAAAGTTCTCTCGCTGTGACTCGTGAGTTGAGCTTGCTTCCTTGTCAACACAATAATTCCCCCAAATGACCTGAAAAAGTAGCTAGATTTGTCGCTAGTCGCTTTTCATGAAATAAGTCGCCGGGGGGGTCTGGAAAGTCGCTAAATCTAGCGACAAAGTCGCTAAATTGGCATCACTTCTTGGGCGCCGCTATTCTGATGAATAGAAATCAATCTTCGGAATAGCGGTCGGTTACCCCAGGGTTGCCAAGTGTCACGCATTGAGCGTGAGACACGCATTTCAGCCTCTTCTCATGCTCTCACTTCACAATTCTCACGCAAAGAAATGAAAAATCTCTGTTAGCATTCCCCCCATAATATTCAACTTTCTGTATGTTGCATCAGATAAGGAGGAGCAGAGTGCAGGGGGAGGAGGAGGAGAGATTGAACTGGATGAGTCAGGGGAAACGGAGAGAGGAGAGACAGGCAGCAAGAGACAGATGAAAGACAGGAGAGACCACACCCCAGAGATGAGACTGAGGCCACGTTTACACGACAACGAATTTTCCAAAACGGAAAAGATCTTCTTTTGCGTTTCCCAAAGGTTCCGCATTCACACAACAGTATTGCGATAAGGATCTGCGTTCACACGGATCCGCAAACATGTTTTCTAAGGCTGTAGTTGCCTACGCATGCCAAGCCTTTGGACATGGCCTAAGTTCCCCTTATTTGACATTACTGTTAAATAAATCTAATTCATTCACATCCTTTATTAAAACTGCTTCCGCCAGGTTTTCACACCTGTCAAACGTAGGCCTGTCGTTATTTCACAATAGTAGGCTAGCCTAAGCACAGTCTGAACACATTTATATTTTGTTATAGGCTATTATATAAAAAAGGATCCTTAACGGCACACATATAGGCTAGCCTATGATGTAGGCCTAAACCTAAAAATGACGTGTCTTTTAGCTATATCGACTGCCTTGGGCCTCATGGCCTAGCTGATTTGTACTTATGCATGCTATAAAATGTGTCATTTTGTATTGACCATTCCATGAAGTAGCTTGACGGTGAATCTGACAGCGATAGGTATTTTGGGAGTTGCAATCGTGGTTTCCAATTTGAAATTGTGTTTTCTCTCTTGCTGTTGTGTATTCTGTATTACATTTGTGTTTTCGACTTGCAGTTGTTTTTTAACTTTGTTGTTGTGTTAGAACTTTGCGGTTGTGTTTTGCTACGAATTAGGATGTAATCTATTTTGTAGAGAATGATCTCTGTTGTATATTGAAATAATATACAACAAAACAACTACTCGTCCTCTCTCTGTATATGAATGTTATCCTATCACCACCACAGATATACTCAAAACATATCATTATTTTCGCTATTATTGCCATAGACTAGCCAAGAGCCTGGCTATGCATCGTAACGTCTGATCAGCTGTTTTGTGCAAACTACTTAGAGGCCACTAGCCTACTAAAGCAGGTCACTAGCTATAGATAAAAAATTCCAATATTTGATATGACATCAATGACAATTAGCTAGCTAGCTCATCAGCAATCAATAACCTTTATTTATCCAGGCAAGTAGTTAAGAACTTCTTATTTATAACAACAGCCTGGCAGGAGGCAAGGTAACAGCCTGGCAGGAGGCAAGATAGGCTCCTGCATGTGGGAGAAAAATAGTTCCATTCTTAAACCCAGTCATTAAACGTATCATTTCAAATTAATTTGAGTATTCGCTTCGCGCACATGTCCCACTGTTATTGACACTATAGCTGCCCAATCAGATTCAACAAGTAGTAAATCCCTTTCTGGTTGACACATTTCTAATGTGATTTATTGTCGTTGTGTTTTTGGGAGTTGCAATCGTGGTTTCCAATTTGCGATTGTGTTTTCTCTCTTGCTGTTGTGTATTCTGTATTGCATTTGTGTTTCCGACTTGCAGTTGTGTTTTCTGACTTGCTGTTGTGTTTTTTAACTTTGTTGTTGTGTTTGAACTTTGCAGTTGTGTTTTTTGAACTTGCCGTTGTGTTCCGGATTTGCCGTTGTGATTTGCACGCGTCGGCCACCGTAGATAGGCCTACCGTTAGAGCAAGGAGGATGAGGGTACACGATCCGTAGGAGACTACAGTAGGAGCGGCAGTAACGAGACCAGCGCCTTTCTGAAAAGTTGATATATTTTCAACTTTGAGCGCTTGGAGCGGCCGCTCAAAAACAGCCGGAGCGCTTGGAAAAAGGACGCTGGATACTACGCTTTTCTCTAGGCGGCCGCCAACGCTCTCTCCTCATTGGAAACAATTGAAAAAGGGTGTGCAGGCGCTTAGAAAAGGGCGCTATGTGGACACGGTATCCAGATGTGGTTCTGGTTTTTTAAACGGGTCTCTTTTGGAGCGAGTTACCGTGCGTAAAGCACAGTGTTTAAACTGTAGGCCAAGGCTTTATTTAAATACATTTAAAAAAGAGAGGCGTCATAGGCCTACAGTCACATACAAATCATGTGTTGTTGCTGTCAGTAACATTAAAAACAATCATAAATCATGCAAAGTTAAAGGCCACGTCTTTATCAGTTAGTGTTGGCATGACACAACTGGATTAGATGCTCATGTCATAATGTCCGGTGAAAATAATTCCCTCTAAGCACAATTTGAATTCTATAGAAATAGATATTCTCTATATAAAATCTCTGACGTTGGCTAGCAGCTAGCTCAGGAGGATGGATGCCAGGGCCCTGTACTATGAAACAGGATTACGGGGTAAGTGCGATAACTTCAAGGCTGGTTTATCCGTACCACGAAGGTGGTTCACTTTTCACCGTGCTATATCGACACGGTAATTTATGCACCGGGGCAGGTTAAGTTCCAGATTATGGATCAAAACGTATGAAACACTGCCCGCTGACCGATCAATTCACTTGGAAAAAGGCATATGGACGTTAAGATTCTATTATGGAACTTCAGTGTGCGAATTAAAAAATAATCTGCAGGGCGCGAACAGTGAGAGCTTCTTAAGAACACTTTTTACAACCAACAAACCCTTTTTGGCTTTCCCCGATATCATATGAAAAATTGCAGAATGACAGCTGCTTGAGCCTTTACGACTTGTGCATTAAGTCATAGACTGTATGCGCTGGCTTGCATTTAGCCTACCTGCAGTTTCGTGTAGGCTGTGGGTGATGCGGAGAACCAAGTAAAAACACTCATTTAAAAAAAAAAGTCTTTAATGATGATTTATTAGACTAGCCTCCTGTTCCTAGGAACAAAGAGAAGTAGACTACATTTTAATTGAATTGTGATGGCACCAATGCCACTTTTTCCATCTTAATAGCATATTTTAGTTCCTCTTGTATAGAGATATCACATTGTCTAGGTTACTCCAACCTGAAACTTAAGAACTATAGCCTACATTTGCTTTATTTAAGCGTCCACTGCCAGTCTAGGGGTGGCAGCTGAAATAATAAGATGTATTGATATAGGCTTGCTTTACAAGCCCCCCCCACAATTTGAATTATATAGAAATATTATTTTTTATGTATAGGCTTATGCGATGAACAAAACAGCTGCAATGTAGCCTGCTTAGCGAGCGAGAGGGCAGTCTACCATAAAGTGTATAGCCTAAACATAATGTTATAATGCATTGTGGTATTTCTTTATATAGCCCAGCCTGCCTATCAATAAACAACTGATAAAATCTCATCCTCTGAGTCCGAATAAGTAGCCTAGGCTATGATTTGACCTGCAGCTCTAAATGCCTTCCCAATCAATGAGACATGGTTGTAAAAATGATGTTTTATTGATGAAAAGGGTACAACTGAAAAACATGGAAAGAGAAACTACATCTTTATAGACATTACTGTCGTTAGTCCCAAACAAACATACTTGCGTAGCCTAATGTGGAGTCATTGCATTGATCGATGCAGTCCCTAGGCTAGCCTTACAATCTAGAATAGCTTACATTATAGTCAGAGCTGCTTTGGGTAGCCTACTGAGGCGATATGCGTTGCGCATCACAGGCTAGGCTACGTCCCATGTCAAGTTAACATGCAACATTTTTGAAACTTGATGTGAAATAATGCGGGCATGAAATCATGCAAGCCTCGCATATTTTGCACGGAATTATGCGATTATTGTGGTGAAAATGCAACCTTTCTAAAATAGGTGCATAATCTGCCCCTTTTGGCATTAACATGCGATGGCATAATCACGTTTTTTTCTTTAGCGTTCGGGGGTAACACAGCCCCCGGGGAACATAGGACCCTTTTTCGGGGGGAACATAGGACCCAGGGAGCATAGAACCCGGGGAACATAGGACCCGGGGAACATAAAACCTGGGGAACACAGGACCCGGGGAACATAGACATGTTCCCGACCTTACACAGACAGGTTATTGTGAATTTACCCTGTCCAGGACCCCGTACTACGAAGCTCGTTCAACATATGCAGGATAACTTTTCGCTAGCTCGCTCAAGTAAACCGGGCAACCGCAATCACGGATAAATGGTACTACGACGGTGGCTATCAACTCGTTAAGTCTACCCAGCTGGTCCAATCTAGCTATGAGGGCGTTCACGGTAAAAGGGGAGATATTTGCTCGAAATGACCAATCGCATACCTTAGTAGGCTATGGCTATTCGGACATGGCCATGGACAAGGCAAACAACACGCATAACCAATTTCCGTCCACCGTATTTTACACAAAAGGAGCAATAATGTGCAACACAGTCGCTACTGCCAAAGGCAGGAAGGAAAGCTGGAAAAATACTGCCTACGTTTTAGGCTATCATTATCCTCCACATGAACACGAGTAGGCTAGATCATTGGGCTATACCTATTCTTATGGCATGTAAGCAATTGTAGCCTACTGTATATCATATATCTTAATTCAGCTGCAACCCCTAGACTGGCAGGGGACGCTTAAATGAAGCAAATGTAGGCTATAGTTTTTAATAGTTTCAGGATGGAGTAGACAATGTGAAGTCTCTATACAAGAGGAACTAGAGATAAAACAGGCTATTAAAATGGAAAAAGTGAAGCTCGAGGTGGAGAAGTAGGCTCTAAGCCTATGGGGGAAAAGTAGCCTGTTTCATCGTCATATCGTATACCATCATTGATTGTCAGGCATTGGTGCTATCACAATTCAATTAAGATGTAGCCTACTTATCTTTGTTCCTAGGAACGGGAGGCTAGTCTAATAAATTAACATTAAAGACTTGACAATTGGATAAAAAAAATGGTTCTCCGCATCACCCACAGCCTACCAAAACTGCAGGTAGACTAATAAAACGCAAGCCAGTGCATACATAGGCCAAGGCAAAATATGGCTCAAGCACAAGCAGCTGTCATTCTGCAATTTTTCATGATATCGGGGAAAGGCAAAGAGGGTTTTGTCGGTTTGTAAAAAGTCTTCTTAAGAACCTCTCGCTGTTCGCGCACAACAGATTATTGTTTAATTCGCACACTGAAGTTCCATATAGAATATTAACGTCCATATGCCTTTTTCCAAGTGAATTGATCGGTCAGCGGGCAGTGCTTCATACGTTTTGATCCATAATCTGGAATTTAACCTGCCCCGGAGCAGGTTAGCTCGGCAGTAGGGATGGGAATTTCGACTAATTTTAAAACCGAGTAACCTAACCTGATCCTTCTCAAGTAACCGATTACTTAAAAAAAAGATTACTAAAAAAAAGATACCGTCCAGACAGAGCGCATTGAACCCCGGCCCCCTCGGAGGGGAATACGTTTTTTTCCGCCGTTGTTACCGTGGCGGTGCTTTCATGTCTCTTTCATGTACTTGCAAATAAACATCTTTAAAAGCTGATGTGTGGTTGGATGCATTACGTACCATCAGATTGAATAACCCACAGGTTTTCATGAAGCTATCGGAATCGAAAAACGCAGCCTTTTAATGTGGATGCACTGCCCAGCTCATAGCATATAGCCTAACGTTAGGCTACTCTGAAAACTCTAAGCCTACAATATGCAACCAGACCTCTAATTTACTAATCAAAATTAAGTATTAAACCAAGCCTTTACTGCCGATGCCGGATAACAAGTGAATGAATTTTTAGCGTTATCTAAAAAGCAGAAGAACCGCGCAAGGCTCCGAACCGTTCAAGGAACGGAAACGAAAACCGAAAACGAACGGTATTTTACGAGGAACAGAAACAGGAACGAAAAGGTCTTTAATTGTTCCAGAACAGAAACGTTAATTTAAAATCTTTAAAACCGGTTAATAACGTTATTTTTTCGTTCTTTGTAGTAGGCCTATATAACTTAAAAATAATTGTAAAAAAGAAGAAAGCCGAGCCTTTTATGGCCGAATAGGCTAAATTAAATTAATTAAATTTGTAGCCTACATCTTGTCCTGTTTTTGTAATGTAGCCTAGGCCCCTAAATATGTTATTTCACAGTCAGGATCTTAAATGCTTGCTTAGCGAAATGAAGAGATTTAGATATTACAACAACACACCATAGCCTAGTTCAGACTAGGGATGTGCGCAGCGACTATTTTCACTGATGACTAGACGGTGGTTTTGTAACCGATTACATGACTAGTCTAAAAACAGGATTCCCAAGTTTCTACAACAAGTGCTATTTAGAAAAATTAAGGATGTTTCTCAAACTCTGCAAGCTAAGATGCACGACTATTCTTGATGTTTCCCAACCACTCAGCGGCAGCCAATTAGCACGCGTTGCGCAGGGCTGTCACACACTCTCCTTTGTTTGCCAGTGCAAAACAGTAGTTCAGCCTGTCCTTACAGCTTATTACTTAGCAAAGATATCAATGTGATTTATTTTGTTTAATTGAAGAAGAGTAGGCTAGCCTATAGCCTGTAATGTTTCAGTAGGCTAAAACTAGATTTCACATAAAGACCGCGGATGTCAGAGAGGGCAATAACGTTCGAAGAAAAATGTATTCAAACATTGGTCCACAAAGAATGATGCAAATAATAAAGTGAAAGAAATAATAGCCTACTGTGCAAATATAATGTTTTATATGGACCTGCCTACTGTGCAAATATAATGTTTTATATGGACCTGCCTACTGTGCAAATATAATGTTTTATATCGACTTGCGTGTCTGCAATAAAGTTCCTCTATCTTTCTAACCAACATTCAGCGGAAGCCAATTTTCACTCGTTGCTCATCTCGCTCCAAGTATGGTCTGGTTATTTAAAACACGGAGTAAGTTGCTTGGATGTATCCTAGTATGCATAAACCTATGTTTTGTGAATTTAATGGTCTGCATCCTTCAGAGTTCAACTCGTCAATTAGGCTGTGAAAGCGAGCGCGCCTCTTGGAATCTAGTCATAGCCTATTGCACAGATTTCCGTCACGTCTTGACTTTCACAAATCAAATGATTAGGCTACATTAATTAATATGAGCACACTTTAGTGACAATGTGCCGTGCAACCCTGATCATTGAATAGCATAAGTTAAATTACTATAATATTAAAGACCGTGGATGGCAGACGATAGGCTACGTATTAGGCGTATAGGCGCCAAATCCGGAGCTCCATACAAAAGGAACGCAGCATAAACAATAGGGATTGCGCAGATAAATGAATGAGGTGACTAATTATTTATAAATAACATAAAACATTACAAAACGAAATAAAAACAAACAATAGGCCTACAGGCGCAGAATAAAATAGCTTGCAGCAACAGTACAAGAAAATATTTGTACAAGAAATACTGTAGGCCTATAGAGTCTTAATAGGCTAACACCCCCGGAACGGTGAACGGAACGTTATTTTTCGTTCTTAACCGGTTCAGGAACGCTATGTTGGTAGCGGAACACGAGAACGGAAACGTTAAATATTCTGGTTCTGCTCGGAGCGAACCGATTGAAAAATAATTTCGTTTTTAAGCCCTGGAACCGCGGCACTCGCTGCCTATTTCCAATTTATTGGACAATAATGGATGTTTCGGCGTCAAGCCTTCATTAGAGAAATGTCCATGCAAAACTAAATAGATTTATTGAACAATAGGCCTATTCATTCAATATTTATTCATAGCAGGTTGGAAAACTATAGGAGTAGGCTATACGCACATGGGCCTGTGCTGGTACTCGCTGTCTTTTTCAGCACCACCTCCGGGCTCATTACCAACATGATTAGCCTACCGCTAAATGATGGGAGTGCTGCGTGGAGCCAGAGTACAAAGTCCACTCACACCACTGCCTACTATGCACAGTATGCAGATAAACAACATCAGAGACCCGGCAAAATCAGAGACCATCGTTTATTTGTCAAAACAATACAAATGAAGTGGCATATATATAGGCTATACTCACTAGTTCTCTCAAAGGCTAGCTACGCTGTAACAGGTTTGAAAGTCCGATGCTCGATCCAAAAAATGCTTTAACACTATGCAAAACCAAAAATGTGTAGTTTGATCCGAAAATGCTTAACAGTATGGAAAACCGAACCATGGACAGCTAGCATTAGCAAGCCCATGGGCTAATTATTGCTAGTTTTCGTGACCACGTAACTTTGCACCCAAGAACTGTGTCCATGTAAATAAATATAGCTTTTAAAACGTAACCAGTTAGCTGGCTAGACAGTAGTCAACTAGTAATCAGTCATCACTGCCCCTGACAACTGGCTGCATTTATTATTTTTACGATCGGTCCGTTTAATAGCCAGGCAGGGCGGTCCCCCGGGATCCCCAGACAGCTGACGAGTCATCCCTATCTAATATCTGATCAGGGGGGTCCCCCGGGGTCCCCAGACAGCGGACGAGTCATGCCCTATCTAATATCTGATCATTGGTTGCCTGAAAGAGCCGCAGTGACGTTGGCAGCGCCTTTCTGAAAAGATGAGATGGCAATGTTTTCAAAACGCCGGAGCGCTCGAAAAAAGACTCCGTATTCAGCGCTTTTCTCCAGGCAGCCGCCAACGCTCTATCCTCTTTGGTAACAATTGAAAAACGACACAGGCGCTCAGAAATGTGCGCTTTCACGGCCAAACATGCCATATTGTATAACATTTGGATTAACCCAGTAGTGTTTATTTTCCGAAAAGTGAACCACCTTCGTAGTACGGATAAACCAGGCTTGAACCTGAAATTATCACGCTAACCCCGTAATCCTGTTTCGTAGTACAGGGCCCAGGTTAGGCAAGGATCTTAACTCTGTTCGAGTAGGACTGACTTAATCTACCATGCCTGGGCTTGGCTACTAATGCCTGGATATGAAAACCACGCCCCCCTAATTAGCATATAAGGAGCGAGCAAACGAATAAATAAATGTGGAAATAAATGTGGAAAAGAATGTGGAAATAAATACATAAATAAATAAATGAATATGGAAATAAATGCAAGAAATAATGAATCAAACAATAAATAAATATATAATGTATTACATTTATATCAAATTTAATGTATTTATTTACACATTACTGCATGCATTTATTCATTTATTTATTTTTGTGCATATTTATTTATTTATTGGTCATTTGTTGAACCATTCATTTATTTATGTATTTATTTTTTTAATTTTGACAGGTTTGGTCCTCCATAGTTGTGTAGGAGAACTTGGGGTGGTTGAACACCAGGCGAGCAGCAGCTTTCTGGACAAGTTCCAGAGGTGGATGACATGGCCCCAGCAAGGAGAGAGTTCCCCTATGAAATGGGACACCCCTTCAAGATGGATATGTCTTCAGTAGGTCCTCCAGTCTAATCTGCTGGTCTACACGGATCGGTAACCAGTGCAGCAACTTTGTTAGTGGAATAGTTAAATTTTGAGTGTCACTCAGGGGAGAAATGTGACATGGAAATGTGTCAACAAAATGTGTGACTGTCATGCACAAATCAGCCTTAAAACGATGTTGTTAGCCAAGACATATCAGCACATCATAGTGGTTTTTCTTTAGGCTATGCTTGTTATACAGAAAATGTCTATAATTGAAACGATATTAAACAAAAATAATATGACGGTTATCATAGTTTTTCAATCTTTCTTAATGAAGAAATGATTACTCAACATTTGTGCTTTTCTTTTACTCTGAGACCGATTGTCTGCCTAATGTGGATTTCTTAACCATAAGGCTGTTGTCGGCGGTGTACCATGAGTGCTGACCGCCCAGTTATCTTGATGACTAGCTAGCTCCGAAAAAGATCTGTGCAAATTTTAAAATTGGCTCTGTCTAGATACATTAACCACATGAAGTTAAACAAGTACATTACCTCCAAACAAATATTAAAATGACACATATTATATAATATTCCGTGACACAAAAGTAGTATTTTGGAAATTCTTTTGTTGCTTGCTCATAGCCCTTGGTTTGAAGTGGGGTTTTCAAGGGCTATGAAGCCCTCGCCCTTACCCATACACTTGACACCCTTGAGGATTGGGGCAACCCTACCCCTAAGCGTGAACATGCAAAAATGTGAACGCGCTAACCAAGGAGTGAATTGGGATTCAGCCTAAGAATCCCTCCCCCTCTCCCTGTTGCTTGTTCCCTGCTCCTTGTTCCCTGCTCCTTGTTCCCTGCTGCTTATTCCTTGTTTCCTGCTCCTTGTTCCTTGTTCCCTGCTCCTTGTTCCCTGCTCCTTGTTCCCTGCTGCTTGTTCCCTGCTGCTTGTTCCTTGTTTCCTGCTCCTTGTTCCCTGCTCCTTGTTCCCTGCTCCTTTTTCCTTGTTCCCTGCTCCTTGTTCCCTGCTGCTTGTTCCTTGTTCCCTGCTCCTTTTTCCTTGTTCCCTGCTCCTTGTTCCTTGTTCCCTGCTCCTTGTTCCCTGCTCCTTGTTCCCTGCTCCTTGTTCCTTGTTCCCTGCTCCTTGTTGCTTGTTCCTTGTTCCCTGCTCCTTGTTCACTGCTCCTTGTTCCCTGCTCCTTGTTGCTTGTTCCCTGCTCCTTGTTTCTTGTTCCCTGCTCCTTTTTCCCTGCTCCTTGTTCCCTGCTCCTTGTTTCTTGCTCCCTGCTCCTTGTTCCCTGCTCCTTGTTCCCTGCTCCTTGTTCCCTGCTCCTTGTTTCCTGCTCCTTGTTCCTTGTTCCCTGCTCCTTGTTTCTTGCTCCCTGCTCCTTGTTCCCTGCTCCTTGTTCCCTGCTCCTTGTTTCCTGCTCCTTGTTCCTTGTTCCCTGCTCCTTGTTTCTTGTTCCCTGCTCCTTGTTTCCTGTTTCCTGTTCCTTGTTTCCTGCTCCCTGCTCCATGCCCCCCAACAGGCTCTCACCAGGCCTTTATACTAAGCAGGATTAACACTGTTCCTCTTTGACTGGCCTGGTTAGATTAAAACTGTTCCTCTTTGACTGGCCTGGTTAGATTAACACTGTTCCTCTTTGACTGGCCTGGTTAGATTAAAACTGTTCCTCTTTGACTGGCCTGGTTAGATTAACACTGTTCCTCTTTGACTGGCCTGGTTAGATTAACACTGTTCTTCTTTGACTGTCCTGGTTAGATTAACACTGTTCTTCTTTGACTGGCCTGGTTAGATTAACACTGTCCTTCTTTGACTGGCCTGGTTAGATTAACACTGTTCCTCTTTGACTGTCCTGGTTAGATTAACACTGTCCTTCTTTGACTGGCCTGGTTAGATTAACACTGTTCCTCTTTGACTGGCCTGGTTAGATTAACACTGTTCCTCTTTGACTGGCCTGGTTAGATTAACACTGTTCTTCTTTGACTGGCCTGGTTAGATTAACACTGTTCCTCTTTGACTGGCCTGGTTAGATTAACACTGTTCCTCTTTGACTGGCCTGGTTAGATTAACACTGTTCCTCTTTGACTGGCCTGGTTAGATTAACACTGTTCCTCTTTGACTGGCCTGGTTAGATTAACACTGTTCCTCTTTGACTGGCCTGGTTAGATTAACACTGTTCCTCTTTGACTGGCCTGGTTAGATTAACACTGTTCCTCTTTGACTGGCCTGGTTAGATTAACACTGTTCTTCTTTGACTGGCCTGGTTAGATTAACACTGTTCTTCTTTGACTGGCCTGGTTAGATTAACACTGTTCCTCTTTGACTGGCCTGGTTAGATTAACACTGTTCCTCTTTGACTGGCCTGGTTAGATTAACACGGTTCCTCTTTGACTGGCCTGGTTAGATTAACACTGTTCCTCTTTGACTGGCCTGGTTAGATAGTATCAGTATCAGTAGAAGTATCTAAGTATATAAAGTAAATAAATAAAAAATAAATAACTACATCAACACACCCTATCCAACCACTTGGTATTGGTAGTGAGGGAAAATCAATCATTTGAAAAAGACAAATTAAAGCTCAGTGTTCTCCTGTTATTCAGAAAAATCTGACAAAATCAGCAACATTGGGGAAATACATCAGCACTGCCGTACTCTGCCTGTTTTATTAAGAGAGATGTCATTGTCTGGGTGAGAAGGAATCTGCCGCGTTGGGGAAATTCATCCTTCTAGAAACGTAAATATACACTACATTTCTGGGGTGAGTTAGTTAGGCTGGAAGAAGTGATTAGATGAGATTTCGATGCAGCTTGTGATCCCAAAACAGAGCTAAACCCCACGGCTCTCTGTTTAGATTAAGCAATTAAAGTTGTAATCACATGCTGTCAAGGACCTTTCTATCAATTTGATTGAATAACTATTTTAATTGAATACCCAGTTAACTAATCTATCTGCTCTCCAGACTCTTTATGGCACGAGTCAGTTGCAATTGTCCTCATCTGACAAATCATGTTTCCTGCTTGCTCTCCAGCACCACATAAATTAAGACTCATCTATGTGTGTGTATACGTTAGGCTCCACTTGGCAGTAGATATACATATTATATAGCATGCATAATATATATTAAACACGTATCGGAACTCCTTTATTCCCACTGCTATAATGATTTTAAACAAACAATGAGGAAGAACTCTTACACACGCACTATGCTACTTTGCACACAGTAATATTATGCTTATTTTTTAATGATTCCCTGTGCTGGTTTTAGTAATGTACTGTATGTTCTTAGTCTGAGTTGTGTTGTGCTAACGTGATGATTGTTGAGCCAGTCTAAGACGATTTTCTGTCACAACAGGCAAAGTTTTCTGAATCTGAATCGCCCAGTTGGACCCCACCTAAGACCCAGTCAGATCCCACCTCAGGCCCAGTCAGATCCCACCTAAGGCCCAGTTGGACCCCACCTAAGGCCCAGTTGGACCCCACCTAAGGCCCAGTCAGATCCCACCTAAGGCCCAGTTGGACCCCACCTAAGGCCCAGTCAGATCCCACCTAAGGCCCAGTCAGATCCCACCTAAGGCCCAGTCAGATCCCACCTAAGGCCCAGTCAGATCCCACCTAAGGCCCAGTCAGATCCCACCTAAGGCCCAGTCAGACCCCACCTAAGGCCCAGTTGGAGCCCACCTAAGGCCCAGTCAGATCCCACCTAAGGCCCAGTCAGATCCCACCTAAGGCCCAGTCAGATCCCACCTAAGGCCCAGTCAGACCCCACCTAAGGCCCAGTCAGATCCCACTTCAAGCCCCTGTGGGCGACCACGGGTGTGGCCTACATGGATCTCCTTTATTATGCTGCAAACTCTTGCTCAGGGCTGCGTTTCCCAAAAGCTTCTTTCATTAAGAGGCTCTTGGGCCATTCATTTGGAGCGTTCTGATTGGTCAACTGGTCTGGGCAAGCTCTCTGATTGGTCAACTGAATGGGCTAAAGAGCCTCTTAACGAAAGAAGCTTGGGAAACCTGGCCCAGAACTTAACCAGATTTTGACCAGTGAACTAAACATTATATACAACTGGATTAAATCAAACAAACTGGTTCTTAACATTTCTAATGCCTGTACGACATTTGGGTCCAATCAAAGACTAGCATGTAATCCTACACTGGTTTTAAATATTGCAGGTCAACGTTTACAGCAGGTTGAAAAAGCTAAGCTCCTAGGCCTCTGGCTTGATAGTTCATTATCATGGTCTGATCACATCACCAAAACTGTCTCCAAAATGGATAGAGCTGTCGCTGGTGTGAGAAAGTGTGCATCTTTCCTTCCATTCCCTCTGCTAAAACAAATTGTCAGTGCTCTGGTCCTTTGCCACTTTGATTATTGTTCTGTTGTGTGGGCTTCTGCTTCTAAGAGACTGCTTAATATGTTACAAGTGGCACAAAATAAGGCAGCCAGTTCTTGGCTGCTCTTATAGGTCTAAAGTTTGTATTATGCATGAACGTCTGAAATCCCAAGTTCATCTTCAACAAAATAACCTACAGATCGAATGTATTTCACATGCATTTCACAAGAGGGGCAAGTAGAGGGTTGATTAATCTACCCCATGCAAAATCTAATAGTATGAAAAGAACTGTCCTATATAGGGCTATCTGGGAACGGAACTGTCTTCCAAGAGGCATAAGTGAAACACAAGGTATTGCTAGCTTCAAAAAAAAGTTCACTTACTAGAGAGCATATGATGATAATGTAGAGCCATGTGTTATTTTCTGTCATCTTGGTATGTTTTGTTATTGTGTGAATGTGTGTTTACTTGGTTTATGTAATGAGCCATGTATTATTTTCTGTCATCTTGGTATGTTTTGTTATTGTGTGAATGTGTGTTTACTTGGTTTATGTAAGAGCCATGTATTATTTCTGTCATCTTGGTATGTTGTGTTATTGTGTGAATGTGTGTTTACTTGGTTTATGTAATGCACTAAGTTGCATTTTTTATCATGTTGTAATGTTTTTTCGGACCCCAGGAAGACTAGCATCTTGGCGTCAGCTAATGGGGATCCTTGCCACTAAACAATATAAATCGCCCAGTTAAGCCCCACTTAAAGTGTGAATGAAATTCAAGTCTCACCAAAGTGTTCTGTTTTCCTACTTGACTGTTGTTCTAACTTTGTAATTCGTTCTCATAGATCAGTCTGTTAAAACTACAAATTCTTCCTGTGTGACATCACTTCCCTGTCCTCTTCATCCTGAAACTATGTCACTTCCTTTTTCACTGTATAACCTATCGACCTCGTCCACATCTGACTCACTCTGCCCGGATTCACTTCCTGTGATAGAGTCCGACTCTGCAGAATCGTAACAGAATAAAACTATTGCCTTTGTTTAAAACCAGCTTGACCGACCACTCAGCGTGTTCTTTGAAATCTAAACTAAACCAAGTGAGGTTTTTCCTTTACAAAAGCCCAGTCAGAGCCCACTTTAAGCCCAGTCAGACCCCACTGTAAGCCCAGTCAGACCCCACTGTAAGCCCAGTCAGACCCCACTGTAAGCCCAGTCAGAGCCCACTTTAAGCCCAGTCAGACCCCACTGTAAGCCCTGTGGGTGAACCCAGGTGGGGCCACTGTGGAAACCGTAGACAAATCCATTTAAGACCCATATTGCCAGTCCGCGTTTAACCCATATGGGCCCCACTTACAGTATGTATCAAAGCTGGCTGGGGAGTGCTATATAGAACCATGTAGAACCCTCTGAACCCTAAATGATTCTTTCTGACCTGAAAAGGGTTCTACTAAGTCATTCTCATGGTTCCATACTGTAGCACAGATTTTTTTTGCTGAGAGCATAGCGCACAGTGGAGCAGTAGCATAGAGAATTGAGGAAGATACTTCTTAGTTATTTGACAATAACAGATCATGGTACCGGTATGGCAAAGCATTCGTCTCTCTTCAACAGAGAATACAATTAAATCAATGTGCCTCGCAGCCTACTTTATCTGCTGTTTATCATTCTCTTAATTAATTAATCAATTAATTAATCAATTGATTAATTTGTTAATTAGCAAACATTTAACCAAAGGCATGTTTCCAAAAGTGTTATCTTTAAATTGTCTTGTTAGGTTTCTTTTGTTTCCCAGTATAAGATAAAACAAACAACAACATTGACCTTGTCCTAATTCCCATCATGCCACTGAGCGAGCTCCCTGATAGGCTCATTTAGATTCCGCCTAGCGCAGTGCCGTCCTCGGGCTCCTCATCTCATCGTCTCATCTGGAGTCTCTCAGTGATCAGTTCACTCTGCAGAGAAGAGCCCCTCCACACCACCAGCACACCACAAGCCTTGACCTCACCTCTGCATGGCCAGCATTGGGAATTTGTCATTCAAAGTGGATATCATGAGAAACTCAACGACACATACTGTAACCCCAAGGAGGAGGTTGTACGAGTGGTGATGAGGTGATGGTCTACAGCCATGTTGTTGGAATGCTGAGCTGTCTCTGGTCTTTTGATGATGGAGAGAGAAAGAGCACTGGGAACCTCCTCCTGCCTCCACCTCCTCCACCTCCCCCCAGAATATTAATTTACAGTCGAGGCAAATGTCTTTTCACACCTACCAACTAAACAAGGTGCCACAGTTGCCCCTGGCAACACTAAACCTGACACCTGAAAGAGAATCCCACCTTCAGAGACCAAGTGTGTTCTTTTCTGTGATTATGGTCTGCCAATGATCCAGTCTCAGCACTGTCCTCTGATTGGCCATTAGTAGAACTAGTGTCAAGTTAATTACATTTTGTTGTATTTTTTCTTTTATTTCTTTTCTCTCCTTTTTCCTCCCTCCCTCTCTCCCTCCCTCTCCCCATCTCTTTCATTCCCTAGCCCTGCAATGCAATTATTTCATTCTCTCATCTCTTTCGCTAACTTTCTGTTACGAGAATTTATTCAGGGATAAAAGGGGAAGGAAGGTGCAGGAGAGTGAATGGTGTGCTTGTAGTAGTGGACATGGGATGTGTAGTTAGCTATGTGTAGGGTGTTATGTCAGGACTGTGTGTGTGGTTAACCAGTGAGTGCAAGGTGACAATTGGCGGGACAGGTGTTGTTTGAATGTGCGTGCGTCTGTCAAAGAGTCCAGTCTGAGATCCGAAGGGGGGGTCCGTGGGAGGAGGCGAGGGCGGTACCGGGAGGTCAATCCGAGGGGGTCCAGGGGTTCGGGGGGCGGTCCGGGGGGGTCCGTAGACACGCGGGCAGGGCAGGGGTTTGAGGGAGCACAAGAGGAGCTAAGCCCGGGGAAACCAGAAAGGGAGAGGGTCCGTGGGAACAAAATCCTGGGAAAGACACAAACGGGGTAAGGCTGGGTACGACAAGACAAAGCAGGCTAGTAAAGATCACACTCAAGAAGCTCGACTGCACCGTTAACATTTGGCTACGTTCTGGCGACGTTCAGCAGGTCTGGCTGGCTCTTGTAGCAGAGGAACTGATCAGGTCAGGTGATCAGGTCAGGTGATCAGGTCAGATTGCCTGATGGAGACCGGCTGCGTCGTCGCCTAGACAACGCTCTCCGAGAGCGTGCAGAGGTAGAGGTCTGGTCAGAGGTGGAGGTGGAGGTCTGGTCAGAGGTGGAGGTGGAGGGTTGGTCAGAGGTAGAGGTCTGGTCAGAGGTGGAGGTCTGGTCAGAGGTGGAGGTCTGGTCAGAGGTGGAGGTCTGGTCAGAGGTGGAGGTCTGGTCAGAGGTGGAGGTCTGGTCAGAGGGGGAGGTCTGGTCAGAGGTGGAGGTCTGGTCAGAGGTGGAGGTCTGGTCAGAGGTGGCGGGCTGGTCAGAGGTAGAGGGCTGGTCAGAGGTAGAGGGCTGGTCAAAGGGGGAGGTCTGGTCAGAGGTGGAGGTCTGGTCAGAGGTGGAGGTGGAGGTCTGGTCAGAGGTGGAGGTCTGGTCAGAGGTGGAGGGCTGGTCAGAGGTGGAGGTGGAGGTCTGGTCAGAGGTGGAGGTCTGGTCAGAGGTGGAGGGCTGGTCAGAGGTTGAGGGCTGGTCAGAGGTGGAGGGCTGGTCAGGTGTTGGAGAGGCAGACAACACTTACAGCATAGTCTTGCTCTATGGAAGAGTTGGGTTACTTCTCGCTGGGGAAGCCTGGGACACATTCAAATTCTGTGAATATGGCAAACATTCACGAACGTTTGCAAACTATTTTAAACTTTTTTCAGATAGCTTTGTGTTCGCCGCAAACGTTTGCAAACATAAGTAAGCGGTCTGAGAAGATAGTTTAGAAAAAATAGATGCTGCACTGAGAGAAATGTGATTGTATGATTGAATACATGAATTGAATACTGGAGGTCATTTTATTTGTAACTAAAGTTAAATTAGGTTGTACTAGTGGGACTACTTCCAAAATATATCATCCAGAAAATCATTGTTGATTATAGAAAGGCTCTCCGTTCAAATTTAACCGTTCAAAGAAAACGTTCACCACGAACGTTCGCCTCTGTTCGCTGAATTTGATTAGTCTTTTTATTATGATTTTCACAATACAATATAACCCAGGCCCAAATTGGGCTTAACAGAAAATAACTTCCAAACCGAAAGTTTCAAAGATGGTTTGCCAGAATGTATAAAGCTTTGGACATGTCCAACACAAGTGCATCTGAAGCCTGTCTGCATCGATCACATGTGGGATCCATGTTGGGATTGATCTTAGAGAGACTGACTTTGGACCAGTGCATATGGTGAACAATTTTAGCTTGGACAACAGCATGCCTAAGACATATGGAAGAGGAGAAAGTTCTCTGAATTACTTTATGCCAAGCGTCGTATGAGACGGTTCATCTAAATCTGATTCCCACTTATTTTTTAATGACATGTATGACGGGTAGACATCTGAATTTGAGGTTACAATGTTCCGGTGCCGCAAATAATTGTAGACGTGTGATCTGGGAATATCATACTTCTGTAGGTTAGCACCTTGCATGGCAGCTGCCGCCATTGGTGTGTGAATGTGTGTGTGAATGGGTGAATGAGAGGCCATTGTAAAGCGCTTTGAGTTTCGCTAAGGTGGAAAAGCGCTATATAAGTGCAGTCCATTTACCATGTACTAGCCGTTCGAAGGAGGCAAACACGGCATCAACATAGAGATCAGACAGCGAGACGATACCCCCTCTAGACCAAGTATCGAAAGCCCTATCCATCAACGATGACATAAACATGTGATTTTTTTCAATTGGCCCAGGCTGTGACAGGCCCCTAAGGGAGAAAGATGAAACTGATTCCAGATGTTGATTGAGTGTATAACAACCGGATCAGAAGTAAAACTAGAAATAGACAGTGTGAATGGCAGTTAAGCACACAGTGAGGCCGCTAGGGAGGTGGACCCTACGGACGCCCCTTCCAGAACTGTCCATCCGGGGACCGCAGCATCGTTCCTCACCCAGTAAAGTAATGTAAGTAAGTAAGTAAGTAAGCTTTATTTCTATAGCGCTCTTCACAGCACGGATGCACAGAGTGCTTTACAGTAATAAATTAAAATGGCAATACAACACGAGACAAAATTAAAACGACACAGAACAGAAAAAAAACAACATTGCGAGCAGCAAGGCGTTATAGAAGACCGAAGGCCTGCCTGAACATGCGTGTCTTAAGAAGTTTTTTTAACATGAGTTCAGTGGATGGCTCTCTCAGGGCCTGGGGAAGAGCGTTCCAGAGTCTTGGCGCCACCGCCTCAAATGCTCACCCTGGGTTTTTAGTCTGGTCCGGGGCACCACCAGGAGACCCTGGTTGGATGACCTCAGAGACCGACTCAGAGAGTGAGGGGGTAAAGGTTCTGTGATGTAGGCCGGGGTCCGTCCGTGAAGAGCTCGGTGGGTGAACACCAGGACTTTGAACTGGATCCGGAGGTGAGGTGGGAGCCAGTGCAAGGAGGCCAGGATGGGGGTGATGTGGCATGTCTTCTTTGACCTGGTGAGTAGTCTTGCAGCAGCGTTTTGGACTAGCTGAAGTTGTCCCACAGAGGATTTGTTGAGGCAGGTAAAAATAAAATAATGATCTTCTGTTGGCCGCCCAGTGATCATGCATGACGTTTGTGAGCACCATCCCTACCATCACACGAGGTCTCTGCAGTATACCTATTTTAAATTGGGTGTTTAGTTTTTTTATTCCAAATGAAAGTTGATATCCGATTATTTAGTTTGGAAAAGAAAGATTTTGGTAGAAAGACAGAGAGACACTGAAATATATACAGGAATTTAGGCTGCACATTCACCTTTACGTTATTAACCCTTCCATCCGGGGAGAGAGGTAGGGGGTACCAACGCTCAATATCTAGCTTCAGATTAGATAATAGAGGCTGATAGTTAGCTATATTATTATTATATTACCTCTCTCTCTCTCTCTCTCTCTCTCTCACACACACACGCACACTCTCTCTCTCTCTCTCTCTCCCTCTCTCTTTTTGGACCAGAAGAAGGCTCAGGATAATTGAATGCAGGTTAATTTAATATCTCTCTTCTTTTCTCACTTCAAAGGGATGCTGTACATAATGGAACATAATAAATAGATTCATCCACATTGAAGACTCCAGCCTTGCTCTGAATGAAATCCAGACAGGGAGAAATTGATTCATAATATTTCTATGACCTTTTGTTGACCTCAGAAGTAATGAAAGAGGACCTGAGACTGAGCCCAGCAAATGAGAGTGGAAACTACTGATCAGTGATGCAGTGACACCTGTTACTGTATGTTTCATATATTCTCTAGGGGGTGGTGACATCAACAAATGGAACACGTTGTTGTTTGAACATCTTGTGTATAATATATCTTCATTGGCAAACAATCCCACCTCCATCACGTCACAGATAACGTTCCAATCTGGGAGTCTCCTTGCTGGCGTGAAGCGATAGGAAAAAAAGGCTAACCATTATTTTACCATGGAGGTGGCGCTAAATATGTTTGTCTATGAGGAATTTGACCTCCAAACCTCTCTCTGTGTGATTATGCGAGAGAGAGAGAGAGAGAGAGAGAGAGAGAGAGGTGGGGGCTCAGTTCATCACAGCCTAACTGCATCCATGCATCCATCACTTAAAAAGATAAATCGAGAAGCAGCAGATGCCAACCTTGAAGTTGGAGAGAGTAGAGAGACATAAATCTAGCCCTGCCTCCCCTTCTCTCTCTCTCTCTCTCTCTCTCTCTCTCTCTCTGCCACCATCAGCCCAACCTGTTCCCTGTACCATGTGACTCAGACCGTGGGCCTGTCAGAGAACGGGGGTGCCATATGGACGCTAGGTGTGTCCTTATGCCCTTGGTGTGAACTTTCCTCCTGGTTGCTGTGTGGATCACTCACTCCACCAGCATGGGCTATCAGGAGATGAGTTTGGGTTTGAACCCCGAGCTGGGTGATAACCTAGATTCTAGTCTCATTGAGTTCTAATTCTGCTCCATGTGAAAGCTTTGCAGACGTACAGTACATTTTCAGGTTGAGTTGTCAACCTGAAAATTGGCACACTCATTCTGGATAGTCCCGCAACCTGTTGTTGAGTCCTCTGGATTCTGACAACACAACAACAACCTTTTTTCGCTGGACGCTACACATTTCAGGTTAATACCAGCACTCCTGAAGAAGTAGGTTCATGCCTCCATCCCTCTATCTCTCTGTTCATATTCTCTCACTGACACACACACACACACACACACTGCTCTCGCTCTGCTGGCGAAGTAAATTGAAAGCTGGGGCTACCTTTTACAACCTCTGAACACCTCCCAGCATGGGACCAATTAAATGTATTCTGAACAGCTCATCACATGTGATTTAAGTTAAAAAACAAAAATTGGAATGTTCTTTTCTCCATTTTGGTGAGGCAAGGTTTCTGTCCAACAGCGACAAAATGTAAGTGGTTGAGATGACATTTAGATTAGCTGTGTGTTTACTGTAGGCGTGTGTATACTGTAGCACAATGTTCAATTTCCCCTAAAATACTGACACAGCAGGTTAATCTAATTTCCTAAACACGCTGAATAAAGAAGTTGTGATTGAAGATTCAAAATGAGAGGTATTTTCATGACTTCACTGTTAGACTGCACCATGTACTGCAGCAATGGAAGACGGCCCTGCATAATTGTTATTACAAGTTAGAAAGAAAGAAAGAGAAAGGGAGAGAGAGACAGTTTTTGCAAATATGTCAGTTTGCGCACTTTTGTGTTTGGTGCCAACAGAACTGTGTGTGCGTGTGTGTGTGTGTGTGTGTGTGTGTGTGTGTGTGTGTGTGTGTGTGTGTGCAAGCACATGTACGTGATGTTTGTTACGGACCCCTACCAGATGTTAATGTCTAGGGTGAGAGGAGGGGACCACGCAACAAGCAGTGCCTGTGTGCAGGCTATACCAGGCCGGCATGAAGCAACGGCACACCCAAAACAATATAGGCTAACTATAACTAAGGAACCACAGACAACGGAATAAACGGTATAAAAACCGTGATGGTTTTTTAATGTAACCAATAATAATAATGTGATAACAATAGTAATAAGGATAATAATTAAGTGAATGAACAAACAGTAATAGAACGACAAAAAAACACTCACATGTAGAGGCAAGGCGTGCCTCGGAGAAACTAAAGGGAGGACGCCAAAACAGACGGGACCAAACGAACAAAGGAACAGAATCCCGCCCTAGATCCAATATGTCCCTGTCACTTCCCTATCTCTACCTTGTCTACAATCAGAACACCGTCCTCACTAACTAAACTTACTAGCTGCTGTCCCGCCTATCTAAACCCAAAAATACACGAAGGGTGGTACCCGCCTGGGAAACTAACCTAGTGTATTTATACATCTGATTATCTGCGTGTACAAATGTATGCCCATGGGCATCTTACCTAACATACCTCGCCCTCCCCTGGGGGAGACCTACTAGGGAGTTAAAGATATGAACAAAATGTATACGACAGAAAATAATAGGCAGACTGGGGGAACAGAAAACATACAAAGGACAACGTGCTCTAACTAACAAATGGGGTGCCGCTACCTCCCGAGACATGGAAGTAGGCGGCCTTAAATATGAACGCACAGTCCCCCTATAGGGTGACAGAAGGGCAGATGGGACGACGCCATTGGCGGAGGGACTGCGCGGGGAAATCAGCGAAGTAGACAGCCGGGAGATGCAATCGATGAGTGACAGGGGGCGGGGCCAATCCTGTGCAAAGACACACACACACACACAGGGGGAGAAACAACCAACAGACAAACACAGAACCAGGCCTAGTAATAATAACACAAATAATATAACGTGGAACGTAACAATGTTTGAAGTGAACAAATGCAATGGAAAATATAGCTGTGAGCAGTTATAAGGGGCCAAGCAGTGAGCACAGTGAACACAAAACACCATAACAGCAGCATGGGCTCAATCAAAGTGACCCTGGAGTGACCTTCTAGACATAAATGGCAAACACATCAACAGTTATTAGCCCAAATGCATTAATTTAGCAGTAGCCACTAGTAGTGAAATGACAATTATTTTGGTGCTTCTTCACAATGGAGTCCTGAGTCCATGTACCAAGTTTGGTCTTGATTTGTTAAAATGAGATATGAGCTCATGTCCTATTTGTTGGCTTTGCCACCAAGTTCGAATGGCTGTAACAAGCGGACACTTTTGAAAATCAAAAATCCATCAAATCATCTTTTTGAAACTTGGTCTGAAGATCATATTTGCCAATTTTTGTGAAAATGGGAAAAAAAAATTGTAGACTAAATTAGACTTTTTCATGAAATTGAATATGGCAGATAATCCAGATAATCCATTATGGTGGAAATGATGTCATATTGAACTCGCTTGAGCCTAGGAATCCCAACAGTACCTCATTTTTTAAAATAGGGCATACGGGTCAATGGTTGTCTGCATAAACGCACCTCCAACTTTGACACGTTGGTGTTTGAGGCGTCGACATGAGACTTGGTGGCCAGGGTCATGGGACTATCCAGAATGAGTGTGCCAAATTTCACAACGTTTGACCAGATGGTTCTAGGGTTTACCATAGACTCCAATGGCAGAAGAAGACGAAGAAGACATAATGTAATGTAAAAATAAAGAAAAAATGTACAACCTCCATGGTGGTTTATGCTTCTTGGCCCCCACTTTCAGTATGCATGCAGGTATCTGTATATTTTGATCTGTGTTGCTATGGCTGACTCAAACTACAGTATGTCAGTGAATGTGCTGTCATTGCTTCACTCTATCAATCTCAATCTGGACTGCTGCCTATAATTGGTATACCTGTGTGTATATGGTGTGTGTATGTGTATGTATATGCGTGTGTGTGTATGTGCCTTTGTGTTTGTGTGTGCATATGCGTGTGTGTGTGCGAGAGAGGCCTCAGCTGGCAGTGTGTGTGACTAATGAAGACAGAAGGGCAGGCAGCAGGCAGAGCGAGGCTGGGTTCAAGAGCAACGCGCCGTAGATGGAGTGAGGGGGTTCCAGGGTGGCGGAGGGGAACCATCACTCATCAGAGCACAGTCGGTACTCCGTTGGAGGGGGGCATGGCTTTCGAAGGAGGTTGCGACACCGTTCCTTTTTTATTCCGACCAGCTTGACACCGGCACTGAGACGGGAAGTCCTCCTGGCTCAGAGCATATGGAGGGGAAACAGGAAGTCCAGTCACCCAGAGAGGAGTGTCGCCGCACAACAGCCATCATTAACAGATCTGGCTCATTATTCGGTCGTTGCTACACAGTGCCGTGTCTCATTCTGGACAGGTGTCCTGTAATGAAAGGAAGCTCTTCAATGTCTGTCAGCATTTCACGACCTGATGCATTATGAAGACATCACCTGCCGGAGGATGATACCTGACTGGCTTTAATAGGCATGCAGCAGTGCGACAGTAGATTTGAATGGATGTGGCTATTGCTACTGAGGTAAACTATCTACTGACATAATGTAAAAAAAAAAAAAAAATAACAGTTAGATAAGGTCTAATACTTACTGTAAGCCTAATCCAAGACCACAAAATCATCTTCAGAGGACAACATTACAGTTAGCTAACACCCATAAGGGAAGCATGATCTGAAAAGAATAGAAAATCATCTTTGATTGAGAGCTGCCATGGAAAGTGAAATCCAATTCAGCACCTATTATGTGTCTAGACTGTACATAATGTGACTGCATGTCAGTTTAGCCATCGACCGCCTTGATGAAAACTTTACAAGGTGAGATTTGAACAAAGAAGTGATGGTGGTGGTTAAGGCGTTTTCTTTCAGAGGTTTCTGTCAGCTGTGCGTAGTCTCTGACATTAGCCAGTGTGATGTCATATAGTGTATGGAGCATATGGAGCAGCTCCCTTGAAATTATCAGTTCAAAGTCTCTCTGTAAGCACTATTGTGCTTCCCTAGGAGTCCCTTCATCTCCAACTTCAACCTGTTCTGGGAGAGGCCTAGCCTACTGAAACGTGATGGTCTCCATGCTAAACCGTCTGGAAGCCCGGCTGTTCTTTGAACATGGCTTCCTCCCTCAGGTGCTGACATTGTGTTGAACATTCTATTGATCTCCCCTAGGTCCCGACCCTATTGACCCAGTGCACACAAAAGGATCTGGTGGGATTTTCGACATAGTAACTACCTCTGATCTGACCGTTTTGAGTGATCCTAGTGTTTCTAGTGGTAGGCCTTTAAACATGATTCCTCAATGCCTTTCCTTTTCAAGATCTTACAGAGCCCATGTCAGACCACATGGAGTATCCACAGACAATGTGATATCAGTGCCTCTAACAAAGTGTCCCTCTAGCTAAAGAATATATCAATGGCAATTCTGATTCTAGCTGCTGCGAAGCACTGGGTCAGGGCCGGGAGGAGGAAGAGGAAGAAAGAGACAAAGTTGAGGGTCTAGGTGCACACATACACAAACTGGTGCAGGCATATGTTTTCCTGTTAACTGCTACAGTTAGGAGATGGAACAAGGTTTGAGGTTTGGACATGGTCACAACTCTTTTCTGTCCTGGCCACACAGTGAACTGCCCACCGACATCAGGACATACATTTTGCCATAGACTCAAAACTCACCTCTTCAAGAAGTAGGCCTACTACCAGGATTGTCCTACTTAAACCAGGACAAAACAGACGTGTTGATCGTTGGTGTAAAAGTTGAAAGGGAGAGATTAACTGGGCACTTAAACACACTGACCACCGAATGCCAAGTCAGAAACGATGGTTAAGCATTGCAATCCTAGTTCTATGAGTGGAGTGTAACCCCACAGGGGTGTGAAGCTCCTATTGGCTCACTCCTATTGGCTAGTGAAACCTAGCTAGCTACATTTGACTGAAGAAAAAAACCATACACACACGTGTCCAACCAGGTCTGGTGCTCCACAGTATAAGCGGGCTTCGCCTGCACATCTGCTCCTAACTGACATTTACAGCGAGTAGACTGCGGGGTCAACAAAGTCTGCGCCCTGTGGGGCTCCGCTCCACTCATAGAACTAGGTTCCACTCACCTGGATGACGCCCGTCTCGAGACATCAAGTCCACCTCGACATTCAGGCGGCCGGCAATGTGCCATGCCGTCAGAGACCGGAGGTTGACATGAGCCCATCGCCACAGTGTCACTGCCAATCAGTGAAGCACTGGCGATCGAACTCCCCCTTGCTGGTTGATGTAAGCTACTGCGGTCTGGTTGTCTGACTACACCAGCACATTGTGTCACCATGTGGGCGAAGTGGCGCAACACCAGTGACACCATCGCTAACTCTAGGGGGTTGATGTGGTGCCATTCCCCAGCTGCCCAAACCGTCTAGAGACACGTCCGTGAAAATGCTGATGTGAGCTGACTCTCTGCCTATTGGAATGCTGTGCGCTATTACGCGCCGGTCCCTCCGATAGCTGAGGTCCTCTTCCAATGACCTCTGTATCCGCACAAGGCGTCGTCTGTGTTCCACAGGATCTAGATGGAGCTGTGTGAACAACCAGATGGACAGAAAACTCGGAGACTCTTCTCTTTCCCTCCTCGGATCCGACAAACACGCCCTCACGCCTGCACCGTGTCCAGATAGACCCAAGTAAACAATCTGCCGTGCCGGCCACGGTCGAGGTACGCAAGGATCCCGATACCCTGCCGACGCAGTGGTCTCAATGCCGTCTCCACACAATTGGAGAAGGTTCTGGGGGCGAGCGCATATCCAAATGGGAGTCTGGTATATTCGTACGCCAATCCCTGGAAGGCAAAACGCAAAAACCTCAGATGCCGAGGAGTTACTGGCACGTGGAAGTAAGCGTCTTTCAGGTCTATGCTGTTGCAAAAATCGGCAGGGAGGAATGCCTCCAGCATTTGCTGCACCATAAACATATTTAACTTCAGATTTGCCACCGTCTTGTTGAAAAGGCGGAGGTCTGAAATTCATATAGGGTCTGGCTGCAGACCTCCACTACGGGACCCGGAAGCTCCAGCCCTGGACCCCAAGTTTATTTTTCGTTTATTTCTTCTTTTTTTTTAGATGGGAGATTCGTGGTGTAATTACATGTTAAATCCCGCATGTATTTTGCGCAGATGTCCTAAAATGAATTTAGTTTTCATTTTACATCTAATAAGTTCACATGATGGACCCTTTTTTTCAGATGGGGAAGGGGTTGGGGTGGAATCACATTTTAAAAGTGTTTTCTGCGCAGATGGAATGACATGAATTTAGTTTTAATTTAACATCCAATATTTTATATTATATTGTTAGCTAGTTACGTTTATTTGACCTGGACATTACAGTAGCATATGAGTGATTTTGGAGATTACTATGAAATACCACAGCTACAAATGCAGACAAATACAAAAATACACCCACAGATATCTATGCAAACTTTGGATAAAAGTATCAGCTAAATGACTGTACATGACTGTAATGTAATAATGTAACGTAATATACTATATGCTAATTCTATACTATCATGCTAAAGTACTTTGTTTGATTGATTCACCATCGTTTATAAAGTAGGCTAGATCTACCAACTCTACAAAATTCTCCATCACTGGCACCCATGGTGGAAACCAAGTGTATAGATGAAGACACGGAAATACACTTAACCTCTACTTTGTAGAATGATTCACCACTGTTTATGAAGCAAGCTAGGTCTACCATAAACACAATTTGCTGCTACCAGTGGTGTAGTGGAACACCATGTACCCAGGGTGCGATTTGTAAAAAACCCAGAGGGGGGGGGACATTTTAAAAGAAAATTTAATGTCCAGAAATTGAACAAATGTAAACATCAGAACAAAGGTATGCTCTTATTGTATTCTTATATATTCACCCAACAAAGTGCTAAAAGAAAGGACAAACCATACGATGTTAAGTTATTGATCACACTGCTATGAATGTAGAGCTATCCCGTCCTCATCATAGACCTTTAGACCTCATTAAAAAAGTGATATGCGTAGGCTAGTTAAAGGTAGGCCCTAGGTGCATTACAGGCTACATCAAATCACTGTTACAGTAGCCTAGGCTTGTGCCTTGAAAGCAGATTTGAACACCAGTCATCTATCCCGACAAATCTGTAGGCTAACATTCAGCATGGATCCATCTTGGTCCAAAATCATGCACACTTTCACCGGTAGGCCAGGCCGCAAGGCTGAAAAGAAAATCTGGAACACAAGAAAAAACTAAATTGGTATTGGTCTCGTGAAAAAGAGGCTAAATTGGTGGCTGTAATGGATTTTAACTGATCTAGTCAAAAAGGATTTACCAAGATTCGCTCAAACAGGTTAAGTCTGGTTTATTGAGAAAACATACGAGCGCAAGGACTTCCGGACAACGCACGTGAGTTGTATCCCAAAGAAGTGGCCGCAGCCTGATCTTGTGCAGCCTTATATTCAAGCAAACACAGGTATGGCGCTTTGAGGATGTGATTGGCTAACCCATTGTACGTCATATGAAATGGCAGGCGTGGTCGAGAATACAGACACGTGACATGAGAAAAGGCGGTAATTTCTTGGAGACAAATGGACAAAGGATGGTTATTCTATATATATGATATCTAGGGGATATCAAAACCAGAGGGGGGGGGGGATCCCCCCCAGCAATTCGCACACTGCATGTACCCACAGTTTACCCATTTCTTTATTCAGTGTATACCCACTTCATTAGTCACAACTACACCCCTGGCTGGAACCCATTGTGGCAATCATTTTTATAGATCAAGACTCTCAAATACAATTAATCTGTACTTTGTAGATTGAATATAAGCAGGCTAGGTCTACCAAACAAAATCATCCATCACTGTCACCCATGATGGAAATCACGTTTACAGATGGAAGACACAGAAATACACTTAACCTCTACTTTGTAGATTGATTCATCAGTTGAAACAAAATTATCCATCGCTGGCACCAGTGGTGTAGTGGAGGGTATACAGAGTATACCCACTTCTTTATCCAAGGACCCACAGTATACCCACTACTGTAACCACCACTAATGTAAATACATTTCTGCTACACTATACCCATTTCTTTAGTCAGAGTAGACCCACTTCTTTATCCACAGACCCACAGTATACCCACTTCTTTAAACACCACCAATGTATAAACTGCTGCAGTATACCCACTTCTTTAGTCACCACTACACCCCTGGTTGCGATAAATTTTGTAGATTAACTCAAATACAATTAATCTCTACTTTGTAGATTAATTCACTATTGCTGATATAGTAGGCAACTGTAGTTGCACCATACACCAAATTCTCACCAACACAAATAAAATATGTATGCAATGAAATATGTGTATAAATACACACTATACAAATATATATAGGCACTATGCTACAAAACAGGACAGATACATAGTTTTAAAACATGAAGGAGTCAAATCAAATCAAATCAAATTTTATTTACAAAATATACAGATTGGCTAATATGTAAAGTGCAGATAACAAGCAATTCCAAATTTTCCAGAGAGAAGCAAAAAACCAGTGCACCAATTTGAACCAATATAGGAGAACTGTTAAAAAAAAAAGAAAAAAAAAAAAGAAAAAAAAAGAAAAGAAAAAAAAAGATTTATTCTTCCCTGACCTCTCTCAACGAGACAATCAAGCAAGCTCCTGGAAAATCTTTATTTACAAGGAACATTTTACAGAGTAAAGCACTGAATAAAGCACTATATAAACACTACTAAATACTACTGACATGAGACAACACTATCAAAAACAGAGCCAAACTGAAGTGAGAAAACAAAGTGCGGGATGCGGTGGCTTGATTGGAGACAGCTGGCCTCTCCAGGAACCATGGAGAACTCAGGAGGACCTCAACCAGGAACGGGGGAACGGGAGGGGGTTCTCCAGGACCTGGGTATAGTACAAGAGGGAGAAACACTAGGGAGGAGAGAGGGAGACAGGGTTAGTAGCTCCGCTGGACCCCTAGGGGTCAGGGTGGCCGGACACAGCGTCGCCTGCAGGAAGTGGACATCCACAGGAGGGAAGAGATACTATGGAGGAGAGAGGCAGACAGAGTTAGTAGCATGCAGAGTCCACACTATGGCGACTCGCTCCGAGTCACTCTCGTTTCGTTGTTTGTTTTTGTGTTAATTGTCACCTTTCTACATGGTCTCTGAACACCAAGTGCACCCTCAAGAAGGCACACCAGAGATTGTACTTCCTGAGGCGTCTTAAGAAGTTTGGTTTAAGCACAAAAGCGCTCACAAATTTCCTCTTTTTTTTTTTTCCACAGTTAGGCTGATGAATCACTGATGCTCCTACTTTTGCTCTATGCACTTTAATGTTTCTTTGTAATGTCTTAATTTCTTATTGTCGTATTTAGTAGTGTCTATAGTGTCTTAATGTCTTATTTTGTAAACGTCTCCTGTCATATTGTTGTAATGTCTTATGTCTTAAGTCATGTCTTGATGTCTGAGAGTGTCGGGCACAGTGCATTTTATTGTATTTTATAAATACACATGACAATAAAAGCCTTGAACTGAACTGAGCTTCCCCCGCTGTCCTTTCCCAACGTAGCCTGTGGGGACAGGAAAAATAAAACTAAAGCACACTCTTGATTCACCATTTTGGTTAGCAACGAGTGAGTACTGAAACAGCCATTAACCCTTTCGATACGACCACATCACCGGCAATATCTAACAAATATTTAATAATATAAAAAAAATATCTAACAAATCAAAAAAAAATCCTCACTCCAACACTTGCTGAAAGCTGAGAAACTGCGCTTTCTAGTATTATAGGGAAAATCCAATTAATATTCAAAATGTTGTCACTGTACTTTCAGGGTTAAAAGGGTTAAAGCACAATAAACATACCTGGCATGCAACACTTGTACAGTTGCCACACTGCTGGCAGGTCATCACTCAGTACATGGTCCAGAACTCCTGCTGATATTCTAAGGAATATCTGCTCCAATCAGTGACATCTGTATAATAACATGCATGGGTTATCAAACAAACCTTTGCTTTTCATGAGAGAAATATGCAGAAAATTCAGTTTACTTACTGTCAAGCCACAAAAAGTGAACTCTTCTCCTGAACTTGTCAACTTTTTTTCCACTTTGCTGTGTGCTCAACAATGCCTTTCAGCTGTGCTGTAAGTACACTACAGTCTGTCACTAGCCTTATGAAAATATCCTGATCACACAAACTCATTGAGGTAACTAGGGGAGTTGTTTAGTTGCATGGACAAAACCATCTGACAAACTATCTGGCGCGTTAGGTTAGTCTGTCGTAGCTTATTGCTTAAATATTTATTGTACATTCATGTCTGTTGTACATGTCTGTTGTCATTACATGTCGAAAACCCAATTTCCCAATGAGTTATAAAGAGAGAAAAATCATTCTACTAATAACAATGTTGTGAAGTGGTCATACTGCCCGGATTCCAAGTCCTTGGTGGGCAATATCCTGACATGGATCACTGTGTGTCTTGGCGATTGCAGTGGGTCCTAGCAGTCGAGGTTGGTGCTCACAGGTAAGGTCCGTCACTGGACCCTCCTATCCGAATGCAATGGTTTACTTACGATCATAGTGCACCAAACTTTTTGTTATTACGAGACATAATTTATCATATGTGATTTAGTGTAAGCCATAATGCAATTATCCACATTTTAATGCTTGCACACCCTACAAATGAGATTTGTGGCTGTGGTCAAGTATTAATTCAATATTACCTGGCTGACCTCTTCAATCTGCTGCCGTTTCGCCAGCTGGAAGCACCGCACCGCTCAGGACGGCTTGCAACTCTTGAGCCCAATGTGCAAAAACCTTTCTGTGCCTTTAAAATCATATGAAAACAATCAGTCAACACTATATACTTATTTACAATACAGTAACATTAATAGATAATGTGCAAATATACAGAGGTATTTAAGCAAATTAATCATACTGAAGCAGGCACCACCATTTCCGGATTAAGGCCATGTCACCCTCAAATACAAGTGTGAAAGTAGTTGAAATGCTCAAATCGCCACCATAAAAATAACACTTAAAGACAAAATAAAAGAATAAAAAATACTCACAACTGTGTAATCAAATGGACATAGTTGAGTCATTCTATGAAACGGGTGCCATTCGCACCTTGCAATTTTCAAAATTTTCATAAAAAGCAAATATTTTATTTTTGATCCGCAAAATGAAAGACATGAAAGACTCCCAAAAACATATTTTCCCACCTCAGGCATAAAATCCTTATTAATATTATCCTTTTTATTCAGGTATGGGAGCCATTCTTGCACCATCCTGTCACAGACAATATGTACACTATTTGAGTATTAATACATTAAATTAATTGTAAAAATCGAATGTTTTCCTACTAGTAAAATGTCCTTTTTTGTTAACTAGCAATAGAAAGTATGTAATTTCATCATTTTTCTCACTTTTAGATTCTTCATCTTGAAATATGAATTCAACATGCCAATGGCCTCATTGTTTGTACAAAATATGCTATTTCACATCAACATTTCAAATAAAAAGTATATTTGTTTGATAAGTCCGTAAAAAAAGAATGTTATTTAGCATTAATTTATGGAGCATTTCACTTCCTTTCAATAATTTTTTTTACTAAATGACCTTGTGACGGGGTGGTAACTGATGTGACGGGGTGGTTCACTGTGACGGGGTGGTACAGACAAACTATCTCACTATGATCTGTTGGTTTTAGCATTAGACTAAAACATTACAAAATTGTGTTGTGTATGTTGTGTACATTTACTTTTGATCCAAATGTAGGCATGACTTAAATGTATAACGGATTATTTTAATTTTACCCAGCTCATAGAACAACCTACTAGAGTTACACACCGTTCACACCCCCACAAGGTGCTCTTATCCAAACTGGCTCGGTTTAATTTTTCCTCCGAAACCAACGAACGGTTCGCATCCTACCTGTCATGTAGGCAACAATGCACTGTGGTGGATGGCGTCAGCTCGTCGTACCTGTGCTGTCCAGTAGGGGTTCCCCAAGGGTCAATACTGGGACCCATTTTATTTTCATTATACAGTAGGACCCCACTTATCTGAACCCAACGGGACCGAAGGTGGTTTGTATCTCTGAAATGTCTGGATGACTGAAACTTATGTTAAAATGCACCAAATTCAATAAGTGGTATACTTGTTCCATATAGACTCATAATAGATGAATAAATACCCTTAAATACTTGTGAAAATGCATCAAAATTGCAATCAAATAGCCAACTAAACTCATATATCCTAGACTATAATAGACCTACAGTAGCCTATAATACAAATAAACGAATGTCCACTTGAGTGCGTGCTTTGATCACATACAGTACTTTATTCTCAAATGAGGCGTACGCTGCATCGATAGGCTACTGTATTCAACAAAATGGTATAGCCTAAAACAACCCAACATTAGAACAATTAGAGCAAAATGATCATCAAGAAATAAATAAATGAAATGACAGACAAGTTGTCGTGTCTTAGGCTATTGTAGCCTAAAAGAAATTCTCTAAAACAACCGATGTATGCTAGCGTGGCCTAGGCTGTAGGCTATTATTTAACAAATACAGTAGGCCTAGTAGGCTAATCTACATGCTTACAACACGTCTGTGTTCCTGAAGTCCATTAACTGGGAACGAAAAATGACTCGTTGCTCCTCTGCTTCAGGTTGCTGAAGCGCTTTCTGGCTACCAAGGAATGCAGCTCTCGCGCAGCACTCGTTTGCGTTTTATGCTCGACATTAAAGTAACAAAGAAATTAAACGTGACAGTAGGCTACAGCCTACAGGCAACATACAGTTCTGTTTTTATTCACAGTAGGATACAGTACTGTAATGAAAATCCCACCAGTAACCAGATAGCAGGCTAAAAAAAAAAAAAGAAAAGTTTTTTAAGCCTATCCGGTAGACCGGGAGGTTCGGATCTCTGAAGTTCAGATGAGTGGGGTCCTACTGTACATTAATGACTTACCTGATTTTTGTCTCAATGTCGATGTCCAGCTCTACGCTGATGACACTGTAATCTTCACTAAGGCTAAGAACCCGGAGGAGGCAGCACGTCTGCTCTCTACAGCTCTCACCCACATTCAGACCTGGCTCACCAGGTCCTGTCTTATTTGAAATGCCAAAAACATTCATCCATCATGCTCACACACTCTGGTGTCTTCTTGGGTGCAGAAGAATTGGATGTTGTTAACGAGTTTAAATATCTGGGTGTGTTCATAGACTCTAAACTCTCCTTCAAGCACCATGTGAAAATGTTGACAAAAAAAGTAAAAATTCCATCTTTATAATTTCAAGCAAATTAGGGGTTCTCTTTCTGATGCAGCTGCCCTGATGTTTCTACACTCATCTCATCTGAGCTACTGTATAACCAGTTGGTCTATGATCCTATCACATCTGAGCTACTGTATAACCAGTTGGTCTATGTCAGGTGCAACAACATTGAAACCAGTCAAACTCCTATACAAAAAAGCTTTAAAGATTCTGGACAGAAAACCTTTTACTTATCACCACTGCAACATTTTTCATGCTAAGCTTTGAAAATTTCAGTTACTTCTCCTCTGTGTGCTTGATCTACAAAGTGCTTCATGGTCTAGCGCCACCCCCTCTGAATGAGTTTATCAAATAGAGATCCACCACCAACCTAACTCGGCTCACAAGAGCCGTTGGAAATAGGGACTGTGTGATTACCTTTAGAAAAACCTCTTTCAGTCAAAATGTTTTATCTTACAAGGGGTCCGCAATCTAAACAGCCTCCCCCTATTTATAAGGGATTGCCCCACTCTTGCCAACTTTAAGGGGTATCTAAAGATGTGGCTTAGAGCCAACCAAAAATGCGTACACGTCTAACTGCATGACATTTTTCTATGTTTTATATATTGTACTGTGTCTGTGTTTTATATATGTACCTCTTGTAACTTGTTTTGTAACATCAACCTGCCTAATGGTCTCCAGATGGAAACTATCCTCCGGGATACAATCTGGCATATTTACATGTTTTAAGGATCAATTTCTGACTTCGCTTCGTTACCTCACCCCTATAATATTGTTTTTGGAAGGATTTTGGGATTTTTCTTCCTTGTCTTATTCTTGCTCTGCCTCATTACTACCCACTTACAGATGTGGGAAGTTAGAAATGTCACATGCTGCAGCATTTCACGTCGCGGTATTTGGCAGGGAAATCCCGTTGGAAATCTCGTGGGATTTCAGACGGGTGTTATTTCGTTTTAGTGATGCACCACCGCCAGGTGGCGTCTTTGAGTAGATTTAGCAGGCTGGGCTCAGTGTTTTTCTCCTATAGTCTACGAATGAAGCATCATTAAATTTCACATTCTTTCATTTAAATGCTCTGTTGTAAAGCACTTTGAGCTGAATTTATCTGTATGAAAGGGGCTATACAAATAACGTTTAATTGTTATTATTACCTTGTTCTCAAACCCATGTTTTCTCCATCTCGATGTAATTTAATTATTACGAACACCTATAATATATCTAGGCCTACAGTAGCCTATCTATCTCGGCAACTGACGTCGGGTCAAGACGTGGTGGCTGTTAAGTCAAATGCGCAAAATAACAGTATTGTAAATATATTTGTTAGTAAAGATGTGGTGAACGTGGGGGTTTTGCGTTTTGTTTCTGGAACGCATTCAACTGGTAGGCTACTCGTAAACCCCGGAAGTAAATTTGAAGACAGGGCACCAGCTAATGTAGCCAAGTCTGAGCGCAGTAGGCTATATGGCTTCAGCACGATACAAAGAAAAAATAAGCTTGATCGGAGGTGTGGATCCATACAAAATTTAAATAGTCGCCATGAGTAAAGATCACTCATTGCCAATCATATCCGGACATTAACTATCTTGTAGCGGCAGGTTTGACAGTGAGACATCAACCGATAATTGTAATAATGCGATTATTGAAATGGTCTTGTGAACGCCTTTATCTGATTTCCAAAATCGGGGTAAGGTCCATAGGACGATTGTGGGTTTTCATTTGCACATAACTATATTTTAATAAAACATTGAAGTCCGCCTGTCAATGACTTTCCCTAAAATTGTGGTCTGTTGCACCCCCTATTGTTAAATTATAAATGAAAAAAATCAAGATCATTCAAATAACAAAATATCGTGTATGTTTTTATTTATTCATACCGGCCGCCAGCTGTTCAATGAACGGCTATAGGGAATGCACAGTTTCGCGCTATGTAGGCTATTATAAATCAGTATTATTCATTGGGGGAGCTTGGACTCGCTGGGGAATGGTGGAGAGACACAGAGCCTCCCCAGACGCGACATCCTCCAGTTGGCTGAAGAGCTGCGCGCTCCTGCGGCGCCCCTCGCAGTGTCCACAGAAGAATACCCCCCAAAAAATACTTGCATGGTGAACACAAGCTGCAGCAAGAACAGAACTGTCTACCAATGCATGAAGTGCACCTAGCCGTCTGTGAGAGGCTATAGCAGAGGATATGTGCGAAGTGTATTTGAGCTGCCGCCTCAACCGTGCGTAAGAGCAGAGCGCATCAACTCTTGTATAGCTACAACTAGTAGCCCATAGCCATTAAAACGGCTCATTGTTTTATTCATATATCAACTAGATAATTCGATAATAATGAGTAGCCTAGTAGGCTATAAAATGAATTAAATAGGGCAAGCCTTAAGTTGTAGCCTAGGCTACAGTACAATCACAAGACGCATAGGCCTAGCCTATCGTAAAAAGCGTTGCGTTCTCATAGGCCTATATTAACTTAGATAATTATTAATTATGCTCAGGTCATAATGTCCGTTGAAAATAATTCCCTCTAAGCAGAATTTGAATTGTATTAAAATAGGCTAAAATTAAATTTCCACATATTCTGATTCCTTCTAGGTCTATATAAAAAAAAACATTTTTCTAATGTGTAGCCTATAGGCTATAGGCTTCTGCGATGAACAAAACAGCCACAATGTAGCCTGCTTAGCGAGCGAGAGGGCAGTCTACCATAAAGTGTATAACCATAATGTAATATATCTAGACTACATGCATTGTGGTATTTCTTTATATAGCCAATTGTTTCTCAATAAACAGTTATGTCATCCTCTGAGTCCGAATGTAGGCTAATAGACCGGCAGCTCTAAATGCCTTCCCAATCAATGAGACATGGTTGTAAAAATGATGTTTTATTGATGAAAAGGATAAAAATGAGAGTCATTGCATTGATCGATGCAGTCCGCTACCAGCAAACACTGAAAATACAGGTCCTCCAGCGAACCTGGACTAGACTATTGTAACCCCCCCCCCCCCCCAAATTCTTTTATATTCAAATAAACTGGATGAACCGGTTTCCTAGCCCTGGATCGTGGGAGGGGGGTAGCCTGCGTTAGCGGGTGCTTTGCCATGACCGGCCATTGAATTGGCTAGTTTGATTGATAGATGGATGGATTAACGTCCAAAGTAGATTGTGCAAGTATTGTATAGGCCCATGTGTAAGAGATGAATGGCTGTAACCATGAACTCAGCCAGAGGTAGGCCCTACTGTAGATTATCAGCATTATCACCAGTCTCAATTTATGTCTCAATTTATGTGTTGCCATTCATTTAAACCACCATCTGATCTAGACTACTTCTGTTGCTGCATTTTTACATTTATGCTTTCATGATTTTAGAGCGCAATAAACATTTTCCGGGATTCCAAAAAGTCCATCCAGTCATCCAACTTTGTTCTGAGCGCAGCGCAGGCTGGTAGCCTACTGTCAAGGCTCACGACTGATGCACTCCCTTAACACGTCTCGCATCCCCAGACCATCAAGAGAATTTGAATATGTGACAGCGGCTGGTGATTTGGTCCGCAACTCGGCAAACCCCGAAATGCGCTAGGGGGCAAAATAACTAAAAACACTTTTTTTTTCGTTTTTTGTTTTTTTGGGTATTACCAAAGTTGAAGTTGTGAAGAACCTACTTACTATAACAGACAACAGTTTTAGGTTCACGAAATACGTTTAATTAGTCTGCAAACTAAGCTCGTTTTTAGCTGATTTCGAGCCGGGCTTGGGGGCGGGCAGATCGATTAGCATGATTTGGTTTCATTGGCTATTGCTTCCGGGTTCTCCGCCCCCACCCTTCCCCAACACGCCAGCTTTGTTTACATTCGGTCCCTAGTTCAACCATGGATGCTACAGCTTTTGCTAAAGAGAAGACGGGGATGGCATCCAGGACATGGAAAGAGTTTTAAGAGCAGCTAAAACTCCAGCAGACCAGGACTCGTTCGTACACGGAGTTTATTCTTGATGTCCTGTGATACAGAGATGACTGTATCAGCAAAGCAAGTTGCTACCAAGCGACGAACGACGTACCAGATTCACACCACCGCCAAGCATTCTGCTTTGCTTTGGGGTAAGCTGATCTTTATACTATCTGTGCTGTTTACATTACATTAACGTTAGTCGTTTAGCAGAAGCTCCTTTCTAAACAAGTGACTAAGTCTAGCTAGCATAACAAACTAACAAAGGCTAGCTAGCTAACGTTAGCTAACATGCTAGTTAGCTGAGCTAGCCCTTTGTTCCTAAACTAGCCAGCGTGGCAGCTAATATCGAGCTAGGTAGCTATATTATAGAGAGAAACAGAATGAGAGAGCATGAGAGCTATGGTAGTCTGACACCTTTGTTTTTTGTTTTGGTTACAGGATGAGCAAAAAGGTGAGGATTTGCAGCTCTCCCTTGGCCCCTCCATACCAGCCAGCAAGAAGATCACTATACACTACAGCTTTGATTTTGCACAACAGGTGAGAATACGTTCATCCTATCATGCATTAGCTAGTCTATTTAATCAACACATTCTGGTACTATTTTATCTATATGGAGTGCCAGTACTGTGGGCAATAGTTTAATGTACTTTCTTCCTTCTATTCTATTGCAGTTTTGATGCTGAGAGACCTGGCATGGTTGTGGCCAGAGAACACCGTGATGCACCGGCAGTCGAGTTTCAGCTGCTGCGCAAGCCTGATGTCCTGCCCCCCAGAGAAGGTCTTCTTGTGCAAGCCCCACCTGGACTGGACATGGCCAGACAGACGTATCTCTTTGACAAGATCAGAGAGTTCTGTTCTGATGAGGGACGAGACGTCACATGTCCCCCGCCAAACTCCACAGCAGCTCAGAACAAGACTGTCCGCTTGTAGATTCACTGCAGATCATCAGGACGGACAGCACTGCAGGAGAAAGGCCACAGCCTTTCCTGTTTTCCTGTTTGTATACTGAAGCGTTGCTTGTTCTCCTGCACAGACTTGCCCACACTTGCACAGACTGCATTGTTAGAATATTGAATACTGAGCTGAGTACTGTTGTTATTACCTTGAGTATTGAGCTGGGGACTGTTATTACTTTGTTGTACACTTGATCACAATGAACACTATGCACCTTGTCTATAAAACAGACAACTGACTGTACACTTTAACACTTAGACAGTTGCCTTTTTTTGTACACTTAACTACTTATGCTTGTACATCATATCATGTATGTGACAATAAAGAACGTTAAATTTGAACTTCATCTTATATTGTTCTTAACTGCATTCACAACACAAGATTAATACTGACTCAAAGAGTGTGGGGTCATCATTGAGAGAGCACCTCACTTGGCAGCCACTCTCAGGTAATACCCCAAGTTGACAGCCACTCTGACAGATAATGACAGATCGTCCAGTGGGGGAGTGGCTGGGGGAGGGGTTACCAGGCCATTGTTCACGCCCATTACCTGGCAGTCAGAGGTGTGAAAATGTTGGAGAACTTTGGAGGGAGATTTCTCAGCTAAGTTGATTTGGCAGTACTAGCATTCAAATAAGCATATCTTCTTCAAATATGTTCAGATTTCAATGTACGAGACCTCATTTGAAAACTTACAATCTGCACTTTCATAATCTGTAAAAAACTGAAAAATGAAAATGCCTAGTTGAGGACCAAATTACCAGCGGCGGTCACATATGAAAGACCTTGGGCTTCCAGGAGTCAAGGCCGTTTCAGACGGGGAGCGACATTCCGCCTGCGTTCTCGCTCGGAGCGGGGGACGCACGCGTCCTGCGCGCAGCGGGGAAAGCTGACTACAATTCAGCTCTTGTCGCGGGCGGGCGCGCAGCCTAGTTCCATATGAGAACACTCCTCGGTCCAATTCCGTATAGTAGATCAGCCTGTGTACTTTCAACGAATGTATTATTAGACATAATATCATAATAACCAACATAATGACCTCCTGAGCTGCCTGCCTGATGGTCTCAGGGCTAAAGAGACCGCACGTCGTTTTCCTCACCCTATTGGCATGCTATCAATGAAAGAAAATACATTGCAAATAAACATGGTTTTAGGCTATTGTTTTTATGTAGGCCTATAGGTTAAGCTATTTGTGTTCATAAGGTAACGTCATTGTAAACGAAAGTAGCCTATAGCCTATAATCCAATTGACTGGAACCAGGGGGTTTGACAAAAGTTATGAGGCAAAATAATTTGTCTTGACTGCATTCAAGATGTATCTTTCACATTAAAACTACATACAAAGCTGGGAATGCTAAGAAAATTGCATATGTTTGCAAACTAAAACAAGTGAACACAATTTTACAATCGAAAATGCTTATGAGACCATTATTTTACTTATATGGGGCAAAAGTGGTTTCTCTTCCTGCTTCTGCCTAAGCCCTCCACAATACCACAACACAACGGTGTCATGTTTTACCGAAGGAGAAGTGAAGAAGACGGTAGCTAGCAGTAGCTAAAGCAGTTAGCTAATGTTAAGATCATTCCTCTAGCTGCTTTGCTGCTAATGCGAGTTCGTCTCCGTTCCTGCCCGAGAAACAGAACCATTTCAAACACATCTCTGGTCAGCTCCGTTAGCCATCTTACTCGTCCTGATGCCATGTTCCATATGAGAACACTCAGTTAGCCTAATGTATTAAACTTCTACTTGTCCCGACAGTTAACAGATATAGACCCGGCGACAGTTACAGAGATAGAAACTATAAATAGATAGGCTTTGTTCGTAATAATTAAATTACAACCAGACAGAGAACAAGGAGTTTGAGAACGGTAGGCTCATCTAATGTGCGAGATGAGCTACAGCAATGGGTCAATGAGTGGTATTACTGCGCCCCTATGGGCAGGCGAGCGGTGGTGCGGAATGACGTAAAGCGCCTGTTAGAATACCGCGGGTCAAGTTACATTCTTATGTTCCCACATCTGTAGCCTCGATGGATTTCGGGGGATATGTTGGGATGGAATTCCTTTATTTTCCCATATTGGATGTCTCCCTCGTTCCAATCCCAAATGGCCCCGGTGGGGCTATGGTGGAAAGGAAATTGAGCCCCTCTTGGACCCCTCTTTGGGTTCTTCAGGCTTTTCCCGTGCTTTTGGCTTCGATGGATTTCGGGGGACTTTTTGCTGGTGGAATTAGCCTCTTTATATTCACCATCTGGTTTGCTGCTCTCCTTCCTTTTGGGACCCTGCCCTCTAAATCCCTTAATAACCTTCTTAAATTATCTTTATTTTTATCTCACTGACCATTTAGGGGATCTACCTCTTTTTACTTATCTTCCCTTATCTCATTCCTGCCCACGATGCCCACGATGGTTCTCGGTGGATATGTTGGGTGGGACTTTTCTTGCTTTCCCACATTGGATGTCTTCCTCGTTCCAATCCCGTGTGACCTCGACTTTTTCGTTTGGGTTTTCCGGGGGAAACTGAGCTCCTTGTGACCCCTCCCGGGTCTTTCAGGCTTTTTCCTTACATTTGGCTTCGATGGATTTCGGGGGACATACTGTGTGGAATCAGCCTTTTTCTTTTCCTGACCTTTATGTCTTTTTCCTTCCCCTTTCCTCCTTTCCTATTATTTTTCTTCACTTCCATGGTCCCAGCAAAATCTATTTATTCCTTACTTCATTCGTTGGACTACCTTCAAACCCACTTAGACCTCAACATTACCTCGGTTTTTGGTTCCACGTTCCCGTATCCCCCCCTTGCCATAGTTCCCCGTTAGTTCCATTTTCCACTTGGTTGCTTCTACACTGGGTACCTTTTTCTTCCACCTTTTTTCCTCCTATGTGAGTTAGTGCGGATCCGGCCGCCCTTGATTTCGAGAGAGCGTGACTCGTGTTGTTGCAGCACACGTCAACTACGATTCCTTCATTGGTTTTGTGGTGCACCCTGGTGTTCAAGCTATATAACTGTGGCCGCCGTTAGGATGCCACGGGGCTTGCGCTTCATTAACTACTCCCAAACCTAACCCGCCGGATCCTTGGTCAATGGGAATTGTCGGATCGTCCATTGCATCTCCCCCACCTCCTCGGGTGCAGTTTAGTTCCTGCCTGCTTGGCCTCGATGGATTTCGGGGGATAAGTCTGGTGGGGATTCTTTGTTTTCCCACATTGGATGCCTTCCTCGGTTCTATCCCAATGTGCCTTTCTTGGGTTCCCTTGGATAAATTCCGGGCTCCTTATGACCCTCCTTGGGTTTTCAGGCTTTTTCCGTGCATATGGCTTCGATGGATTTCGGGGGACATACTGTGGGGAATTAGCCTCTAAAGTTTTCACCTACTTGGTCTTTCCTGCTCCTCCCCTTTCCTCCCAGTAAACCAATTGGTTTTTCTTAGTTCCCCACCTGAAAGTCAAAGATAATGCTTAGTTGGTTTTCCTTTTTTTTTACCTCGCCATCCCTTGTCTCTATTTTTTCCTTATACCTGTTGTCCTTTACCGTAGAAACCTTTTTTATCTTGACCGTTGATCGTAGTTTTTTTTTTCCCTCCTCGTTCATCTTATCCTGGCCCTTTTTACAGTCCTGCACCGTTGGGACATTCTCTCCCTTGTGGGGCGTCATTTCGCCTCCATTCCCTTTACCTTGCCCCTCCTCTTTCTCGGATTTTGCCTTTCTGATTTGTCCCTCTCTCTCTCTCTTTTTCCTGTCTCCACAGCTATGGCGGACAATTCTTCCCGGAGACCCCCACACCTGCTGGTGTTCTCCCGACTCTTCTTTAAATACATCAAAGCCCTTCAGACCCTTGATCAAGTGGAATCTAGTTTGATCTCCACTCTCCCTACCCTGGACCCCGCCGATCTGGACCAGGCTTGGTCTCAAGCTTCGAGTTGGGCCCTCCAGGGCAACCCTAACATTCCTCCAGAAGTTCTCCAAAAGGCCCGGCAATTTTCCTTTTTGGATACCTCCCGGGTCCAAAAGGAACCTTCCCCGGAATTGCCGACGGATTTGTTGGCTGAGGATTTGGCGGAATCCCACCGGCCCGGACCATCCCTCCCGAACCGCGGGCACAAGCTTCGCTTCAAGCCCCTCTCTGTCCACGTGGACACCCAGGGGGGTTCTCGCGCACCTTCCAGGGACCAACCTGTTGGCCCGCAAGAGGATTCACGGTCCCCTCTTCGCCGGAAGCGTCCTGGTCCTTTGCCGGAGGAGTCTTCCCCCCGCTCCAGACCAAGACTGGTCAGGGAGGCACCGTTAATACCTCCTTCCGACCCACCCGTCAATTTTGACTTAATGTTCGAGGAAAGTCCTCCTGCCTCCCCGGTCCCTGCGGCTGCAGACACCCCGGCGTTTACCAGGCATGAACATCACTCTGACAAGTACCGCAACTGGTACCTGATCCCTTCACGAAAGATTATCGTCATGGGTGATTCCAACCTGTCTTCCATTGATTCCCGATGGACGTATCCAGGTTGATTCCTATCCAGGAGCCACCCTTGCCCATGCAACACACATCCTGAAGCACCACACCCCGGCATCGCCAGAGGTTCAGAGGGTCCTTCTCTCCTTCGGGATCAATAACAAAGATCAGGGCAATCCCACTCTCCTGACCAATTTGCTGTCCCGTTTGCTGGGGGCTGCGCACTCGGCCTTTCCGAACGCTTCGGTTCATCTGCCAACCGTCCTCTACTCCAGGACGCTCCCACCTCGGGTCAAAAGGAACCTGGCAATCCTCAATGGGGATATCCGGACCCGCCCGGAGTACTTGTCCACTCTACTGGGTTCCGGGTTCTTTGTGCAGAAGGATAACATCCACTGGACCCCGGAGACGGCCAAAGCCATCTGGGAGGCCTGGAAAACCCATTTAAACTAACCACGCCAGTATCGTGTGAGGTACCGTCGGATGCTGGCGTCTCTAATTTGTCTGAAACCTTGGTCCTGACCCAACCACAGGTGTCCCTCCTCTCTAAGGGTCTTTCCTTCATCCCCATCTATGGGAACAAGACCCACACCCCGTCCCCAAGGGACGTGGAGCTCACCGCCTACCACCGGCGGTTGAAGTTGCTTATACATTACGCTGGAGAGCCGGACCTGGGGGTCCCCGTTCCCACCTTTCAATTTCCTTCCCTCTGGGAGCCGGAACCTCACCTCCTCCCGCCTGCCTTATGGGAATTGATGGATGTGGACCAGAGGTCCCTCCCCGAGTCCTCCCCTTTTCTCCCCAACTTACGCCACAACCTCGTCCAAACTGAATGGGAGGCTGTACAGTCCCTGGCTAATGACCTATCCATTATCATCAAGCCTGCTGACAAGGGATCCATGGTTGTCATTATGGACAGGTCATCCTATGTTCACGAGGCATTGAGACGACTTAATAAGAGGGAACACTACCTACCCCTGGATGGTCCCATCTACCCTGATTCCATTCCCCTGTTCCGGGAGGTTCTAGTGGATATGCATTCCAACGGGTTTATCAACGCCAAACAACTGGAGTACCTCTCCAGCGTAGACAAGCCTCGTCCCCGTCATCTGTATCTTCTTCCGAAGATACACAAGGCACCATCTTCATGGACCATTCCGGGTTGTATGCCTCCAGGCCGCCCGATTGTCTCGGACTGTAGTAGCGAGAGCTACCATATCGCTGCCTTCCTGGACTTCCACTTGAACCCGTTGTCTAACAAACATCCCAGTTATATCAGGGACACTCCTGACTTTCTGGACAAGATCAAAGACATCTCCCTCTCGGATACGGACATCCTCTTCACGATGGATGTGGAAAGTCTATACACCAATATAGAGACGGATCGGGGTCTCTCAGCGGTCGAGAGATGGTTTGAGAGGTTTCCGGATCCCGGTAGGCCGGTTGAACATCTCCTCAGCTTGCTTGAGCTCAGCCTCACTAGGAACGATTTTACTTTCGATGGGAAGTGGTATCTCCAAGTGAGAGGGACGGCCATGGGCAAAAAGTTCGCACCGGCTTATGCCAACATCTACATGGCGGAATGGGAAGAGTCCTTGGCGGGTAAAACCCAATTACATCCCTCTCATTACTTCCGGTATTTAGATGACATCTGGGGAGTATGGCCTCATTCGCCGGAGGACCTTCAGGTCTGGGTAGCAACCCTGAATGCATACCACCCTTCCATCAATCTCTTCCTGCAGTACGGTCTCAGTGGACTTCCTGGATGTGACAGTTTTTAGGGGCAGCGACGGCAGACATTTAGAGTCCAAGGTGTTCTTCAAGCCGACGGACACGCATGCCTTACTACACAAGGGCAGCTTCCACCCCCCACACACTTTCAAGGGCATCCTCAAATCACAACTAACGAGGTATAAGAGGATTTGTTCCAATGAGAAGGACCAATTGGAAGCCACCCGAATCCTCTTCAGGGCCCTTTCACGTAGGTGGTATAGCAGGAGCTTCCGCAGGACGGTCTACATGGACTGGAGGTCTTCCTCGGCCACTAAAGTGTCTGCTGCTCCTCCTCCAAGAATCATCCCCATCGTGGCGGTTTACTCTGCCTTCTCGACCAAGGTCCTCTCCCAGGTCAAACGAAACTTTGACGAGGCCTTGGACAGCCTTCCCCTTCCGGAGGATTCCAGGATGGTTTCGGCCTTCAGAAGGAATCCAAACCTTCAAGATCTCCTGGTGTCTTCGAAACTGCCAAGTCTAAAAAGACACAGACCACCCATACAACAACAGGAATGGGTGCGTAACCCCACCACGCAGGCACGATACCCGCTTCCTAGGGACATCCCCCTCTCTTCGAGAAATTGTGTTTATCTCCTGCAGTGCAAGAAATGTGGCATGTTTTATGTTGGGGAAACGTCCAACTCCCTTTTGATGAGGCGCTCTTCACATCTTTGTGCCATCAGAAGCGGACGTAACCAAACGCCCCTTGGCCATCACTTCAGGGAGCATGGGATTCAGCATCTTTCCCTCAGGCCCTTGGCACACAACCCCAACTGGACCACAGGGAGGCGGAGAAGGAAGGAGCAGCTTTGGATCCAGCGGCTGGATTCCAGGATTCCAAGGGGTCTCAATTCCAAGTTTCTTGTTCACAAATTTTTCACCAATTTTTAACCTTGGCACCGATCCTCGCCCTCCATGAAGTTTTTCTGCCATAGCCCCTCATTCCCTCCTCATGATCTCCACACGGACCTGGACCCCAGCACTCCGCCTTGGTTTTTTGTCCCTCCACGTGGACCTTCTCCCGTTGTTCTCCTCGGGGGACACCCCTTGCGTCCTTTTACCTTGACTCCCCACCCCCCCCACGTTTTAGTATCCTGGTCTACCTTGCGCCCCCCCCCCCCCCTTTCCTTCCTTGCCAGTCAAAGCTTTACCCCGTCCGCCTTAGTACTAGCCTCCCTTGCCCTAGCCCATTTTACGCCCTTGTACCCACCCTCACTGCCATCGCCTGCCCCACCACCTCTTCCTTCTTTTTACCCCCTAAAAGCGCCCCCTGCCCCCTTACCCTATCTCCGCCCCAACCCCTTCCCCCTCCCCCTCCCTTGCTAGTTCAAGGCCATTACCTCATCCACCTTAGTACTAGTTTCCCTTTCTAGCCCATTTTACGCCCTTGTACCCACCCTCACTGCCATCGCCTGCCCCACCACCTCTTCCTTCTTTTTACCCCCTAAAAGCGCCCCCTGCCCCCTTACCCTATCTCCGCCCCAACCCCTTCCCCCTCCCCCTCCCTTGCTAGTTCAAGGCCATTACCTCATCCACCTTAGTACTAGTTTCCCTTTGTCCTACCCCTTTGACGCCCTTGTGCCCACCCGTACCAGCCCTACCTACATCACCTGACCCCACCGAACCCCCCTTATTTCGTCCTTACCCCTCTAGAGCGACCCCCACCCTTGCTTACCCCTCCTTCTACCCCAACCCTTTGCCTAAACCCCGTTCCTTGCCCTACCCTAACCCTTACCCTGACCCTGACTCTAACCTTAACCCCTACCCTAACCCTTATCCCTAACCCTAACCACCCCCCCCCCACACACCTTTTTTCTTTTTTTCTTTCTTTTACCTTATCCCCCACCTGTCTGACCTTGCCTTTCCCTCCTGACCCCCTATCCTGACCCTTACCCCAGTCCTCACCTTTACCCTTTCCCCGGAACCACCCTACCCTGAACCCACCCCACCCCCCCCCCCTGTGTTGTGTTGTGTCCTGTCTTTAGTTTTACCATTTAGTTACGAATTGGATTTGTTTAATTGGATTTCGTTTTAGTAGTAGCATTGGTGCTTAGGGTTAGGGTTAATCCCATCAAACCATCTCTCGACCGCTGAGAGACCCCGATCCGTCTCTATATTGGTGTATAGACTTTCCACATCCATCGTGAAGAGGATGTCCGTATCCGAGAGGGAGATGTCTTTGATCTTGTCCAGAAAGTCATGAGTGTCCCTGATATAACTGGGATGTTTGTTAGACAACGGGTTCAAGTGGAAGTCCAGGAAGGCAGCGATATGGTAGCTCTCGCTACTACAGTCCGAGACAATCGGGCGGCCTGGAGGCATACAACCCGGAATGGTCCATGAAGATGGTGCCTTGTGTATCTTCGGAAGAAGATACAGATGACGGGGACGAGGCTTGTCTACGCTGGAGAGGTACTCCAGTTGTTTGGCGTTGATAAACCCGTTGGAATGCATATCCATTAGAACCTCCCGGAACAGGGGAATGGAATCAGGGTAGATGGGACCATCCAGGGGTAGGTAGTGTTCCCTCTTATTAAGTTGTCTCAATGAGGTAAATCAGAGTTCTACCTAATCTGGATCAGATCAATCTGGCATATTTACATGTTTTTTACACGTTCATCAATATGCACTGTCCTGATCTAAATAAACTCAACTCAACTCAACTAAACTAAACCAGTCAGAACATCAGTTGACCGTTTGTGACCATATCTGTGTTAATGAACATTCCTTGTATTCAAATGTGTTTGTCATGTGATTCCTGGCCTGAAGCCAGTTTAAAAGCGGCGGCCCTTCTGTGAGAATTCAGTATTGCCTAGAGAATCGGCCCTGTGTTAGGCTTGCTCAATAAATTGATGATGCGACATTTTTGGCCTCCTTGAAGTTCTGTTCCACACGAAGATGATGCTTTTGAAATACACTGCACTACATTTGCTTGTATGAAAATGTGCTATATAAATAAAATTGACTTTGACTACATAGAATACATTGTGTACTTGCAAGTGATGTATATCATTCATACAAAATATGATTAGCATGGTGTGTACATCTGTTACTGATCAAGCGCTCCTCAAAAAATCAAAAGGCACAGGTTCTTCGCTTATAGGACTCATTTGTCAGTGTGTGTGTTTGCGTATGTGTGTATGTCTGTATGTCCTTATGTGTTTGCCTGTGTGTGTGTGTGTGTCTGTGTGTGTGTGTACAGTATACTGTATGTGTGTTTGTGTGTGTTCTGCAATGCCAAGTAGGTTGGAAACCAGAGAGAATTGGCTTTGACTGCTGCGCCCCTTTCATCTCCTCTCTGTTTGTGCTGCCGCCTGTCAAGAGACACACTTTTCATGTATCACATGTATTAATCCTAGATACCACTCCACAACAAATCAACTGTATATTTTTCTTTGTATATTAACAAGCATGAATTTGCAGCAGCTGCGACCACGTATGCACATGTAGCGCGAGGGATTTTTTGGGGGCCGACTAACCAATAGACAGAGTGAGCTATAGAGCTATAGATCTGAACTGTGGATTTAAAAAGACCACGGCCTCCTGAGTTGAATAAATCATCAATTTTTAAAAAGTTTTTTGTGTTTTTTTTAACTCTGCTTGGTGTCCCAGTAAACGTATAATTTATTATACTCAGGAGGCTGTCTACTTTTTAAATCCACAGTTCAGATCTTGAGGTGTTTAGTAGATTGTGTCGTGCTTGTTCTCAGACCCTAGAATGCATTGAGCAGATCTACTATGGCACAGTAACGCTACAGTATATGGCCAGCAGAGGGAGGCATAGGCACGTTGTGTGCTTCAAGAACATATTCCTGAAGAGTTCTCAGATGTTGAGGCTCTCAAGTCCTGGGGGAGGGCATTCCAGAGCCTAGGGGCCACCGCCACAAAAGCTTGGTCACCCTTAGTCCTTAGCTTGGTCACCCTTAGTCTTTAGCTTGGTCACCCTTCATCCTTAGCTTGGTCACCCTTCATCCTTAGCTTGGTCACCCTTCATCCTTAGCTTGGTCACCCTTCATCCTTAGCTTGGTCACCCTTAGTCCTTAGCTTGGTCACCCTTCATCCTTAGCTTGGTCACCCTTAGTCCTTAGCTTGGTCACCCTTCATCCTTAGCTTGGTCACCCTTAGTCCTTAGCTTGGTCACCCTTAGTCCTTAGCTTGGTCACCCTTAGTCTTTAGCTTGGTCACCCTTCATCCTTAGCTTGGTCACCCTTAGTCCTTAGCTTGGTCACCCTTAGTCCTTAGCTTGGTCACCCTTAGTCCTTAGCTTGGTCCGAGGCACCACCGGGAGGTTGGCCCCCATCAGACGACCTCAGGGACCAGTATAGGTGGGCGAGTACAGGTGGATGAGGTCTCAGATATAGGCGGGGGCTTGGCCATGAAGGGCTCTGTAGGTGAATACCAGGACCTCAAATTGGATCCTGAGGTGCACTGGGAGCCAGTGTAGAGAGGCAAGGATGGGGGTGATGTGGCATGACTTCTTTGACCTGGTGAGCAACCTGGCAGCAGCATTTTGGACCAGTTGGAACTGGACCACAGATGATTTGTTAAGGCAGGTGAACAGTGAGTTACAGTAGTCAATCCTGGAGGATATAAATGTGTGACAGACATTTCTAGCTTTTTTTCTAGTTTATAAATGAGGCCCCTGGTCCTACCCACCGCAGCCGAGGCAGATGTATACTGGCAGCCTTATATACCCTGCCACAGGGTAAGTAGCCTAGATGCTACCATCTATAGGGTTGTACAAATACCATTCCCCAAATTAAACATACTGTCACTTCACATACATAACCCCCCCCCCCCCCCCAAAAAAATAAATAAATACATACATAATAATAATTATATATATATATATATATATATATATATATATATATATATATATATATAATCAATACAGATACATAAATGTTGCTCTCCACCAATAACTACTGCAACATGCCCAATCATGGCATTTTACCAAGCAATAAAGCTATTTCATGTCTGGTTAAGTATTAAACATTTGTTTGGCTCACCAGGTGGAGCCCCCATTGCCCATGCAGAGCACTCGACCCTGCAGGACAAGACAGTCACACACAAACCACATGTCCAACCAACTGACATTCAATAAATCTTTAAGCCATATTTAAGCTTAGACTGTGTGCAGTTATTAATACTGTGCAAAACTGCTATAAGAACTGTTCAATTAATCAGTGCCTACCACATTTATGTGCAAAGAGTGCAAAGGATTGGTAACAAAGTTCACCTTTGTTACTATATATATATATATATATATATATATATATATATATATATATATATATAAAAAACTCATAACCCACTCAATATAACAAACAGTTTTAGGATCACTAGGTAGTCGTATTTTGTCATCAAATTCCATGTCCTGTGAGAAGTGTGAACGATGGTTATGCATTGTAACCCTAGTTCTATGAGTGGAGTGGATCCCCGCAGGGCTAGCTCCTATTGGCTTGTGAAACCTAGCTCAACATATCCAGGATAACTTTTCTCACTAGCTCGCTCGAGTAAACCAATCAACCGGAATCACGGATGAACGGGTACCATGACGGTGGCTATCAACTCGTTAAAGGAGTAGTAAAGGGAAAATGCATGTTTAGCTCTGTTTTAAGGTTACTTATGATCATATACAATGGTTCAGATCAAAACGTTGACAAAACTAGCCCTTTTGAGAAAGTCTGATAATTGCTCTACCACCGTTTTGGTCATACAATGGATGTGGATGGGCAACTTGAAAAATCTTTCAAAAACATGTTAAACTCTCGATTTCAAAGACAAGAAGCTCACCGAGGGTGTAATTGGTGTCCCTTGGTGTTCTGACAGCAAATTCGCCGCAAAGTATGAATCCTGTAGGGTTTTATTGACCATTTTATGAAATCCATTGACTTGTATTGAAGCGACCGTTGTAGATGTGTAGATCAATCCGCAGAGGGGATTCTGGAAGCGGAACTACTTACGGTAGCTATTGTTATTGTTTATGTTGCTAGGCTACCTAGTGTGGCGGAGTGGTACTCTACTGCTAGTTGTTTCGACAACGCCACTCTCACGTATAGGGGTGAGAGGCCCTCAAGCGAGCAGACTATAACTAAAGCTGGGTTCCCTACACATGTCCTGTCCAATTAAATGAACTTCAGCAGAGGCAGTGGTAGAAAAAGTATAAATACGATGGTTTATTCAATCAACAGGTCTCTACGGCATACAAACAGACATCACACAATATAAAAATAGACATTTGATAAGAAAAAGAATAAACGCTATGGGCGGGGGCAGGACGTAATTGGGACTGCGCGTATGGTTGTTGGGTGAACTCCTAACCTGGGAGGGGCATGCTAACATCCATGGGAAAAACAGTGGCAGTCGCTGGACACTACCTGTGGCCAGAGATTAGTATTAGTTACAGTTCACAAGCAACACAGTTCAAAGTGTATTTTAATTAACCTACCTAACAAAATGTACCAAGAGCTGCTGGGTTTAAAACCCGGTTTCTTCAACGCTTGCCCACAGTCACCAGCAAGTTAAGGAAACCGCTGCTACATATGATAAAAAACATTAGTCAAACAAAAGTCAAATGAAAAGAAGATGGCTAGTGCCAGCGTAATGATAGATAAGCCTACCTTAGTAGCACTGGGCTAATGCCTAACACATTAGATCAAACACTCCGGAGACAATTTCCTCCCGCACTTCTCACAGCACCGAACAAGGACTAGCACAAGCCTGTTAGAACAAGGACTAGCACAAGCCTGTTAGAACAAGGACTAGCACAAGCCTGTTAGAACAAGGACTAGCACAAGCCTGTTAGAACAAGGACTAGCACAAGCCTGTTAGCAAACGCTACCTTGAATTATCGCGGGGCTTGAGGTGGAAGGAAGTGGCACTCAATAGGCTGCCTAAAAACTCCTGGGTCCTAAAGCTACCCGTCTACACTAGTTTGCGGAAGTTTACACACGTATGTGCTGCGACTAAATAGTTCTATGCTAAATATTTTAAAAAGCCTTTCTAGATGAACTAGAATCTTACTTTATGGCAAATTATATGTCAGAACGCCAACTAACACCTATTAGAGTTTCTTGTCTTTGAAATAGAGAGTTTAACATGTTTTTGAATAATTTTTCAAGATGCCCATCCACATCCATTGTATGACCAAAACGGTGGTAGAGCAATTATCAGACTTTCTCGAAAGTGCTAGTTTTGTCAACGTTCTGATCTGAACCATTGTATATGATCATAAGTAACCTTAAAACAGGGCTAAACATGCATTTACCTTTACTACTCCTTTAAGTCTACCCAGCTGGTCCAATCGGGCTATGAGCTTGTTCACGGTAAAAGGGGAGGTAGTTGCACAAAATTACATTGCATACCTTACTGTACTGTAGTATGGTTATTCGGACACGACCATGGACAAGGCAAACTACACATAACCAAGTTCCTTCCACTGCATTTTACACAAGGGGAGCACTATTATAGAAATATGAACTATGTAATCTAGGCTCAACACAGTCGCTCCTGCCAAAGGCAGGAAGGAAAGTTGGAAAAATACTGCCGATTGCCTACGTTTTATCATTATACTCCTCATGAACATGAGTAGGCTAGATCATTGTAACAGTTTCAGGTTGGAGTAGACAATTTGATGTCTCTATACAAGAGAAACTAGAGATTAAGATAAAACAGGCTATTAAGATGGAAAAAGTGAAGCTCGAGGTGGAGAAGTATAAGCCTACGGGGAAAAAGTTTAGCCTATCAGTAGGCCTATAACGTCATTGATTGTCAGGCTTTGGTGCTATCACAATTCAATTAAAATGTAGCCTACTTCTCTTTGTTCCTAGGAACGGGAGGCTAGTCTAATAAATCAACAATAAAGACCTGAAAATTGAATAAAAAATGAGTGTTTTTACTTGGTTCTCCGCATCACCCACAGCCTACATGAAACTGCAGGTAGGCTAATAAAATGCAAGCCAGTGTATAGCCTACAGTCTATGGGAATGTCAACGCACAAGGCAACATATGTCTCAAGCAGCTAAGTCATTCTGATGTTTTTCATATGATATCGGGGAAAGCCAAAGAGGGTTTTGTCGGTTTGTAAAAACTGTTCTTAAAAGAACCTCTCACTGTTCGCGCACTGAGATTATTTTAGTGAATCATATAAAAAAGCACAGTAAGCACTTAGCAGAACAGGCTCATAGAGAATGCTGCAAAGCAGAAGTGGGGTGACAGAAATAAGAGAATCAAGAATAAACAATTGGTAGGGTATGAGGAACCTGGACATGAGGAAGGCAGGGGGCTTCTCCAGGAGCCATGGGGAGCCATTTGGAAGACCTTGGCTGAAGATGGGGGGGGTTCTCCAGGACCACAGCAACCAGCATCTGTATACACATCTATATATATATACACAGTGCATAACAGGATATACACCAATGTATATGAAGGATTCAAAGGCAGGCTGGAGGCTGCCTTTCTGTGTTTCTAGGTCCTGGCTCATGATTGTAGGCTAGACTGAAAAGGTAAGTCTTAAGATCTTGCTTAAATAGTTCCATTGTTTCAGCCCTTCTTAGGTAATCTGGCAAGGTGTTCCAGAGGTTGGGGGCATAGAAACTGAAAGCGGCCTCTCCGTGTTTCTTGGTCCTGGCTTTTGGAACTGTTAGGAGTTCAGTACCTGATGAGTGGTCTGTTTGGCATGTACCTAACAAGCATGTCTGAAATGTATTCGGGTGTGTGACTGTGGAGAGATTTATAGACTAATGAAATCATTTTGAAGTCTATTCTAGAATTGACAGGTAACCAGTGTAGTGATTGTAACACTGGTGTGATGTGTGCCCTTCGTCTAGTCTAAGTGAGGACTCGTGCTGCAATGTTAACGCACGCGATAATAGCACTACTAAGTAATGGTATACAAAATAACAGTTATTTTAGTCATCAGTCATCTAGCTGTCGACAGCAGGCTTGCGATTTGAGAAGAAAAGTAATCGGTAGTTTTTAATTTTGGTAATTATTAAGTTTGACGAATTCACGATGTAGCTCGCTAACTAGCATTAGCCCAAGTTGGCAGCTGTTGGTCAGCGATGAGAGACGGAACTCCAGCCCGGCTGATAACCCTCCGTCGCGGGAAGGGAGGGTCCATCAGTCGGCTGTGATCCTTGACAGTACCAGCCTAGCCTGGTATGACCATCCCGATCTAGCGAGCTCACTGTTTCGCTCTGCAATATCGGTCTGGCCTTCGCCCCATAGAGAGCGATTACGTGGGCGGGGGTACTTGCCTTGACAGACAAACACTTCCAGCCAATCAGCGTTCATCAAACTTTTGCCAAATCCAGTCGGAAGAACGGTAAAAATGTATTTACCACCGAGAAACTCCGCTAGTGCATACTCTTGTTCTTGTTTAAGTGTTGTGATTAAGTCTATTTCTGCAATAACTGCACTTATAGCTGCGTTATTCTTCTAACGTTAACGCTACCACTCGTTGCTTCGGGAGCCGCCATGTTTGTTTAGTAAGCGGCAGGGACACGAACCAATCAGGGGCTGCTTTCCACTGTGGTACGGAACAGCAGTTAAAACGCAGTCCCTGATTGGCCCGGTATGGTCTGGATTTTGGGATAATCGCTCTCGAGGAGGCAAAGGCCAGACCGTTCTGCGTTAGTGAAACAGAATGTGAGCTCGCGAGAACGGGATGGTCGTACCAGGCTAGTACCAACCTACGTTATGTCTGAATACAATCCAACGGCTATTTCACAATAAAGAATCCCTCCTGTGCACAATCAACTCCCCCAAAGATAATAATGAAAAGCACAAGCTGGCAAGTGGAAGTTCAAGCATAGTTGTGTTTGGCTGAGACATGAATGGGACATCGGACGCAAAACTAGCAATAGCCAATCAGCTACAGCTGTGTCAAACTCAGCTGCTTAAACAGGTGATGCACATTTCCTTTGTGAAATTCTTTGATGACCTCTCCGTTTTGGGCTTATAATAGCTTGAGATACACTTGAGATAGGACACATCACTTCCCCACTCCGAAAAGCGTAGCTTCAGTTAAGATAGGATTAATTCATAAACAATGGTTATGGTTAGCCATAGCTTGTGACAGGCTGTTGCCACATGCGACAGCCCTGAAAATGATGTTGAAGGGCATTCCAAACGAGCGTTATTTTCACAAGGGCATACTCCCTATGCCCTTCACAGTGCTCACTACGAAGGGAAGACACTCTGTAGGGTGTAGGGCGTAGGGATGAGCCCTTCGGTTTGAAATACAGCCGTAGTCTGCCATCATAGCGTTGTTGTGCTTGAAGTTGCCGCTGTTGTGTTGTTAGGAGACGTATACAATGACGTGACGTCAGTGGAAAGGCACACAGGTTTGCAAGTTGAACCAGCTCCGAATCGGCACCAGCACCGGCCCAGAACCAGAACCAGATTTGGATTGATGGAAAAGGGGTATCAGGCCCGAGCCAGACCCCAAGCCCAACTGTAATCAACATTTGAAGCCCGAGCCCGGTTCGAAAAAGGCCGAAATAGGCCTCTTCTATTCCTAAGATATCAGATAGGCTATAGCGCTGAAAGACACACACAGCAGAACCATGGGCTAAACACGCTTGTGTTGTTTGTTTGTTGTTATGTATGTATTCATTTAGGCCAAGAAGAAAGATCAGTTATGGAGAGCGCACAACAGCGCAGCATTTTCCATGCATCATCCATCGACAAAACAACAGCAACATAGTAGGAGAGGCTAATAAACAACCTACACAACCTACCTGGTTGAAGAACGTCTGCTAGTCCAAAATTCAAATAACAAAAATAACTTCGCCAGAACATGGCAGTAAACCCTTAAAGGACAATGCTCGCCCAGTAAACAGTCATTTAATTCCATTAGAATTTAAATGCATCGTGGAGGAAAAGAATGGAGTCCAGCGTAGATGGCTTCAATGCCGTCCTTCTTTTATCCACTGCTCTCCCCGCGGCACTTAAGTTTAATTCAATTCAATGTTCAATACGTTCAATGTGTCGCATGAGGGAGGAGGTCCCGTATTTTTTTTGCTGTCGTATTTTAAAATTGCGTTGCACTCCCTACACTGTACATTGCCAGTAGGCTTGTTTGTTGGATTTACAATCAGGTCAAAGTGCTTCCACAAGCTAGCCTTCCCAATTTTGTTTGGGATTTTAAGAAGCTCTCCCTTTGTGTTTTTTTTTTTTGTGTTCGATTCTTCCATGGTGTCACTCACTGCTCTCGCGCTCACGTTTCAATTTGCGGCAAACCTTGCCGATCCCGGCCCAAACCCAAATTAATTATACAAAAACACGGCCCTACCCGGCCCGAACCCGACGTCGGGCCTCGGGCTCCACTGCGCCCTCGGGTCGGGTTGCAGACCTCTAGGCCTTAATCCTGATGTTCTCATCTATCACAGACCCAGGACCTTAATCCTGATGCTCTCATACAGACCCAGGCAATTAATCCTGACATTCTCACATCACAGACACAGGCCCTGAAACCTGACGTTCACAGACACAGGCCCTGAAACCTGACGTTCACAGACACAGGCCCTGAAACCTGACGTTCACAGACACAGGCCCTGAAACCTGACGTTCACAGACACAGGCCCTGAAACCTGACGTTCACAGAGGCAGACCCTGATTTCCGGTGTTCTCATATTCAAGATCCATTAATTGGCCACGTAAATGGTCCACACATACTAGGAATTTGACTAGGGTTAAGGGTATACGCTGTTGCAGACGAAATAGGACAGGGTGCAGGACAGGACAGTGCAAAGACATGACAGTGCAATTGCAAAACAGGAAACAGTGCAAATACAAAATACAGTGCAAACAAAATACAGTGCAATACATAATATGATATACTGTTAAAAAGAACAATCTTGAATGGCAGATAGACTACGGCGCGTGCAGGCTACTGGGATAATCTGTACCATCTATGCTGGATGTGCAGGAGTATGAAAGAGTTTCTCATAATCGAAGAAACATTAGGACATTGGTGACGCTAGATTGCACGCCTCCGATTTCCTATTCGGGTCTTAATCACATCTCCATCTCGACCGTCCATGATCATAAATCCTACTCTGATCCAGCTAGTGTTCTCACTCACATGGTACCTGTCCTCATATTTCTAATAAGTCAGTAATTATTCATTAACCTCTGGATAGGTTTTCCTGGAAGTGTATCATGAGGGTTTTGGTGAGAAGGTAGGGGAGGAGAGGGCGAACTATTTTACGTCCTGTCTCTGTTAATTATGCTCACACTCCGTTTCTTCCTCCAGACAACTATAGGCAATTAACTCAACAGCATTTCTGAAGTAGGTCATGGGTAATTGCACTTAACAATTAGGAGTAAAAATAAAACTGCACTGTAATGCAGGGTAAATTATACAGAAACACTTTCCAAAATGTTGATATTAATAAATATGAAGACAGACGTTTACAGAAATGGCTTTAATGGACCTGTATGAATGCTTATAGCTTTTTTAAATAGATGACATTGATATTATTTGACATATTTAATTTAATTTGATGACAGTGCCACAGAAAATTGTATTAAGACATAGAAAATGTATTCAGTCATTAGCTTGATACGACACAGTCTCTAAAGACCTATTCCACTCAGTTGGATTAGCAGCTGGGGCGAGACCCCGCCATGATGTCATTTTAATTTGCTGTCCAACAAAGCATTTTATAGTATTGTAGGGATTAAAAACTTAATCAGGCACAGTGTCGTAATTCTTGTTTAGTTTAATTAAGTTGTAAAAAATAAATATATTGGTTCTTATTAATGCCCCTTGGAATGTGTTCATGGTGTGTATATACTGCATTGTGAGTTACTCGTTTTGTTTGCTGTGAATGGAAGCTGATTACATACTTATGCATAAGGGAATTAAATCATCAGTTGAAACGGCGTCAATATCACATTTCATTGTGCTCTATTAAAGCCGCACTCCAGCGGATCCTCGGTAGGCCTATTACCACACGCCTGGGATTCAGTACGCTCAGGCAGGTATGGATTTAACGCGCATATCTAATGCTATTACTGGAGACATTTGTTCTCAGGAAATCGTGATTGGCTGGACTGGTGTTCTCCTCCCTCCTGTAATGAAGGAACGTTGCTGATTGGATGATTGATTTATTGTTAATCTAATATGACTCTCTAATTGGTGCTGCAGAGGGGTGGGAACCAGAGTTTAATGAGGGAGAGGAGAGGGTGGGAGAGGTCAGACATGGATCACAACGGCCAATCGGAGGGAGGGGAGAGTGAGTGGGAGGGGGAGAGAGAGAGAGAGGGAGGGAGGAAGGGGAGAGAGAGGGAGGGATATAGATATGAATATAAACATGGAAGTGGATGTGGATATGGGTGGGTGATAGATACAGTAGGCTAGATTGATAGATCGATCTGAATCATCTCTTATTTATTCTGAAGGCTCTCAAATGGCATTTCTGGATAGGTGATATGTTTGAATTACTTTTGTTCTCTACGTATTCTTGGATTTTGCCGACGTGTCCTTCTGAGTCATCTCTGGGAATGTGTGTCTGGTTACTACAGTACCTGCTCTCCATTCCTATTAAATTCACAATTATCTGTCCCATACTTACCTTCAGGAATGGTAAATTGCATTAAACGTGGTAAATGAGTCCATTTGCATTTCTCCTCCCACTATTCTACACACTAACGTATTGCAGAGTTTGCATAATTCATTAAGGCAAATACCAAAAATCGACAAGATGCGTATATTGTACATTTGAGAAGCTCAATCTTCAGTGCAGCCAGTGAGTAGATCAGCTTAGGCATGTTATGCATGTGGTAACAGTTGTGCATGTGGTTTTATACATTTGCAAACCTTTAGTATGTAGATGAGCCCCAAAGTATTTCTGCACGGTTTTTCAACCTCTTGTATGACTTAATCTTACAGGTCTGTGGCTGAGAGACAGAGAAAGAGAGACAAACAAACAGACAGAAGAAATAGAAGTCGTCTCAGAGTGCATTCCAGAGGGCCTTCCACTCATCCCCACGCTGAATGATTCTGTTTGTGTGATATCGAGGGCCCTGTATTACAAAACAGGATTACAGGGTTAACGCGCTAACTTCAGGCGCCTGGTTTATCCGTATCACGAAGGTGGATCACTGTTCACCCTGCTATATCACCATAGTAAGTTATGCTGCCGAGCTAACCTGCTCTGGGGCAGGTTAAGTTCCAGATTATGGATCAACACGTATGACACACTGCTCACCGACTGATCAATTCACTTGGAAAATGACATTTTTTATTGGCTACAGTTTCATGTAGGCTAGGCTGTGGGTGATGCAAATAACCAAGTACATTTTTATTCCGTTTTCAAGTATTGTTGATTTATTAGACTAGCTTCCCGTTCGTTACTAGAAACAAAAAAAAGTAGCCTACATTTTAGTTTTCTGGCATGACTTAAATATGTTCTATTTGTAGGCTAGCGTAGCCTACTTCTCCACCTTGAGCTTCACTTTTTCCATATCTTAATCTTGAGTTCTAAACTCCTCTTGCATAGAAGCATCACATCACTGTCTGCTCCAACCTGACACTAATCAAATAAATAGAGGAGGGGAGGTGTTGAGGAGGAGAGGTGTAGAAGAGGAGGTGTAGAGGAGGAGGGGTAGAGGAGGAGGTGTATAGGAGGAGGGGTAGAGGAGGAGAGGTGTGGAGGTGTAGAGGAGGAGAGGTGTGGCGTGGGAGAGGAGCAGTAGCAGGGGATGGTCAGTAATGTTCAGTCCACTGGAGGAGTTTCTCATTAGGCTGTGTTGAACACCACAGGTCATCCTTCTTCCAGACTGTCCTGGAGTCTCTATCTGACAGGAGAGGTCTCTCTCTCTCTCTGTCTCTCTCTTCTCACTCTTGTTTTTGTTCTGTCAGCCTCTTCCTCGTGTTCCCTCTCGCTCCCTTTCATGTCTTCTGTCTCTCTCTTTCTCTTCTTGTTCCGTCTCCCTGTCATTCTCTCGTTCTCTCTTCCCTGCTGTTTTTCTTACCTCTGCTTACCTCAGCATGTGTTCAACTTCCGAACGTCTGATTCGCCAGGGCTGGAAGCAGCGGAGGACTCCATTAATTACGTTGACAGAGGCTCAGAGACGGCGTTTCATAATGCACCCTCTGTTGCCATCAATACTTCCTAATCTGTAGAGTAATTTGCTTCTAAACATAGATAAATGGGCTGCATTTGTAACTAACTAGGTGCTTCAGCTGAGCTCAGTCGAACACTCAGCTGCTGATTAACTGCTCACGTTAACGCAGATCTGCAATGTGTAGTGTTGTAGTCAAGACCACCTAACCCGAGACCAAGAGAGACCAGGACCAGAGTATATCACTGTAGGTGTTGAGACCGAGTCAAGACCAAGGCAGGGAGAGACCAAGGCAGGGAGAGACCGAGTCAAGACCAAGACCAAGGCAGGGAGAGACCAAGGCAGGGAGAGACCGAGTCAAGACCAAGACCAAGGCAGGGAGAGACCAAGGCAGGGAGAGACCAAGGCAGGGAGAGACCGAGTCAAGACCAAGACCAAGGCAGGGAGAGACCAAGGCAGGGAGAGACCGAGTCAAGACCAGGACCAAGGCAGGGAGAGACCAAGGCAGGGAGAGACCAAGAACAAGGCAGGGAGAGACCAAGGCAGGGAGAGACCAAGTCAAGACCAAGACCAAGGCAGGGAGAGACCAGGTCAAGACCAAGACCAAGGCAGGGAGAGACCGAGTCAAGACCAAGACCAAGGCAGGGAGAGACCAAGTCAAGACCAGGACCAAGGCAGGGAGAGACCAAGTCAAGACCAGGACCAAGGCAGGGAGAGACCGAGTCAAGACCAAGACAGGGAGAGACCAAGTCAAGACCAGGACCAAGGCAGGGAGAGACCAAGGCAGGGAGAGACCGAGTCAAGACCAGGACCAAGGCAGGGAGAGACCGAGTCAAGACCAAGGCAGGGAGAGACCAAGTCAAGACCAGGACCAAGGCAGGGAGAGACCAAGGCAGGGAGAGACCCAGTCAAGACCAGGACCAAGGCAGGGAGAGACCCAGTCAAGACCAGGACCAAGGCAGGGAGAGACCAAGACAGGGAGAGACCCAAGGCAGGGAGAGACCGAGTAAAGACCAAGACCAAGGCAGGGAGAGACCAAGGCAGGGAGAGACCAAGGCAGGGAGAGACCGAGTCAAGACCAAGACCAAGGCAGGGAGAGACCAAGGCAGGGAGAGACCAAGGCAGGGAGAGACCAAGGCAGGGAGAGACCGAGTCAAGACCAGGACCAAGGCAGGGAGAGACCAAGGCAGGGAGAGACCAAGTCAAGACCAGGACCAAGGCAGGGAGAGACCGAGTCAATACCAAGACCAAGGCAGGGAAAGACCAAGACAGGGAGAGACCAAGGCAGGGAGAGACCGAGTCAAGACCAAGACCAAGACAGGGAGAGACCGAGTCAAGACCAGGACCAAGGCAGGGAGAGACCCAGTCAAGACCAGGACCAAGACAGGGAGAGACCGAGTCAAGACCAGGACCAAGACAGGGAGAGACCGAGTCAAGACCAGGACCAAGGCAGGGAGAGACCAAGGCAGGGAGAGACCGAGTCAAGACCAGGACCAAGGCAGGGAGAGACCAAGGCAGGGAGAGACCGAGTCAAGACCAAGACCAAGACAGGGAGAGACCAAGGCAGGGAGAGACCGAGTCAAGACCAAGACCAAGGCAGGGAGAGACCAAGGCAGGGAGAGACCGAGTCAATACCAAGACCAAGGCAGGGAAAGACCAAGACAGGGAGAGACCAAGGCAGGGAGAGACCAAGGCAGGGAGAGAACGAGTCAATACCAGGACGAAGGCAGGGAGAGACCAAGGCAGGGAGAGACCAAGGCAGGGAGAGACCGAGTCAAGACCAGGACCAAGGCAGGGAGAGACCGAGTCAAGACCAAGACCAAGGCAGGGAGAGACCGAGTCAAGACCAAGACCAAGGCAGGGAGAGACCAAGGCAGGGAGAGACCGAGTCAAGACCAGGACCAAGGCAGGGAGAGACCAAGGCAGGGAGAGACCAGGTCAAGACCAAGACCAAGGCAGGGAGAGACCAAGGCAGGGAGAGACCAGGTCAAGACCAAGGCAGGCAGAGACCGAGTCAAGACCAGGACCAAGGCAGGGAGAGACCAAGGCAGGGAGAGACCGAGTCAAGACCAGGACCAAGGCAGGGAGAGACCAAGGCAGGGAGAGACCAGGTCAAGACCAAGACCAAGGCAGGGAGAGACCAAGGCAGGGAGAGACCAGGTCAAGACCAAGGCAGGCAGAGACCGAGTCAAGACCAGGACCAAGGCAGGGAGAGACCGTGTCAAGACCAGGACCAAGGCAGAGAGAGACCGAGTCAAGTCGTCACGTCTGCTTATTCAGCAGAGGCACAACAAGAGATGCAGACTTTATGTTCCTACCAACAGGCAAAATCAAAATACTTTTTTACTGTAATTTTCACCCGACCCAGAAACATGCACACCATCGCTCTCACAAGAGTGGAGGGAAAGGCAGAACACAGTCACGCATCCCCTCGCCCTGTCAGTAGGTGCGTCTCTTCTTACGCCAAGCCGGAGGAGGAGCGGCCGGTGCGCTCGCAGGAGCCGAGTCGGGCCGAGGACTCAGGGCTGGACGGGCAGAGGTGGAAACGCCGTGCTCGCTGGAGCCGGGCGACGGAGTGCAGCGGGGCGGGTTTGAAGCGCTTGCGCTGTTGATAACACCTGGTGTCAGTCAAAACAGCAGCGGCGGAGACATGTGGACGTGCTGACACACTGGAACGGTGAGGTGACGAGCGAGGAGGAGCCGGTCTTGCTCCTGGATGCGCCACTGCCCCAGGATCTTCGACACAGCCGAACCAAACAACCCCTGCTTGTACACTGGATAAGTGAGGAGGGTGCCCTTGTTCTCCTCACGCAGACTGGTCAGGGACAGCCACAAATTACGCTGTTGCATAAGAGATTCCTTCCTTATATAACATATAAAAACAAACATCCTTAACTATAAATATCTAACTACCATCTAAGCAGCACACTAGCACCAGGGAGGTCTTGACAGGGTGGAGAAGCTACAAACTCCCCTCTATTTATAGCACCTGTGGACCTGACTGATTAGACAGAGATAATTGGTATTGCCCCTATATGGACTTCCTACCTGTAGGGGGAACCCTGAGCTGGAATTGCTCTGACCATATATGGACTTCCTGTCTGAGCTGTACCTCAACCAGGAGCAATGCTCCCTGTTACAATAGCATTGAACTCGTAGGATACAGTCAATGAAGGTCTTGAGTAGCCTACAGCAGAAGTATTCAACTACAAATTCAGTTGGGCCAGATTTTAAAATCAAGAAATTTAGTTGGGCCAGACATTTTTTGCAGCCAGTAAGCATCAGGTAATGACACATTTCAAAACAACTCAAATAATGGTATGAAAAACAAGCAATGTTTATTTCGCATTGCCCTTTTTATTCCCCTAATTTTGTAGGATGTAATTAATCAAACTTTTGCAACCCTCTCCTGAGATCCCTCGGGAAAGTTGGCCCGGAAAGTCGGGTGTTTCTCAACGTGATGCCTCCGGACATTGTATTTAAGTACCACAATGCACTCATTGCAAATTAAACACATTGGTTTGACGTTTGGATTTGGGGGTAAAATAACAGAGAATACTAAGTATTTCTCAGTCCAGGCAGGGTTAAACCGACGGTTTTCATTGTCAAATTTACGTTTCAGGGTCGAGAGAGACATGTTTTCAGTTGATATCGAACTACACTAGTCTACAAGCTACCGCGTGTTACTACCACGTTACTAGACACACTAACAAACAACGTGCTGATTGGGTTGAGTATTGCTAGGCAATGTCCAGTGTTGCATTCACGTTCTGTAGCCTGTGTAGAAATTTCTGCATAAATTTCTGAAGGCTCACAAAAATTTAAAAAAACAAACAGTTTTTCTCTACTTTTCTGTCTGGACCATGGGCTGAGCCACTCAGGGGTTGTAAGGCCTGACCTACAGTGTGACAGTAGACGTTTATAGTGTAGCCTACTGATGTGTCCAGGCAACAATACCCATCTTAATTTATCAGACATTATTTCATGTCATTTCAGTTCATAGCTATTTCAGTGGCATGACTAGCTGATTCCGTCCTACCAGTCCGGAACAGAAACAAGCCAGCCACGCACATAAGCCAGGCTTGACCTGGCCTGGTTAATAATGGAGCTGAAGACGATGCTTGTTTACTAAATTGTAGTTTCATAGAATTAGCTTGAACGTTTAGTAATGGAAAATAAGCAGTTAACATGAAACTACTGTAATAATGACATGGCTGGCTGTTAAAATAGCATTTTATATTACTGTTTTTTTTTTTTTTTTTACTTAATTGGAGACGTATAACCCTCATCCAAACACATTTAACATACAGTACATGGACTACCGATTGGGACCCCATGAACTGGAAGATACAAACATCATAGCAATTTTTGTACTTATTTCTTCTCAAAAATTTTGTAATTTAGTAATCAAAAAAAGTAATTATGACTTGTATAACTATGCCCCTACCGCCCCCACCTGATGTTTTGTAATCCTCCTTTCCCTGATGTTCCCCGATGTGTGCTACTTTTAACTTTAGTTCAAAATGACTTTAGTCAAATTGAGCTCAATAATAGATTGCATGGGTGGACTTGCTTGCCTTTGACCCCAAAACATTAGTATTTTTTAAAAAGCACTAATAGAAACAGAAAACAATGACATGAAAGGTTGATTGATTGATTGATTGATTGGTTGATTGATTGATTGACAAAGTCATGAAAAATGTTAGCTCCTTTCGGGACTCGAAAAAAAGGAATGATGGAATAAACACCCAGTGAGATATGATGGATGAGGGATACTAAAACTAATACTTTCCCCATGTCCAGTCGGCAGAACAGCAAACACATTTCTCCGGTATGCCAAGGCTTTTAAAATGGCCTTTTGTTCGGCTTTTAATGTAAATGGTGACACCTCATCAATATACCTGTCCACATCCATATTTCCGTTTATTTGTCAGCTATTTATATGTATACTGTACCACTACGAACTCTACGAATGTATACTGTACTACTACGAACTGAATTGAGCGCTTTTAATTGTTATTTGTTGCAGTACAGCTTCCGACCAGCAGTGGCTGATAGTGAGCACTGTGATTGCTGGGTGCAACACCCGTGGCAGAAACGCAGAAAAAGACAAGTGATTTCCACCGATGCATTTTGTAAAAATATGCTTTTATATCCTTAGCTAAAGATTTAACATGTTTATTAGCAGCAGATATCTTTCAAAAGCCCCCGGATTTCAAGACACAACCCTCCTGCATCTGTGTACACCGTTGTACTGAGGTCCCAAAAGGGGCAAAGGTCAAACTAGGCAGCGGTAGGTTGGTTGAATCTGTGTTGGGAGGCGGCTCTGGAGCCGTCAGTCCAGCCAGGCTTGGAGGAGGAGGAGGAGAGACGAGCTGGAGCTGTAGGCGAAGAGCAGTGTCACGTCAATCTCACATGGCTGACGAAGAGGGTGGGAGAGGGGAGAGAGACGTGGCAGAAGAGATCAGTGTTACAGCCTGCAACTGCAAGGTATTGAAAGGTTGTAGAGAACATGTCAAAGTGTGTGCTGAGGCGGCCTGGCTGGCCCAGGGTTTCTGAAGTCTCCAGGTTTGGGGTGAATCACATGGATACAGAACCTAGGAACCTGAGTGTGAGTGGGTGTTTGGTTGGAGGGGGGGAACAAGACCGAAATATTAGAGCTGAAAACAGCTGTCAAAGGACAACTGAACCAAGGGCGTAGGTTTGGTTTCATCATTGGTAGGGACCATATAACAGTGTAGCCTGCATACACGGTTTTTGCTGGGGACGAGAGGTTAAACCTCTTATATATTCATATATTTATGAAATTGAATAATACCAATACAATGTTCTTAGTGTATCACATCCTGCCGGCTGCTGCTGCATCCCTCCACTCTCTCTTCACTTTTGCTGCTGCTGCGTCTCTCCACTCTCTCTCTCTCTCTCTTGGTTGCTGCTGTGTCCCTCCACTCTCTCTCTCTCTCTCTCTCTCTTGGTTGCTGCTGTGTCCCTCCTCTCTCTCACTCTCTCTCTCTTGGTTGCTGCTGCGTCCCTCCACTCTCTCTCTCTCTCTCTCTCTCTTGGTTGCTGCTGCGTCCCTCCACTCTCTCTCTCTCTCTCTCTCTTGGTTGCTGCTGTGTCCCTCCACTCTCTCTCTCTCTCTCTCTTGGTTGCTGCTGTGTCCCTCCACTCTCTCTCTCTCTCTCTCTCGGTTGCTGCTGCGTCCCTCCACACTCTCTCTCTCTCTCTCTCTCAGTTGCTGCTGTGTCCCTCCTCTCTCTCTCTCTCTCTCTCTCTCTCTCAGTTGCTGCTGTGTCCCTCCTCTCTCTCTCTCTCTCTCTCTCTCTCTCAGTTGCTGCTGTGTCCCTCCACTCTCTCTCTCTCTCTCTCTTGGTTGCTGCTGTGTCCCTCCACTCTCTCTCTCTCACTCTCTCTCTCTCTTGGTTGCTGCTGTGTCCCTCCACACTCTCTCTTGGTTGCTGCTGTGTCCCTCCACACACTCTCTCTCTCTCTCTCTCTTGGTTGCTGCTGTGTCCCTCCACTCTCTCTCTCTCTCTCTCTCTCTCTTGGTTGCTGCTGTGTCCCTCCACAGTGGAAACTGATGGACCGATGCAGCCACATCTGAACGCCTTTTCACAAACCTTATAGGGAGGGGCAAGAAGATCTTTCCACAGTGAGTGATATAAAGAGCATCCCTGGCTGGAATATTCTCAATCCAAGGATGCAGCATACTGCTTTGTATGCAGACATTTTGCCTCTTCAAATGCCCCCTAAGAGGATCTGAAAATGGATATTCCACTTGGAGAAAGGCCACTTTTAGGGATAGTGGGTTTAATGTACATGCTAAGTCAGAGACGCATGTGAATGTGATGATTTCATGGGGTGAATATAAAAGAATGGCTGAAAACAACACATCTGTCCTGGGAATGATGGGAGCTGAAAATCATTTCTATTAAAAACTTTTTTAATATTTTAAAAAGTTTTTATTGCATGCAAGACTGGGTTAAGTTCAGTAAGTAAGTTAAGTAAGATAAGGTGATTTTACATTGTCTTATTATGTGATTCACATCGTAAAAATCACCAGAGAATGCAGAAATTGAAATCTCTGAAGTTGAAATGTGTTTGGGGAGGAGATAACCTCTGCCCCTCTGCCGGAACCTCATGCCACCCTTTTGCCACCCCAGTTAAAACATTCTAGAACCGCCACTGCCTCCACTCTCTCTCTCTCTCGACTGCTGCTGTGTTTCATGCATAAAAATGATTTGATTAAAATTGAGATTTTCATTGGATTTTTAGACTGACATCCAACGCATAAATTGATATATCTGTCCATTATTGATATATCTGTCCATTAGGGGAGTCACAAAATACCAGACAGTAGGCAATACCAATTGTGAAATTCCACAATCCTGGATACCCAATTCGATACCCTAGTTGGAAAAAATAAATCCCATGTACTTCAACATACACTACTTTATTTAAAGTCGCACAGAAAAGGACGGGGCTGAGTTGTGGGGCCCGTGGCGTGGATAGTAGCATGGTGGCGAGACTCCGCCTCCTCGGATCACAGTGGGTCGAGGGCAATGCAGTGACCTCCGGGCAATCTCCATGCACTCACCGGCGAAGACCGTGTGTCTCTAGCTCACTCAAAGGCTGAGTTGACGGGTCCGTGGTGTGGTTAGTGGTGTGATGGCGAAACTTCGCCCACTCATGTCATAGCAGGTCGGGGACAGTGTACCCCTCTCCGGGCTACCCACCTTCCCTCATCAGTGAAGGCCGTGTGTGGCGAGACTCATCAACAGATTGTTTAGAATATTAAGGTGCGTGTGTGTGCGCGCGCAGGGTGGCTGGTTTCTTCCTAAAGTCTACAATCTAATCTGTATCATTCATTTGAAGGTAGGAATATAATGCTACAGTAGTCATAGAAGGGTGTCTGTACCTTTAAGAGAGGCTGCACATGCACCGAAATTCAAATCACAACTGACACTCTGAACTTTCCATCAATTGTTTGCATGGGAAAGCATGACCAGCTTCAGACAGCTCCAGCTCAAAAAGTATGAATGTCACAGCTTAGATGTACGATCATAGGAATCCTGGGAACCAGCTGAACATTTTGAGATATAATATGTCCATTTAGCTTAATAACTGTAGGAGTGGTGACAGGTTAAAAAACGGGTATAAGAACTTAAAAATAAGAACATAAAAAGGTACCTTTAAGATACCTTCCAGCTCTCTCCTGTGAACTGTCACCATAGCAACCACAGGGCAGCAGCACAGGTCTACAGCACCAAAGCACAGAACACACAGAATTCGCTGACTCACTCGCCATACGTTTCAATTGGGAGCGCAGTTGCCGAACAAATTGTCACACAGTGAAAACTATAAGTCACAGCTTAGATACTTACATTGTACGAATCAGCACAGTTGTGTGGACGTTTTGATGTATATAATATGTGTATGAGCTGTTAAAACTGTAGGCATAGCGACAAGTTAGAAAAATAGTAAAAATGCAAAATTTGCAGCTCCAAAGCTAGTGCCTACATACGTTTCAATGGGGATCGCAGTTGCCAAACAAATAGTCATACCTCAGAAACTGTAAGTCACACAGCTTAGATACTTACATTGTATGAATCAGCACAGTTCTGCGAACGTTTTGATGTATAATATGTGTGTGAGCTTTCAAAACTGTAGGAGTGCCAGCAGTTTACAAAATGTGTGAATATTTTCAAAGCAACAGCTGCCACCACTCTAAAAACACAATGATACTGAACATTCCACCAGCAGTTTCAATGGTACAAAATTTACTATTAAAATTTAAATTGCTAAAAAACTATAAAAAATATCAAAAATCTGAATGTTTCCCGGAAACAGCTAATCATCTTAAACATTTTGAAGTACGTTTCTAGCACAAAGTATGAAGAACTAGTTAAGGTAAAAAAAAATTGGGGAGAACTATAATAAAGAAAGAAAGAAAGAAAGAAAGAAAGAAAGAAAGAAAGAAAGAAAGAAATAGTGGGAATATCACAAGTTGGGCTAGCTTCTACAAGGTAGCCCACCTAATAATAGTAATAATAACTAGAGGGGCTTGCACTCAGAGAGTGCAGACCTCCGCCCCCCAACTGCTCTCCCCCTTCCACGCCCCCCCCTCTACCTTTCCTCCCACCACCACCTCTCATGTGCTGTGCTCTCCTACTGGCGTTTGAATTGGTTACTGTAGCACCACCTGTAGTTTCCTCTTTCTGCTTGGCATCCTTCCTCTCCAATTTCCAAAACGTTGCTAGTTTAGTGAAGACTTCCCATTCACATTCATTAACAGCCAAGCAGAGCAGTAGTGGAGGGAGGAGTGGGCTGGTTCAGAGTCTGCAGACAGTAGTTTACAAGATGTACATTTGAAATGGGAGTTATACAGCCAATGACATGTTAAATCTATAGGCGAGATATCGTTTTCTATGAAGTCAATCATTTTAATGTGCCGACACTTTATTTTCATCCACCTGAAAGTGTCTGCAGTTTACTTTAAATGCTTGAAATTTACATAGGCCAGGTTTCCCGATAAAGAACCTTCTTAAGCAACCCTTTGCATGGGAGTTGAGAAGTACTTTTGAGTTAAGTGCTTCTTAACACTTTCGGGAAACCCGGCCATTACCGTTTAAATGCAAGTTGAGACACTAGTCTATATAACAGGTGTCACTGTGTTGCTTGGCAGTATTGCCTTTACGCTCACTTGCCCATGCTGGGTTCGATCTTGGCTGTACAGAAATCATCACACTTCACACTAACAGATAGTATACATAAAGCATTAAACATGGTAATTTAGCGGACTCTATTGAGGTAGCCTACAGAATGCATCGCTTCAACTATCCACACTGAAACTGAAACCTAAATCCCCCACTACATTGAAGTTACAGTAATATGGGTACTGTAGAGCCACCTATGAATGAATCATGGTCAATGGTCAAATTTAATGGAGAGTTCCTTGGCCCATGCTGCACCCCTCCACCGAGTTTCATGTATATCAGGCTGGTAGTTTTTGTTTAATCCTGTCCGCATGCAGACAGACACACACACACAGACAGACAGGGGTGAAAACATTACCCCTTTGCCCCTGGGGCGGAAGTAATAATAATAATAATAATACAATGTATGGTGATTCAGAGTGCATTGACATCACATCAGCCATACTTGGGCTACAAGGTGCCCATGTGATGGTGAAGTGAGCATCTACGGTATTTGTAGAAGATACATTTGACTCCCATTATTTATTTTCATTGTATTGGGAACCTATATGGTGTGATCAAAATATCCTGTAGCCTACTTCATAAAAAAGGGCAACAAAAAAGACAAGCCTGGGAATCGAAAGTGTGACTGAAAATGTAAGGTCCCTTCCCTAAACTCTGGACTTCAATTAATCCCCTAACAAAATAAGAAACCGAAGCCGAGTGACGGAACCAAAACAAAACGCGCACACTGATTGGTCGGAGCTGCCTTGTAATCTGATTGGCTGGAGATGAGGCAGGGTACTTTTTTTTTTTCTAAACGTTTCAGAATAGATTTCTGGTTCGTGTCTCGGGTGCAAGTAAATACAAGCGGTTTGTGAGTTAGAAATATATTTGTGAACCACAAAAATACATTTGTGAACCACAAAAATACATTTGTGAACCACAAAAATACATATTTGAAACAAGAATTTATTTGTGAATCACACAAATGTATTTGTGAATCACAGAAATATATTTGCAAACATTATGAAAAATAACTATCATAGGGTTGACGGTAGATCTGTTTCAAAATCAATTTTGATTTGTGTCAGCAGTTTCATGGTTCGTGTCTCTCTCGCCAGAATGGTTCGTGTCTCGGGTGCAAGTAAATACAAGCGGTGCACACGTTTGTGAGTTTTGAAATATATTTGTGAACCACAAAAAAACATTTGTGAAACAAGAATTTATTTGTGAATCACCCAAAAACATTTGTGAAACAATAATTTATTTGTGAACCACACAAATGTATTTGTGAATCACAAAAAAACATTTATGAAACATGCGGTGTATATTGACAAGTATTGAAACAGATCTAACCCCATACAAATAGGCCAAGTCTGCACACCATCAAGTTTACAAAACAATTGCCGGTTGCTGAACTGAAGGTGTTCCATCTCACCGCGTCGGCGCGTCGCAAGATCACCGAGCTGAGAGAAGCCCACACCTCATTTTCTATGTGTATTTTTTGTTAGTTATAATTTAATAAATACAGAAATATTCACCGCGGGGGCAGATCCGGCTTAAAAAGGGGCCTGACTGGGGCTACATTGAATTATTTCCGCAGTCCGCCCCTGCTTGTTGTCATTCTCGTGTTGACCTTGTATAACCCAGGCCTCAGCACAGCAGATGCAGATTAATTAAATTAAATTAACTTTATTTAAACTCGAAGGACACCGGGTTTGCCCTCAGTGTCAGTGACAATGTAAGTCAAACACAGATGCTCCACAGTGTGACATGCAGGAGTAGCTAATGAGCCATTTATTTATCTTACATCAGCAGGCATCAAATCAAGGAGCTGACTTCATATACATTTAAGTATTAATTCACCAGTCACCATTGGCTTCAGTTCAAATGGAATCACTTCACAACCGTTAGTGTTTACCTGAAAAGGGCACAAGAAAAGATGAATCCGTTTTTACCATCATCGTTTTCGTCATCATCCAACTCCTTTGCTAGCGTCACTCTCACACAAGATTTGGCAGTGGTGGCCTTTTTTAGGAGGATCTTTCTCTTCATCCTCTTACTCCTCATCTGCACATGGAAATAAGAGGCAAGAACTCAAATTACACAACAGTGGTGAATATCGTGTTTGTTTTGGGATGTTGAAATCACTTTACTGAATCACATGGACCATCAGATGATAACACACACTGGTATCAAAGACAGCACTGGCTTTGTTCTACCGCCGTACAGTATAAACATGCTTCAGCAAAGCTTCAAAAAGAATTCAACGCCACACTACACCAAACGTCTGCAAGGGGAGAGTCTAGATTTAAAGTTAAGCACACAGTGTCAATTCACATGCTTAATCACTGAAAGATAAATCACTGTCTGGCCAATTATGATTTCGGTATCAACATCAGCATCACTTTCAAATTAATAACTAACCTTGTGTTGTGGATGGTGTAATCTCAGACACTCGTCAGTTTTCTGCGTTTTCAACCTCTTCAACATACACTCCACATGGGTGCAGGACTAATTTTTCTCCACCCAAATCAACAAGGTTGCCATATGTTCGCCCTTGTCTCTGCTGATCGGTACAGCAGGTGCTGTACCTCACTGACTGACCCTCAACTAGCACCTGTATATTTAAAACAATTTAACCCTCACCCTAACACATCTAAAAGACATTGCCAGTGATGTATTTATATTATCCTAGTCTATGATACTTCTCTAGCTAGCCAGGGGATGGCAGGTCATTATGTCAACTAGTCTTTATAACCAACCCTCCTAAACCTAGCTGGACATTCATGTTTATATATATATATATATATATATATATATATATATATATATATATATATATATATATATATATATATATATATATATATAAACCTCAGCCAGAACACCTCAGCCAGAACACATATCATCTTTAGATGTCAACTAAGCTAGCTAGCTAACGTTAGCTAGTACCTCAAAGGTGTGTCACTAAAGAAAGAAGTTCACAGACTTTGCCATTGTAGCTTGTGTTTGGGATCTGAACTGAAGGAGTGACTGGACCCAGAAATTGTGTGTGATGTTCAGCTTAACAAGTGAACAGGGAGCCAAAGTGTAAAACTACACCCTCTACTGGTTGGGTTCACACCCGCCCTATCTTTTTCAAGGGAGAAAATGTTGAAATAAATAACTAAACCTAATGACAACACATACCATTTTGGATAGATAAAACAATAAACTACTAACTATATATATCCATCACAGTAACATACAGTTTCTCAAATGTACTTTTTATTCATTTTACATTTTAGTTATTTTAAAGCGAGGCCTCCTCTGTCGTGTTTTGAGCACTTCACTGGTGAATGCAGCTGATATAGCTGCTGACCATGTTCTTGTGCATCGTAAACATGTGTTAGTTGCTCTTGAATTAGAGCACATTACTAGATTCTATAGGTCGAGGAGTCAAGTGATGTCCACCTCTTGAAATTTTGTCAAATTTACTGACTGCTAGATCTATAAAACCGTTCTGATCGCTAACACCGCTCTGACCGTTGGTTGATCGCTACTATTGTCCACCCATCCATCCATCCATTGTCATCCGCTTATCCGGGGTTCCAGCAGGGGGCCCCAGACATCCCTTTCCCTGGCAGCATCAACCAGCTCTGCCTGGGGAATCTTTAGCCGCTCACAGGCCAGTGCGGAGATGTAGTCCCGCCACCTGGTCCTGGGTCTACCCCGCGGCCTCCTCCCAGCCAGACACGCCTGGAACACCTCCCTAGTGAGGCGCCCAGGAGGCATCCTCACTAGATCAGGACATAATCTGCATTGTTCCTCTTCAATCTGAGGTTTGACTATCGGACAGACCCTCCTTTCCATTCCTTACCATTGTCCCTTTTGAGCAAATTCAAATAAAGTCAAAATTGCTGCGTAAGTGAACAGAGTAGAACGTGGTGATAATTAGCATCATGGCTAGTGGACATTTTCAGTTTGACAAGCCCCGTTTGAATGAGCTTGGTTTGACTAACGTTAGCAAGATAGCTAGCTAGCTATCTGCTATTGTGTACAATGGTAGGGTGGACAACAGAAGGCCACGAATGTGACCAAATTTGCAGGACAGAACAAGACAGATTAAAAGGGCACTTCGTCACTTTACCTCCCTATACTGCAGTCCCCTCATCATCCTCTTCTCGACCTTGACACATAGAAACACGTGCGCACGCACACACACACACATACACACACACACACACACACACACACACACACACACATCATGGCTCTAACTATGCCACCAGCTCAGAACATGCAGATGCTTGCCTGCTTGATAATCTACTGCTGCAACCCCATTCACATGACCCCACATATATGACCCCACACATTCACATGACCCCACATATATGACCCCACACATTCACATGACCCCACACATACACATGGTACAAAAAGAAGTAGGCTACACACAAATTCACAAACATGTCCACAACACACGCAGAAACACCTGCACACACAAAACCCAAGCATGTACACTACACACACATGCTCTCACACACACACACACACACACACACACACTTCTCTCTCTCTCTCATACACACACAGACACACACACACTCCACCCTCTGACCCACGGTTCAGAGCCCCTGCTGTGAGGATGAGGTGCAGGTGACGTTGGACCAGAGGCATGTGCTCCCAAAGAACCCATCGCTCATACAGCCTGCCATGCTGTCCTGGAACTGACCAGCGGGCTGGGGGGAAATTAAGTGTGTGTGTGTGTGTGTGTGTGTGTGTGTGTGTGTGTGTGTGTGCGTGCGTGTGTGAGCTTCATACAGCCACTAACTCATTCACAGCTTCTGTCTGTGGCCTGGCTGGCTGCACACCAGTTCCAAATTGCAGCAATCAGACGTCGAACAGGTGCGGAATCAATTTGTCCAGCACACCGGTGCTGATGTGTGAACAATGGTAATTTCAACGCATGTCAACATATAAATAAATCGAAATAGCTCAAAATGGCCTTCATTATGTTACAATCTCTATTGTTTTATTTTTTTTATGAGAGAGTGGCTAAAGTTAGGCGGGATATATGCTTGAATGAATTGCTATGGGAAACCACTGGGACTCATAGCACTAAAAATAATTACTTTGTCCTTCCTTTGGCAGTTGTGAGTAATTTGGTTATATTTTACTGCTCACATGGACCCAAAACCATGACGGTTATCAGTAAAAATCTGTATTTCAACTGCCATATTATATAATAGCTGAATCCCGGGTCGACAGTGTTGATTGCTCTTTTTCTTGCTGGAGCTAAATAATTGGAATGAGGTGGTGTGGGGTTTGTGTTTGCAGTACAGACCAGGGGTGCGTTTCCCAGAGGCATCGTAGAGGCATCGTAGCGCTACGTGCATCGTAAGAACGTCGTTAGGTCCACCTCGATTGGTTTCCCAGAGCCTTCTTAGGTCAAGGTATACCTTGGCTACGAAGGCTTTGGGAAACGGCTCCACCCAAGGTACATCGTAAATCGCCCTTACGATGTACCTTCCGAAGATACATCGTAGCCCTCCCTGGAGCGCTGTTTCCCAGAGCCTTCTTAGTCAAGGTATACCACAGCCAAGGGATACGTTATGAAGGGCGGTCTGAACCCATCGTAAGCTGTCCCTTGGCGATGCGCTCCGTTCATCCCGTTATAGTTTTAGCTTGATTAGAGCAAAATTACACTTTTAAAAAGGACAGTTGCAATACAACGCACATCTATCTATCCTACCTGCGCGATTCACATCATTAGTGTACACAAAATACAATTAACTTGAACGATGAAAATAATGTTATGGAGCCTACAGAACACATCATGGGAATGTTGTTTTTAAAAATTTAATTGAGCCAAACAACATATAGGGACTATCCATAGCCTAATATAATCCACTCTGTGAACAACAACAACAACATTTTCTTATGTAAAGGGATAATCAGATGACATGGCTTGTCTGGCTGTCTTCATACAATGTCAGATAGCCTACAGACAGATATCCTGGTGAATTGATTCACCCAACTAGACCCACAGTAGGGTAGCCACAGGTGGAATTGATCTCATCAATTAGAGTTCCCTTCTATTTAAGTGTGTCACAGCCAACTCGTGCCTCAGGTAGACATCATGACTGCATTGCAACGAATCATTGTGCTCAACCAAAGGAACCAACGGCGACGCCGTCCGCATAGCGATTTGGTTCTTGTGAACCATCACATTCGCACAAACTTCTGCCCTCTGGATGTCCTCTCGGACCGTGCCATCGTAGCCAAGTATCGGCTGCCACGTGCGGAAATCTAGAGCCTGCTAGAGATTGTGCGACCCCACATCACCAGGGCCACCAGATGCAACTTCGCCCTCAGCCCTGAGGTACAGCTCCTGGCAGCCTCACGGTTCTACGCCGTGGGCAGTTTCCTGGAGGTGGTGGGAGATGGACTGGGGCTGAGTAAGGCTTCGGTGTCCCAGAGCGTGGAGGCTGTCACCGATGTCCTCATGTGTCATGCGCGCACGCATCTCAGGATGCTGGCGACGAGGGAGGACACACTGGCGCGACACCAGGCGTTCCACGCCATGGCGGGCATTCCCCAGGTGATTGCCCTCATAGATGGGACCCTGATCCCTGTCACCAACCCATCCATGTGGGACCAGGCCTTCATCTGCCGGAAGGGGTACCCGGCCATAAACACCCAAGTGGTAGTGGACCACAATGGGCTGTTTATGGACGTCGTCGCCAAGTGGCCAGGCAGCACCCACGACAGCTTCATCTGGGCCAACTCGGGTGTGGGACAGAAGACTGCCAGAGGGGAGTATGGTAGGGGTGTGTTCCTTGGGGACAGTGGCTACCCTCTCCGAACCCACCTCATCACCCCTGTGGCGGATCCCCTGACCCCAGCTGAGCGGGACTTCAACTCCACGCACGGCTGCACCAGGAGCCTGGTGGAGCGCACCATTGGCCGTTGGAAACTTCGGTTCCGGTGCATCCATCGGTCTTCAGGGGGGCTGAAGTTCGGACCTGCGAAGTGTTGTGCTGTTATCGTGGTCACAGCGATGCTGCATAACATCCGGGCACGAGCAGGTCTGATGGCGGCGGCGGAGGGGGATGGCAATGGTGACATCCCTCTGCCTGAGCGTGCAGCCCTTTACAACGCGGGTTTCCAGGCCAGGCAGGACCTCATCAACATTTTTGCCTGAACCCCCCTCCCCCCCGGTGTGCCTCCATGACCTTGAAGGCTATACCGGCGGTGGGGGTAACCCCCCAGCAGGTGCAACCATGCCGGGCAGGTTTCAGGGTAGAGGTCCTTCCTATGTGTTGCTACCTTGTCATGGTGGGAAGGCTTGTGTGTCTCCATGACCATGAAGGCTATACCGGCGGGGGGGTCACCCCCCAACAGGTTCAACCATGCCGGGCAGGTTTCAGGATTTACACCAAACACCATTCAGCATTTACACCAAACACATCTTGAATCTTAAGAATAAAATATTTTTGGACCCGCCTTCCCACCACTACAAGGTAGCGACATGTAGGAAGGATGAGTGGTGTGGTGAGTGCATGTAGTGTGAGTGTGCAGTGTAGTGTAGTGGGTGGGCGGGGTGTGGTGAGTGCATGTAGTGTGAGTGTGTAGTGTGTGTGGTGTGGTGTGTCTCAGGCCTCTGGATCATCTGCAAGGGAGGAGAATTAAATAAGCGACATTGAATGGAATGCATGCAGAATGGGAATAAACAGTGTACAGTGTACGCTGCCTCTCCACCTCCAGGAGCTCCACACTGCAGTCGCAGAGCACGCCTCTCACACGTGTCTGCGACCTGGCCAGCCCACCTCGCATCCGATGATGGCCAGCGCCTTCTCCTCCTCCGGGGTGAGGGGAGGCACGGTGCTCTGCCCACCACCGGTCCTCCCCGCCTCTCTTCGCACCGCCGCCCCCTGACTTTTCGCCTGGCTGGCGAAGTCCTGCCACTTTGCGGATGACTGTCCACTCCCTGGGTGGCCCAGGAGTGGAAGCAGCCATCCGCGCAGCAACGCTCGTCCAAGCGGCCTTCTTCAGCTGGTTAGCATTGGCAGTGCGGAAGCCGCCAAAGAGCACGGCCTTCCGCTCCCCCACCTCGTCCAGCATAATCAGCAGCTCTTCCTTCGTAAACGGTATCGCTCGTCGTCGTGGCCTCATGTCTGCCATGTCGCTCAATGTGTGAAATTACCCTTGGTTTTTTATAGGCCGCATGCGCCCACACCGGTGCCTGATGGATTCAATTAGTCATCGTATCCGTGGGAATTCCTACGTGGGAATGCTACTGCCACAGGTGCTATTCATATGGGCATTATACCTTTGTTTGTATGATAACTAAATCAGTGGTCATTTTGCGATCATCATTGCCTATCATCATTAATGTATTTTTTCCTGGCCTTTCAAGACATCCCAGACAAGGCTTATATGTTCCGATCCATGCTCTCGTGTATATTTACTTTGATGCAATGCAGGCTATGCATTGGGACTTTGATGAAACCTTTCAACCCACCCCATCCCAGGTCACGCTCCTTAATAAGGGCCTCTCCTTCATTCCCACCCTCGACGTCACCAAAAATGCCTGCCCCCGACTACTCACAGAAGTTTTGGCTTATCACAGACGCCTCAAGTTGACGGCCTTCTTCGAGGATTTTCGGTCTGACCCGGAGGACACCCTACATTTCCTGCCCAAATCCAATTGGGAACCACACACGAGCCAACTCCCCCAATACCTTCTACGGTTATTAGACGAGGACTACCTTACCACCTCACACCTATACCTACGCCCTGAAAAGCCCAACTTAGAACCAGAGGAAGTCATCGCGCTCCGCCAATTTCAAAGAGATCCCAGTATTGTAACCAAACCAGTTGACAAAGGCACGGCCATTGGCATTATGGACAGGTCCCAATATGTGGCCGAGGCCGAAAGGCAACTTAGTATGACCCAATACTATAGTTTACTGCCCGGCCCCATCTTCCAAAACACAGCTGCAGAAATCAGGGATATCCTAGCCGATCTCTGCCGCTTGGGGTACATAAACTCTAAACAGTTAATATACCTAATGGGTCAGAATGAACCTAGGGCCAGATGTTTCTACCTACTGCCCAAGATTCATAAAACCCCGTCCTTATGGCCTGTACCTTTTCAGGTACTGGCGGGTAGGCCCATTGTTTCAGACTCTGGCACTGAAACATATGCTATCTCGGAATATATAGACTCCTTCATCAACCCCTTATCCACCCGCCATCCTAGTTACATCAAGGACACCTACGACTTTGTTGAGAAGGTGCGGGCAGCCAGACTGAACCCAGACGACCTCTTGTTCTCTATGGACGTGGATAGTTTGTACACCAACATCGAAGCTGGTCCTGGCCTGGCTGCTGTTCAGAAGTGTCTGGCCGAACACCCGGTGGCGGGTCGGCCTGACGGCCATATACTCCAACTATTGGAACTAGCCCTCACCAAAAACGATTTCTCTTTCAATGACAAAATGTATCTGCAGGTGAAGGGTGTGGCCATGGGGAAAAAGTTCGCCCCGGCTTTAGCAGATATCTATATGGCCGATTGGGAGGCCACGATACTCCCCTTATGCCCCTTGAGACCTTCACACTACTACCGGTATCTAGCTACCTAGCTACCTAGCTATCTACCTAACCCTAACACTAGCCTTAACCTCACCCAATCCTAACTCCACCCCTACTCCGACCACTAACCCCACCCTAAAACCTAACCTTATCCTAACCTTAACCTACCTTACACCTGACCCTTCCCCTACCCCTAACCCCAACTAACTTTACCCGTGGTCCGTCCCTATACATGGATCCACTATCACGCGGTCTCGCCTTGACTCTTAAATATATTCGCAGATGAGCTTCGGAGGCATAACTTCCTTTTTGGTAATATTAGCCTGAAATAACAATGATTTACATAACACGTATTATATTGGCACGTCATTTATGTGACTTTACGAATGGCCATCGATGTGTGCAGCATCGATTCATTCTTTTTTCAGCACCGCGCCCAGGGACAGCTCCTCTAACGATGTATCTTGGGATGGACCTAACGATGTATCTTCAGGCGCCCACTAAGGGATAGTCTGGGAAACACTCGTAGGAAAAACTGTCCCTTCGTCAAGGTATACCTTGAGAAGCGTCGTAGGGCGGAGAAGTTCGGCGAATCTGGGAAACGCACCCCAGACCACACAGCCATACTGGTACTGTACACACCCAGAACAAACACAGCTCTCTCCTCGAAGGAAGCACCAATCCTCATATGATCTCTGTGATTTTACAGTAGTTAGCTGTGTAGTTGCGGTACAGTGCATCCGGAAAGTACTCACACAGTCACACTCAGACTGGGGTGAAGATTTACCTTACAACAGGACAACAACCCTAAGTACACAACCAAGACGACAAAGGAGTGGCTTCGGGACAAGTCTATGAATGTCCTTGAGTGGCCCAGCCAGCGCACAGACTTTAACCTGATTGAACATCTTTGGAAAGACCTGAAAATAGCCGTGCAGCAACGCTCCCCATCTAACCTGACAGAGCTTGAGAGGATCTGCAGAGAAGAATGGGAGAAATCACCCAAATACAGGTGTGCCAAGCTCGGAATGTCATACCCAACAAGACGTGGGTATGAAAGTCAATAGTGCATATGTAAATACATTGAAAAGCTGTGGTAAATGTGCTTTTCTGTGACGGTAAGCACAGGGTGTAATCTTACTTGTCTCAATATGCTCTTTTGTGAAATGTTTCGCAATCCAAATAGTTTTGCATATTTGGCATGGCTTGGATATAAGCATTCCCCTGGCGCTTATTTTCACTGTTCCCATGGAGGATGCCAAACACCTAACACTATTCATATTGCAATATTTCACAGGAGAGCATACCCAGACTGGTAAGATTACACCCTGTGCTTCCCGTCTCAGAAAAAGCACATTGATCATAGTTCTTCAATGCATTTACATATGCCTCATTTACCTCCATTGTAGCCCAGTGAGAGCCTGCAGAAAAACTGCAGCTAGCTCAATACTCGAAAAATCAGTGAAATTATGGTCTATGTTTCAGGTTTATGGTAGACCATAAATAGAACTAAATGTCCAAAATAGCACACTACCCCTTTAAGATATGTGGAACAATCAGAAGTCGAGTGCAAGTGGTTCAGAAGGTATAGAGTCAGTGGGGAGAGAGGGGGGGGCATCGTAGGGGGAAATGAGCCTTGTTAATGAGTCTGATGGCCGTGGGAAAGGAGCTGCTTTTGTGGTGTTTGAGGAAAGTGGTCCTAAGAGACTGTGACCAGGATGGGAGGGGTTGGACACAATCTTTCTCGCCCGTTTCTGGGCCTTGGAGGCATGCAGATCACCCTCCCAACAGAGTGGATGATGCGCTGCAGTGTGGCCTTGTCTTTATCTGTTGCGGTGGAAAACCAAATGGTGATGGAGGCGGTGAGGATAGACTTGATGATGGAGGTGTAGAAGAGTATCATCATTGCCTTTGACATGTATTGTAGGTATGTTAGGGTAGGTGTGCTATGGTAGGTATGTTAGGGTAGGTGTGCTATGGTAGGTATGTTAGGGTAGGTGTGCTATGGTAGGTATGTTAGGGTAGGTGTGCTATGGTAGGTATGTTAGGGTAGGTGTGCTATAGTAGGTATGTTAGGGTAGGTGTGCTATGGTAGGTATGTTAGGGTAGGTGTGCTATGGTAGGTATGTTAGGGTAGGTGTGCTATAGTAGGTATGTTAGGGTAGGTGTGCTATGGTAGGTATGTTAGGGTAGGTGTGCTATAGTAGGTATGTTAGGGTAGGTGTGCTATGGTAGGTATGTTAGGGTAGGTGTGCTATGGTAGGTATGTTAGGGTAGGTGTGCTATAGTAGGTATGTTAGGGTAGGTGTGCTATGGTAGGTATGTTAGGGTAGGTGTGCTATGGTACTGTAGGTATGTTAGGGTAGGTGTGCTATGGTAGGTATGTTAGGGTAGGTGTGCTATAGTAGGTATGTTAGGGTAGGTGTGCTATGGTAGGTATGTTAGGGTAGGTGTGCTATGGTAGGTATGTTAGGGTAGGTGTGCTATGGTAGGTATGTTAGGGTAGGTGTGCTATGGTAGGTATGTTAGGGTAGGTGTGCTATAGTAGGTATGTTAGGGTAGGTGTGCTATGGTAGGTATGTTAGGGTAGGTGTGCTATGGTAGGTATGTTAGGGTAGGTGTGCTATAGTAGGTATGTTAGGGTAGGTGTGCTATAGTAGGTATGTTAGGGTAGGTGTGCTATGGTAGGTATGTTAGGGTAGGTGTGCTATAGTAGGTATGTTAGGGTAGGTGTGCTATGGTATGTTATGGTATTGTAGGTGTGCTACGGTAGGTATATTATGGTCGGTGTGCTGTGGCAGATATGTTCCGGTAGATGTTTTATGGTACATGAAGTGTTCTGGCTAGGGTTAGCTAGATATGTATAATGCAAATGAACTCTATAACTCCATCTCAGTCTTTCTTTACTTTAAATAAATCGGTCTGAACCTTTAAGACCCATCAGCCAATCTTTATTCAACATGTCACCTTCTCATAATGTAATGGCATGTCTTATATTTCAGTTTCACAATCACCTGCCAGCATGGCATATTTGCCTCTGAACTTTTAAGTTCCTCATTATTGTAACTCTCTATTTATTTGGCTTCCCTCTCAAAGCCGGGCATGTCAAACCCAAATACTTTACTTGTTATAATTCATTATTACCTCCAAAGGCAGAGGTCCTGCTCTGAAGGTGACTCAATTACATTATAGGTTATTGCCTCGTATATCAAAACTGGGGTGGCCGCAATTTGAAGCAGCTGGGCTCAATGGCTGACTGTGAAATTGACTGGTCCCCATCATACTCCCATTACATTAGCCTATGGTTATGTCTAAAACATTGCTGATTGTTCATCTCTCTGGGGAGCAGGGGAAGGAAGGAAGGAAGTGGAGTGGCCTACTCTTCATGCTGATGAATGATAAGATGGGACAGGGGTGGTTATCTAATACAGAGAGTTGGCTACAGGGAGAGTGAAAAGGGGAGGGGTTAAGAGGATGAGAAGGGTGGAGAGTAGAGGAATAGTAGGAGAGGGGAGAGGAAAAGAGAAGGGGAGGGGAGAGGAAAAGGGAAGGGGAGGAGAGGGGAGAGAAGAAGAAAGGGGAGGGGATGAGAGGATGAGAAGGGTGGAGAGTAGAGGAATAGGAGGAGGGGGGAGAGGAAAAGAGAAGGGGAGGGGAGAGGAAAAGGGAAGGGGAGGAGAGGGTAGAGAAGAAGAAAGGGGAGGGGATGAGAGCAAAGGGGAGGCGAGATGAGGAGAAGGGAGGGGATGAGAGGAGCCAGGAGGAGGGGAGAAGAATCAGAATATATCTAGAAATGTAGAGTCAGAATCAGATTTATTTTGGCCAGGTAGGTTTTCACATACGAGGAATTTGTTCTGGACAGGGACGGGGCTACACCGGGGCTATAGCCCCGTCACAAATCTGCTTAGGCCCGGTTAAGCCCCCGCAAACATTTTGGTACATTTTTTATTTTAAAATAAAATAAAAAAGTAAAAGTTCATAATCATCCATTCTCTCTTCATAATCAGGTCCCATGGTTGCGTGCTCGTGCTACAGGTACCCTGAGATTTACATGCGCGTGGTGGGGTCTGGTCTGGTTGCTATGTCGACGAGCCTAACAGCTCGCCTCGCCAGACGAGTCGTGCTGATGTGAGTGTGCTCGTACGTTAGCCAGTCGTTCATAATGGATCGTTTTGTAATTCGAAAGAAAAGGTCCATCCATGGTCTAGACGAGGGGGCCACGAAGTAGAGAGGCGCGAGGGACGAGGGACGAGGGTAGCTCGTTTTGACAGTGTTTGAATATTGGCCAATCACCACCAACTTCACTTCACTTTCACTTGTGGAGCATTAATGTGACCCTTTCTCCCGCTGTGAGTTGGAGGACGATTGCATTTGGATGAGGTAAATGTCTCTCAGTCATGGGGGTAAACTAGCAAACTGATGAAATTAGACATTGGATACGATTAAATCAACAAATTAGTTTTGAATCAGAACGTTTGATGGCTTGCGACTGATTTTTAGCCTACTAGCACTAGCATAAGTAACTTGTGTCTCACTTTAGCTAACTTAACTGGCCAAGCTGGCTGACAAGCAACAACGGCTTATTATAGCTCTGAAAACGGTGTGTTTATACAGCTTGTTTAATGTCAAAATCATTCCTATGCCCATGTCATGAAAGTCAACTTTTTTTCTTAGCACCCCTGACCATGTATGGGTCAAGCCCCTCCTGAGCCCCTGGAGAGAGAACATCCTGGCACCGTCCATGGTTCTGGACTATATCAATCAATCAATCAATCAATCAATCAATCAATCAATCAATCAATCAATCAATCAAAGCTTTATTTTTATAGCGCATTTCATACCCAGAGGCAACACAATGCGCTTTACAGAGAACAAGGGAGGAGGGCATACGACCCACTCTCTACATATTCCAGAGGGAAGCAAAAAAACAGTAATCACCCGGGGGCCAGATAAGTGAGCTGTAAAAAATTCTTCCCTGACCCCTCTCAACAAGGCGATCGAGCAAGCTCCTGGAGTATGTTTGTCTACCAGCTAAGAACATTTATAAAGCAATAAATAACATTAAATTACATTTTCGAGTAAGAGAGGCTAATAACATCATAGGAGAGACACGGCAAACACTGGTGTATGTCTGTGTGTGCGTGAATGTGAATGTGCCTATACTGTAAATAAGCAAGGACAAGGACAGAGAAGAAGCAATCGATGTGTTTTAAGGGTTTCAGGCGCTGCGCTTTTGTGATCTGTTTGAACTTGGAAGTCCATAAAAAGAGATCAATACAGTTTTTCCACTACAGCAGTTAAATAATTAAAACTCTTCCTGTTTACATGTGCATATGCTATGTTTCAGGCATGTGGTGCCATCAGCAACATGTATTTAAAGTCTTTGATATGTCATTGGACAGTCTAAGAAGCTCTCAAAAACACTGATCTAGCAAGAAAAGAGATTCACAGTTTCAAGGCTTTCAGGCGTTGCACTTTTGTGATCTGTTTGCACTTCAAAGTCCATAAAAAGAGATCAATACCGTTTTTCCACTACAGCAGTTAAATAATTTAAACTCTTCATGTTACATGTGCATATGCTATGTTTCAGGCATGTGGTGCCATCAGCAACATGTATTTAAAGTCTTTGATATGTCATTGGACCGTCTATGCCATGGGCTGGGTTCCAAGATGGCGCCGTCCATGGCGCTATGGTGTTGTGTTTTGTCTGTTTTGTACCGTTTCTGTGTCCTGCCTGACTTCTTACACAAAAGAAGAGCTACTGCACTTTAAGGGTTCAACCCCACCGGACATTTATGCCGAACTACTCACCCGTTCTACGGATCTACTGGATATACTCCTGAAGGGAACCGCGTTTTTCGGTGGACCAGAAGGCAGCGGGGCAGGAGAGCCGGCTCCTTGGTTTGCCTACGCCGGAGGGCTATGGAGCTGGATAACTTCTCCATGTTCCGGGCTGACAGGGACTTCGGGTCAGTAAACAAGACGCAGGGCGGTGGGTTGTTCTTTGTGAACAATGTGACGGTGATACATCAGCACTGCAATAGAATCCCTTTTCATTCTCTGTCGTCCTTTCTATCCACCCCCCCCCCCCCCTCCCAAGTTCAGCTCATTCATTCTTGTGTGTGTTTACATCCCACCTGATGCTGATGTCACCGCCAGCAGTAGGCCGAGCAGTTAATGAGTGTGGAACCCCAACACCTGGACAGTCTTGCTGTAGTCTTGGGTGACTTTAACAGGGCTAACCTTAGCCGGGCGCTCCCCAAATACAGGCAGCAAGTCACATGCCCCACCCGGGGAATGAACACTCTGGACCAATGCTACTGCACAATCCGGCAGGCCTACCACTCTGTCCCCCGTGCCGCGCCGGGCCACAGTGACCATGACCTCATCCATCTGATCCCTCGCTACAGGCAGAGTGTGGTCCAGTGAGGCATGTGAGCGACTCTGCGCCTGGTTGGAGAAGGCAGGCTGTGACCAGGACTTCACCGAGTGGGCAGGGCCAGAGGATGGAAACGACCTGGATGAATACACAGATACTGTGTCATCACTCTTCACCTTCTGAGAGGAGATGTGGGTCCCCCTCCGTTCCAGGAAGACCTACAACAACGATGATGTGATGGCAGGCATCCACCTCAGTAGTTTCTCACAGTCCTTCATCTTGGCGAGCTTGTCGAGTTGTTTTGTAATTCCTAGAACACAGATTCAATATATGTATGTACTGTAAGGTAACACAAACAAGGACAAACTGAGTAATGACAAAATGAAGATGGGCAAACAAGGTATTAAGGATTAATAAAGTAGGCTACAACTTCACCCATAATCATGTTGACATGTTTCGATTAATAGAAAGGTCTGTGCCACACAATTTCAGTAGAAACAAGTTTGATGTATTGCCCTTTAATTTTACACCCACAACTCACACTAGCTGCTTGCCGCTCAATCAAAATCATAAGACCCCTTCCTCCCTGACACCCACCTCAAGAGACTGTTTGCTCTGCAGGTCTCTCCTCTCCAGTTATGTCAGTTATGTCTCTTCTTCTCTCCCTCTCCAGGTCTCTCTTCTTCTCTCCCTCTCAAGGTCTCTTCTTCTCTCCCTCTCCAGGTCTCTCCTCTTCTCTCCCTCTCCAGGTCTCTTCTTCTCTCCCTCTCCAGGTCTCTCCTCTTCTCTCCCTCTCCAGGTCTCTTCTTCTCTCCCTTTTCAGGTCTCTCCTCTTCTCTCCCTCTCCAGGTCTCTCCTCTTCTCTCCCTCTCCAGGTCTCTCCTCTTCTCTCCCTCTCCAGGTATCTCCTCTTCTCTCCCTCTCAAGGTCTCTTCTTCTCTCCCTCTCCAGGTCTCTCCTCTTCTCTCCCTCTCCAGGTCTCTTCTTCTCTCCCTCTCCAGGTCTCTCTTCTTCTCTCCCTCTCCAGGTCTCTCTTCTTCTCTCCCTCTCCAGGTCTCTCCTCTTCTCTCCAGGTCTCTCCTCTTCTCTCCCTCTCCAGGTCTCTTCTTCTCTCCCTCTCCAGGTCTCTCTTCTTCTCTCCCTCTCCAGGTCTCTCTTCTTCTCTCCCTCTCCAGGTCTCTCTTCTTCTCTCCCTCTCCAGGTCTCTCTTCTTCTCTCCCTCTCCAGGTCCCTCCTCTTCTCTCCCTCTCAAGGTCTCTTCTTCTCTCCCTCTCCAGGTCTCTCCTCTTCTCTCCAGGTCTCTCTTCTTCTCTCCCTCTCCAGGTCTCTCCTCTTCTCTCCCTCTCCAGGTCTCTCCTCTTCCTCTCCAGGTCTCTCCTCTTCTCTCCCTCTCCAGGTCTCTCCTCCACTCTCCCTCTCCAGGTCTCTCCTCTTCTCTCCCTCTCCAGGTCTCTCCTTCTCTCCCTCTCCAGGTCTCTTCTCTCCCTCTCCAGGTCTCTCTTCTTCTCTCCCTCTCCAGGTCTCTTCTCTTCTCTCCAGGTCTCTCTTCTTCTCTCCCTCTCCAGGTCTCTCCTCTTCCTCTCCAGGTCTCTTCTCTTCTCTCCAGGTCTCTCTTCTTATCTCCCTCTCCAGGTCTCTCCTCTTCTCTCCCTCTCCAGGTCTCTCTTCTTCTCTCCCTCTCCAGGTCTCTCTTCTTCTCTCCCTCTCCAGGTCTCTCCTCTTCTCTCCCTCTCCAGGTCTCTCTTCTTCTCTCCCTCTCCAGGTCTCTCTTCTTCTCTCCCTCTCCAGGTCTCTCCTCTTCTCTCCCTCTCCAGGTCTCTCTTCTTCTCTCCCTCTCCAGGTCTCTCCTCTTCTCTCCCTCTCCAGGTCTCTCCTCTTCCTCTCCAGGTCTCTCTTCTTCTCTTTCTCTCCTGGTCTCTCCTCTTCCTCTGCAGGTCTCTCCTCTTCTCTCCCTCTCCAGGTCTCTCCTCTTCCTCTGCAGGTCTCTCTTCTTCTCTCCCTCTCCAGGTCTCTCCTCTCCCTCTCCAGGTCTCTCCTCTTCTCTCCCTCTCCAGGTCTCTCCTCTTCTCTCCCTCTCCAGGTCTCTCCTCTTCTCTCCCTCTCCAGGTCTCTCCTCTTCTCTCTCTCTCCAGGTGTCTCTTCTTATCTCCCTCTCCAGGTCTCTCTTCTTCTCTCCCTCTCCAGGTCTCTTCTTCTCTCCCTCTCCAGGTCTCTCCTCTTCTCTCCCTCTCCAGGTCTCTTCTTCTCTCCCTCTCCAGGTGTCTCTTCTTCTCTCCCTCTCCAGGTCTCTCCTCTTCTCTCCCTCTCCAGGTCTCTCCTCTTCCTCTCCAGGTCTCTCCTCTTCTCTCCCTCTCCAGGTCTCTCCTCTTCTCTCCCTCTCCAGGTCTCTTCTCTCCCTCTCCAGGTCTCTCCTCTTCTCTCCCTCTCCAGGTCTCTCCTCTTCTCTCCCTCTCCAGGTCTCTCCTCTTCTCTCCCTCTCCAGGTCTCTCCTCTCCCTCTCCAGGTCTCTCCTCTTCTCTCCCTCTCCAGGTCTCTCCTCTTCTCTCCCTCTCCAGGTCTCTCCTCTTCTCTCCCTCTCCAGGTCTCTCCTCTTCCTCTCCAGGTCTCTCCTCTTCCTCTCCAGGTCTCTCTTCTTCTCTCCCTCTCCAGGTCTCTTCTTCTCTCCCTCTCCAGGTCTCTCCTCTTCTCTCCCTCTCCAGGTCTCTCCTCCTCTCCCTCTCCAGGTCTCTCCTCTTCTCTCCCTCTCCAGGTCTCTCTTCTTCTCTCCCTCTCCAGGTCTCTCCTCTTCTCTCCCTCTCCAGGTCTCTCTTCTTCTCTCCCTCTCCAGGTCTCTCCTCTTCCTCTCCAGGTCTCTTCTTCTCTCCCTCTCCAGGTCTCTTCTTCTCTCCCTCTCCAGGTCTCTCTTCTTCTCTCCCTCTCCAGGTCTCTCTTCTCTCCCTCTCCAGGTCTCTCTTCTTCTCTCCCTCTCCAGGTCTCTCCTCTTCTCTCCCTCTCCAGGTCTCTCTTCTCTCCCTCTCCAGGTCTCTCTTCTTCTCTCCCTCTCCAGGTCTCTCCTCTTCTCTCCCTCTCCAGGTCTCTCTTCTCTCCCTCTCCAGGTCTCTCTTCTTCTCTCCCTCTCCAGGTCTCTCTTCTTCTCTCCCTCTCCAGGTCTCTCTTCTATCCCTCTCCAGGTCTCTCCTCTTCTCTCCCTCTCCAGGTCTCTCCTCTTCTCTCCCTCTCCAGGTCTCTCTTCTTCTCTCCCTCTCCAGGTCTCTCTTCTATCCCTCTCCAGGTCTCTTCTTCTCTCCCTCTCCAGGTCTCTCTTCTTCTCTCCCTCTCAAGGTCTCTCTTCTTCTCTCCCTCTCCAGGTCTCTTCTCTTCTCTCCAGGTCTCTCTTCTTCTCTCCCTCTCCAGGTCTCTCTTCTTCTCTCCCTCTCCAGGTCTCTCCTCTTCTCTCCCTCTCCAGGTCTCTCCTCTTCTCTCCCTCTCCAGGTCTCTCCTCTTCTCTCCCTCTCCAGGTCTCTCCTCTTCTCTCCCTCTCCAGGTCTCTTCTTCTCTCTCTCTCCAGGTCTCTCCTCTTCTCTCCCTCTCCAGGTCTCTTCTTCTCTCCCTCTCCAGGTCTCTTCTTCTCTCCCTCTCCAGGTCTCTCCTCTTCCTCTCCAGGTCTCTCTTCTTCTCTCCCTCTCCAGGTCTCTCCTCTTCTCTCCCTCTCCAGGTCTCTCCTCTTCTCTCCCTCTCCAGGTCTCTCTTCTTCTCTCCCTCTCCAGGTCTCTCCTCTTCTCTCCATCTCCAGGTCTCTTCTTCTCTCCCTCTCCAGGTCTCTCCTCTTCTCTCCAGGTCTCTCTTCTCTCCCTCTCCAGGTCTCTCTTCTTCTCTCCCTCTCCAGGTCTCTCTTCTTCTCTCCCTCTCAAGGTCTCTTCTTCTCTCCCTCTCCAGGTCTCTCCTCTTCTCTCCCTCTCCAGGTCTCTCCTCTTCTCTCCCTCTCCAGGTCTCTCTTCTTCTCTCCCTCTCCAGGTCTCTCCTCTTCTCTCCCTCTCCAGGTCTCTTCTTCTCTTCCTCTCCAGGTCTCTCCTCTTCTCTCCCTCTCCAGGTCTCTTCTTCTCTCCCTCTCCAGGTCTCTCTTCTTCTCTCCCTCTCCAGGTCTCTTGTCTTCTCTCTCTCTCAAGGTCTCTTCTTCTCTCCCTCTCCAGGTCTCTCCTCTTCTCTCCAGGTCTCTCCTCTTCTCTCCCTCTCCAGGTCTCTCCTCTTCTCTCCCTCTGCAGGTCTCTTCTTCTCTCCCTCTCCAGGTCTCTTCTCTCCCTCTCCAGGTCTCTCCTCTTCTCTCCAGTTCTATCCTCTTCTCCCTCTCCAGGTCTCTCCTCTTCTCTCCAGGTCTCTCTTCTTCTCTCCCTCTCCAGGTCTCTCCTCTTTTCTCCCTTTCCAGGTCTCTCCTCTTCTCTCCATTTCCAGGTCTCTTCTCTCTCTCTCTCTCCAGATCTCTCTCTCTCCATGTCTCTCCTATTCTCTCTCTCTTTGGTCATCCTCTCTCTAGGTCTCTCCTCTTCTCTACCTTCCTAGGTCTCAAGGACCCAAAGGCCTTTTTGCGCCTATCATTGACAACACTGATAAAAGACTTGCATATTCCTTCAAGGTCCAGTCTGTCCAGATGCGTCTAGTGCACGTGACATATGGCCACATTATTCAGCCTTGTTTGACTCATGGATGATCTAAGCCACGTCTTCAGCCTCCTCAGGGCACTAAAACTCCTCTCAGCCTCTGCAGAGGAAGCAGGGACGACCAACAGCAGCTTTACAAAATGTTCCACCTGATTGAAGAGACCTCAAGATTCAACAACTTTATTGATCCCAGAGGGCATTGTAGGATTGGGTTCTGTAGAAGGACTGGGCATGGAGATGGATATGGGCGGCAGCCTGATTTGCGGTCATGAGGCATCTGAAAAGGTTGTAGGTCCAACTTTGTTGCCATAGCATTTGCGGTTGAGAACAACACATCAAAGTGCTCCTCTGTTCACTTGTCCTGCATGCTTGTTTTGACATGGTCCACAGCCTCCAACATGCCTGAAATGGTCTGTTTCCTAAGCTGCAGAGAGGTGTTCAGGCACTTCAAATCCCCCATCAGGTCTTCAGCCATTACAAGGCCGAGCAGTGTTCCCTTTCAGAAATGCTCCATGGAGACCACTGGCCTTAGCTGAAGTTTCAGGTGAGCTGCATGATGCCATTTCTTCAAGGGCTGTCAGCACCGACTCGTACTGTCTGAGAACTGAGCGGATGGCAGGGGTGCAAACGGTCCACCTGGTGGGGCAAAGAGGCTTTAAGGAGGTGAAACAACCATGCTCTGGTTTTGCGATATCCTTGAAAATTAACTTGAACTTGCCCAACTGATTGAAGAAGCCCCCTAATTCATGGACCAGACCCATTGAATCCCTAAACAAGTACACTAGCTATACAGACAGCCTGCGTTATTAAGTTCATGCAGTGTGCACCACAGTGACAGTACACAGTCAGTGGTTGTTCTTTTTTCAAGATGGCTTGCACTCCCTGCAAACGTCCAGCCATGTTTGCGGCACCATCGTACGTTTGTCCTCGGAGTTGACTCAGAGGAAGGTCTAGGCGTGTCATGACATCTCATGCCACCTTGGCTATGTTTTGCCCAGTGGTTAATGAGACTTCGTAGAGTCCCAGGAACTCTTCCTTTGGCTGGAGATCTTTATCAACAAAGCAGACACATATTGACTCCTGCTATCCTGGGTGCCATCAATGATTAGTGCAAACTGGACCACTGGCCTTGATATTACTTCAGCCGCTATTTCTTTGATGATTGTATTGGCCATCAGCTTCAACAGTTCGTTCTGTATCTGGGGACAGGTGAAGTCAATGTGACCTTCTAACCAGGTGGTCAGCTCTGCATCCCCCTTTGGCTTGTACTTCAGAAGTTGCCAAAAGTTCCCACTCTGCTTGTCAACGCCTCGAAAAGCCAGACCTTGCTGTGCCAAATACTTCACACCCGCAACTATCCTCAAGATTTTTTCTTGCTTGTTGCTGCTGTCTTTCAAGCTCACATGCAAGTTGCACATTTACAGGCTTTGGCTCCTGAATCCTGGTCATCACAGCTAATTTGTGACACCGTCTTTATGTGCATTGCATTTCTCCAGTGACTTCTTACAATTACTAAAGCCTGTTGTGATGAACGCTGAGTCTGCTTTTGATGCAAGCCTTGACGTTTGTGCTCCAAAGTATTTGGCACAATAGAAACAAAGGACGCCTTTTAGGGAGGGGCTGTAATGGAGACGTATGATCTCGAAACACTTCTCCTGAAAGTGGAGTGTTTTATTTGACAATGTTTGAGTTGGTATGGCCTTGGTATCTGGCTGATTTGGGTACAGTCCCAGTTCCGCTGCTTTCTCTCCTTTGCCTTCATCCTCCAAATGTGCTCTCTTTCTTTCTGCCTCACTCGCTCTACTCTGAACACACCAGAGGGAACATGGAATAAATATTATCACTGATATCAGAAAACTATTTACCAGAAAGACTACTGATACACACTATACACATGGGTGCCAACAGGATTCTTCTCTAATGTCATGATTCGGTCTTAACCATTAATATTTACTCCTCTCTTAGGCTACTCACCTCGATGTCACCACCAGATTGACACACTCTCCCTGTGCTTTCATCCTCCAAACTTTCTCTCTCTTGTAGTATATTTTTATACTGTATTATATCAATCATTTGTATTACTCTCATGTAGTAATCATTTCATAAGAATAATGAAATACCTTCACTTTAGTTTGAACTGTGTTAATTCAAGTCTTAACAGAGGTCTTTGCCCCTGAGTCAGCATTCCTTTGTCCCGTCTCTGGGTCAGCGTGACCTAAAGTTCACCTCTGAAGTCAGTAGCCTATAGTGTGTAACATGATCCTAGGAGGACACAGGAAGAACCCAAGCAGCCCCATTGTCCGAGGAAGGGGGGCAAGAGCTCAGCTGATGCAAAGACCAGCTGACACATTGACCATTTAGAATACTAGTTGATCGTTTGTGACCATATTTGTGTTCCTTGTATGCAAATTTGTTTGTCATGTGATTCCTGGCCTGAAGCCAGATATAAGCTCGCCACCTCGTATGAGAAAGCAGTATTTTCCTAAAGATTCGACCCTGTGTAGGCATGCTCAATAAAGTGATGATTCGACGTTTTTGGCCTCCTTGAAGTTCTGTTCCACAAGAAGATTGTGCATTTGAAATACACTGCACTCTCCCTCTGCCTCACTCTCTTTATTCTGAACACACCAAAGTGAACATGCCACATGGAAGAAATATTATCAGATAACAAGTGGTGTATGGCATCTTGCTCAGATAGACTACAAACCACTTTTGATCTGAATGACAATTATTCTATAAGAAACACTGACTATTTTTTTGTAGCCTATTAACTCTATTGTACTGTAATGTTAAGACTGATAGGTTAACACTGCTAATTTTCTCACCCCTCTTTACTTACTTTGCTTCTTTTCTGAGACTGAGCCCGGCCCAAAAAAAGCAGAATATCTCTGCAACCCTTCCTCTTGATCATGACGAGAATAACACATGCAGAGCTTACGTTATGAGAGACGTTTCCAAGTTTAAACTTAACGCAGGCTTGTTGTTACAATGTACAATGTATCACCAACATTGATAGTTCCTTAAAGAGAGTGCCGAGGAAGATATTGCTCTAGTACTCAGACAGACTGTAGTGTAACTAGGAGGCCTGTAGTGCATGTGAAACACACAATAAGCTCAGGGTCATACATGCATGGAGGGCTTGGAAAAAGAACGACAAAGCTGTGCTACTCAACCCCATGGGTGTGAATCTGAGGCAGCAAAGTGAGGTTGACAAGTAGCCTACGATGTGTCAAAACTAATAGACAACCAATGATATTTCATCTTTTTAAATGGAGCCGGATTCATTCCACTAAAAGGACCGCCAAACGGCTATTCACTTGTTAATTCACCACCGCTGTGTCTTTTCAGAGAGTAGAGCCCTGTGATAAGAACTGGGGGACAGATAGCTTGTAGCCAACTAGCTAGCTAGGTCTAACCGGCAACTCATAGCTAGCTACTGTACTATGGCTTCTAAAGAAGTAATAATTAAGAAAACAAGCAGTTACAGTGGGAGTTTGGTTCCATACATTATAGTTTGTCAAGTTATACAGTTTGTCGGGAGCGTAACTTGAATACTCACGTGCACCACCGCAATGGACGTCTTCTCATAGCTAAAAGCAGCTAACGTGTAGAAGCTAACTAGCTAACTTTACCATTCCTTGCTTGACCGCTAAAGTAAACAATAATTGCAAACCACTTATAGACATAGGATATACATATAATGAGTCTAGATGTAATACAGGCTACTGCTTACTAACCTGTAAACATGAAAATAAATGAGTGGAAATTGGCCGGAGAATCGGAGCAGCTGGTGCGGTTCTGCAGTCGCTTTACCGCACTGTTGTGACGAAAAGAGAGCTGAGCCAAAAGGCAAAGCTCTCGATCTACCGGTCTATCTTCGTCCCCACCCTCACCTATGGTCATGAAGGAGGTTAGCTACAGACCAGTAAACAAGAACCTGACCAGAGAGAGAGACCAGCTACAGACCAATAAGGACCAGCTGCAGACCACTTTAAACAACCTGGTGAAAGAGAGATGACCTTCAGAAGAGACTTTGTGGTAGATTAAATTCTTCATTCTGATCTGCAGTATAATTGCATGTTTGTAGTTGGTGCTGTGAGGAAGATAGGTGTGCAAGGCAGCCAGTGAAGAGGGCCAGAAACTGAAAGGTCACTGGGACAGGTTTCCCAGAAGCTTCTTTCGTTAAGAGGCTCTTGGGCCATTCATTTAGAGCGTTCTGATTGGTCAACTGGTCTGGGCAAGCTCTCTGATTGGTCAACTGAATGGGCTAAAGAGCCACTTAACGAAAGAAGCTTCTGGGAAACTGTATATCCGAGATTGCTGAGGGACAGATTGTGGGTTGCCCAGCTGTGTATGTATGTATATATTCTGTGTGTATGTATGTATATATTCTGTGTGTATGTGTGTGTGAGGGGGTAGTATTATGACCTGTGTGGCTACTCCAAAATAAAACAAAAGCTTCTCAGTAAACTAGCTACGTAAAATAAGGGTTATAAAATCAGATATGATGATTTAAATTAAGATATAATTCAAATAAATTGAAATTACTTTATTTTCCATGAGGAATAAATACAACAGTCACAGTTAATCATAGCACTGATTAAGTTAATCATTGTGTACAGCTACAGTATGATTCAAATAAAAATAGAAAGCTTATGATGAAAAAAAAACAAAAAAAAAAACAGAAATAGGCAATATTAGTGCACCTAGCAATAATAATGCAGTACTGCTACAGTGCAGTCGTGCTGGTTTGTGTGTGTGTGTGCGTGCGAGCGAGTGTGTCCATGTGTCGGCGTTGGCCAGTAATGAGGGGGCAAGTTAGCCAGTCCATTTCCCCGGAGTGGTCTGTTAATCAGCTAGTTGTCCATGAAGGGAACAGGTGGGGGTGGATTAAGAACTCAGTAGACGGATGGAGGTAGGTATACAACTACATGTGGTCCTCCTGGTTCTGGAGGGGCCGGGTCCTGTACCTGCGTCCAGAGGGCATAGAAGTTTATTTATTTAAAAAGGGACAGTGCACATTGATAAACAGTAGGTACATGTGTCAGATTTAGCCATAAAAAGCTAATTTTCATCTGCAGTCCCTGGGCAAGTTGATGGTAATGGGGCATTATATTGTAGTAGGTGTGGAGGGTGTGTGTGGTGTCTTCAGCTATTTGTGAGGCCTTCTTCACTGTCCATTTCTTACTGATGCTGCAGAGTGGCTCCTGTTCCTGCTCGATGATCTTACTGCTGATCTTTATAATGTTATTCAGGGGATTCAAGTTGATAAGCTCTCATCACTCCTCTCACTCTCTGAGTCGGTCTCTGAGGTCATCCGACCAGGGTCTCCTGGCGGTGCCCCGGACCAGACTAAAAACCCAGGGTGACAGAGCATTTGAGGAGGTGGTGCCAAGACTCTGGAACGCTCTTCCCCAAGACTCTGGAACGCTCTTCCCCAGGCCCTGAGAGAGCCATCCACTGAACTCATGTTCAAAACACTTCTTAAGACACACATGTTCATGCAGGCCTTCGGCCATCTATAACGCCTTGCTGCTCGCAATGTTTTTTTTTTCTGTTCTGTGTCGTTTTAATTTTGTCTCGTGTTGTATTGCCATTTTAATTTATTACTGTAAAGCACTCTGTGCATCCGTGCTGTGAAGAGCGCTATAGAAATAAAGCTAACTTACTTACTCCGAACCATGCTGTGATAATAAAGGTCAGTATGGATTCCACAAAAGTCTTTGTAGAGAGATCGCAGGGCTGCTGGCTGGACCTGGAACTTTCTCATCTTCCTGAGGAAGAACAGACGTTGTTAGCACTTGGAGAGTATCAGTTCATCATTGGGCTTAAATGTGAGCTTGGGATCAATTGGTAGTGCCAATTAAACTCCTCAACGGGCTCTATTGTCTGGCCATTTACCTCCAGTTGGGGCAGTGGGCTGGTCATGCCTGAAATCCACCAGCATTTCTTTGGTTTTGCTGATATTAATGGCGCGTTCCAGGCAACCCGTAACTCGTGTTTTTCCGACCTCCTACACGTGAAAATGCTCTGGAATGGCAGTCAAACCCGTAACTTCCCACCCGGCAACTGGGAGTACATCGATCTGTACGAGTTCACGGGAGCATTTTCACGTGTAGGAGGTCGGAAAAACACGAGTTACGGGTTGCCTGGAACGCGCCATTAGATCCAGGTGAATAGTTGTTTTCTTATTGGAGTTAGTGGTGTCAATAATGTCTGTGTGGTTAGAGTACTTGCAGTTGTCAGTGTACAGGGTGAACAGGACTGGTGAGATACAGAACCATTTGGTGCAGCAGTGGATAAGGTTCTGTTGGCCTTTGAATTTGACTGTCTGGTGTCTGTGAGGAAGAAGATGATGAGAAGTATAAGATGGGGGTTGACATTCATCTGAAGGCGTTTCTGTCCTGTTAGGTGAGGATGCAGTGTCAAATGCATCTGTGAAAATAATCTCATCAGTTGTGTTTGTGTAATGCAGTGTTGCCAACTCTTCAGTAAGGGAAGTAGCTATTGGCTGTCCCAGAAGTAGCTAGATGGGGGGGGGAGGGTTATTAGCTTCTTTTTTTTCTTCTTTTTTTTTGTTAGTAGTAGCCTACATCAGCCATGTGATGATGATGGGCATGGAAAAACAATCAAACTATTTACTTATTTATTTGTTTGTTTATTTTTTGTTGCTGTATAACATTAGCTTTTTTCTTTTGAACAACAAAGGTCTGTAAACTTAAAGAATAACGTAAAAATAATATAGCCTACAGGGCTTAATTAAAACTTAACCTAACGTCGCAGAATCTAGGTAAACTAGCCGTTTCTGACAATACGATTGGTTGTTGTGGGAGGATCCCAGTGCGTGTGGTGTGTGTGGGCGAGCAAGGGAGAGAGGACGTGAAGGCAGCTAAAAAAAAGTTCTCTCGTGACTCGTGAGCTGAGCTTGCTTCCTTGTCAACACAATAATTCCCCAAATGACCTGAAAAAGTAGCTAGATTTGTCGCTAGTCTGTTTTCATGAAATAAGTCGCCAGGGGGATCTGGAAAGTCGCTAAATTTAAGTTAGCATCACTGGTGTAATGTTGTCAAACAGATAATATGGGAGATTTGGCTGCAGCCGTTACACCACTGAGGAGAAACCTGGGAGGAGAGCAGTGCTGGCTTTTGATGTCTAATTGTTTTTGTTGTTCTGCGTTTTTGTTGTTGTTGTTGTTTAATAAAGGGGTGCAGCACCACCTAACTATAACCACGATCTTAATTGACTTTCTCGCAATGAAGAATCACTGAAGAATTCACTCCAACACGGGAGAGGAAGCGGCAACAGATACACGTTTATTACAGATGTTCAGCATACAATAGACACCAGTGTAGTGTAAAGACCAGCCTGGTCTCAGTGCCCTCTCTGCCTGCCTGCGCGGCTGCCTCAATCCAAATCCTTCCTGCCCCCACTGCGTACCAGCTAAGTTATTAGATAAAGGGCACCAAGGGCACCATTCTTCTCCCCAGAGTTATCCGCTGTGAGATATCCCGTCATCTGAGACGCCTACTGTCTGTATAGGAGAATTCGCTCAGTTTGTCAATCTACTGGACTGGATCTTACTCCTGAAGAATGTAACTCCCTAGTTCTGTGAACATAACTTTACCAGCTGCAGCACTTGAGGGCTACTCTTCCCGACACCTTTCCCCTAGGCCTCTACAGCACATGCACACAGACAGCCATTTACTCTCTAACTCACAATGTCCCTAGCACAAAGACAACGCAACATGGATGATTAGATATTAATAAGACATTTCTCTCAAGATTCATCAGCAGACAGGACTGTATAAGGAGAGGAGCAGACCTGGTGATCATGAACAGCAGTGAGGAACAGGTGAGAGAAAGAGAGAGATAGAGAAAGAGGGAGAGAGAGGGAGGGGGATGTACAGGAACAGAGGAATGGAGTGGGACAGAGAGAGAAGGGGGGAGAGAGAGAGAGAGAGGCCAAACATCACAGCCTATAACCATTCCAAGACATAAAAATAAAATAAAAACTTTCTCCATGGCAGGAATTTCTCTTTACCTTCAAGAAGACGGTGTGAATGTAGAGGACCTGGACCTGGGTGGACTAAACACAGAGCGTAAGAGAAAACTACTCCTTCTTCAGCACTGTAAAACCTAACAGTGTATCTTAATTAAAGAATTAAGTAAAAATAGCCGAATGTTGAAATGATATGTCTTTAAAGTACACTGAACTCATTAGAGATATTTTGTGTTAATAACTCAAACAATTCAAGTTTGAATTGCGATTAATTTATTACAATGAGTTACATTCACTATCTTTGTTTACTTGAGCTCCACTTATCAGGCCAAACATTGCATGTCACGTGACTACTGACATAACCAAACTGGTATTTAACCTTAGTCTCGCGTCACCAGTCTCTCCTTAACCTTGAACTTCAAGACGCCCTTGGAAATGTGTGGTAGGTAAGAAATATAACATGACCGTTGCATACCTAGTCTATATATTTACAACACAGTTACACCCATGTTATTTTAATATGACTAATTACTTATAAACGAACGTTTATCGCTTGACATTTTGGGGGCCTTTGGCTGTCACTTTCAACGGGTATTACACACAAGTTAGCTAGCTAAAACTCACCCGTATCGCGTGTAATTCCCGTTGAAAGTGACAGCCAAAGGCAGTAACGTTACCAATGGTAGCAAGCTAGTGTTTATTATTTAATAAATAGCTAAACGTGAGACTAGACAACACCCTTGGAGAGTTTCGAAAAATAGCTGTTTCGTTCTCGTATTGGATTGGACCATGGAGGGAGGGATTTGACATATTTACTCCAATCGGAAAAACTTGGAATGTATCGTGTCCAATGAGATGGCTTGTTGGGTCACTCCAGCAAACCAATCAGCTACACTGAGAAGAACACGTAATTTCCGGGCAATCATTCTATTCCAAGAGGAATATTCCGTCCGATTGTTTTTCGTGCCGCATGTCATAGTTATTATCACTGCGAATAGCCATCTCCGGCTGGATCCTACGTTTGGATATACTAACCACAGGAATCTACATGCTTTGTCTTAGTGGAATATAATTACGTGCACTGGAGTTGTTGCGAGAGCAGTGATCTGCTCATCTTAAGGCAGCGCAGACCGACCCGACTCGACTAGCCTGACTGACAAACGGTGAACAAACTGTAAGTTTTGCGTTCTTTGCTTGAGAGCAGGTTTTTGAAGAGTGAACTGAACAGAACTGTTTTGGATTCGAATGAACTGTGGACTGAGTGGATTGTGAGCTATTGGACTATCTATTGAACTGGTGCATTTGATTGGACTGAGCTATTCGGTTATGTGAAGTTACTGCTGGTTGAATATTTGAATTGTTATTTTGTTTAACTTTCTTGAACGAATTGTGAAATACATCTGACCTGCATTGCAACACTTGACTCTTGTGTAATGGTTTGATGCTGTTTATTCTGTGGTACTAAGTGCTATAATATTACAAAAATCTTTACATTGATGTGACAAATAAGGGTTCATGTTATGATACATGCAGCGCTTTGTAAAGGTTTGACCAAGACCAAAAACTGACTGACTAACAAAACCCCACTAACTAAAATTGTCAGGCCTAGCCCTGACTGGCACCCCAGGAACCCAAGTCAAAAGTCAAAACCGTTTCATAAAAAATGGCACCCCAGGTTGACAACTTGATATTTTCTTAGCTAGTGCCAGAAAATGTCGGTCGTTATCCCAGTCTTTGCTAGTAACGTTAGTGCTAGCTAACGTCGCTAGCTGAGTTAGCTAGTGCGAATGTCAATTGCTAGTATTCATTTTAAGTCTCTTGTCTATTTGACATTTTTACTTAAACTTATGCCGAAATACCATATATTATGTTTTTACTGAACTGTATCAGAGTTCATTTGACTAGATTTATGAAGGATGGTGAAGATTGCCAATGGATTGTTTGAGATTCGTGAGGGTCAGCAAACAAAATCTGATCTGAATCTCTACCATCCTACAGAAATGACACAAAATTTGGTCTGTTAACGTAGGCCTTTGTTCGTCCTTTGTGTTAGATTAAATTCTTCATTCTGATCTGCAGTATAATTGCATGTTTGTAGTTGGTGCTGTGAGGAAGATAGGTGTGCAAGGCAGCCAGTGAAGAGGGCCAGAAACTGAAAGGTCACTGGGCCAGGTTTCCCAGAAGCTTCTTTCGTTAAGAGGCTCTTGGGCCATTCATTTAGAGCGTTCTGATTGGTCAACTGGTCTGGGCAAGCTCTCTGATTGGTCAACTGAATGGGCTAAAGAGACACTTAACGAAAGAAGCTTCTGGGAAACTGTATATCCGAGATTGCTGAGGGACAGATTGTGGGTTGCCCAGCTGTGTATGTATGTATATATTCTGTGTGTATGTGTGTGTGAGGGGGTAGTATTATGACCTGTGTGGCTACTCCAAAATAAAACAAAAGCTTCTCAGTAAACTAGCTACGTAAAATAAGGGTTATAAAATCAGATATGATGATTTAAATTAAGATATAATTCAAATAAATTGAAATTACTTTATTTTCCATGAGGAACAAATACAACAGTCACAGTTAATCATAGCACTGATTAAGTTAATCATTGTGTACAGCTACAGTATGATTCAAATAAAAATAGAAAGCTTATGATGGAAAAAAAACAAAAATAGGCAATATTAGTGCACCTAGCAATAATAATGCAGTACTGCTACAGTGCAGTCGTGCTGGTTTGTGTGTGTGCCGAGTGTGGCCATGTGTCGGCGTTGGCCAGTAATGAGGGGGCAAGTTAGCCAGTCCATTTCCCCGGAGTGGTCTGTTAATCAGCTAGTTGTCCATGAAGGGAACAGGTGGGGGTGGATTAAGAACTCAGTAGACGGATGGAGGTAGGTATACAACTACATGTGGTCCTCCTGGTTCTGAGGGGCCGGGTCCTGTACCTGTGTCCGGAGGGCATAGAAGTGTATTTATTTAAAAAGGGACAGTGCACATTGATAAACAGTAGGTAAATGTGTCAGATTTAGCCATAAAAAGCTAATTTTCATCTGCAGTCCCCGGGCAAGTTGATGGTAATGGGGCATTAGATTGTAGTAGGTGTGGAGGGTGTGTGTGGTGTCTTCAGCTATTTGTGAGGCCTTCTTCACTGTCCATTTCTTACTGATGCTGCAGAGTGGCTCCTGTTCCTGCTCGATGATCTTACTGCTGATCTTTATAATGCTATTCAGGGGATTCAAGTTGATAGCTCTCATCACTCCTCTCACTCTCTGAGTCGGTCTCCGAGGTCATCCGACCAGGGTCTCCTGGCGGTGCCCCGGACCAGACTAAAAACTCAGGGTCACAAAGCATTTGAGGCGGTGGCGCCAAGACTCTGGAACGCTCTTCCCCAGGCCCTGAGAGAGCCATCCACTGAACTCATGTTCAAAAAACTTCTTAAGACACATGTTCAGGCAGGCCTTCGGCCATCTATAACGCCTTGCTGCTCGCAATGTTTTTTTTTTTCTGTTCTGTGTCGTTTTAATTTTGTCTCGTGTTGTATTGCCATTTTAATTTATTACTGTAAAGCACTCTGTGCATCCGTGCTGTGAAGAGCGCTATATAAATAAAGCTTACTTACTTACTCCGAACCATGCTGTGATAATAAAGGTCAGTATGGATTCCACAAAAGTCTTTGTAGAGAGATCGCAGGGCTGCTGGCTGGACCTGGAACCTCCTCATCTTCCTGAGGAAGAACAGACGTTGTTAGCACTTGGAGAGTATCAGTTCATCATTGGGCTTAAATGTGAGCTTGGGATCAATGGTAGTGCCAATTAAACTCCTCAACGGGCTCTATTGTCTGGCCATTTACCTCCAGTTGGGGCAGTGGGCTGGTCATGCCTGAAATCCACCAGCATTTCTTTGGTTTTGCTGATATTAAGATGCAGGTGAATAGTTGTTTTCTTATTGGAGTTAGTGGTGTCAATAATGTCTGTGTGGTTAGAGTACTTGCAGTTGTCAGTGTACAGGGTGATCAGGACTGGTGAGATACAGAACCTTTTGGTGCAGCAGTGGATAAGGTTCTGTTGGCCTTTGAATTTGACTGTCTGGTGTCTGTGAGGAAGGCGATGATGAGAAGTATGAGATGGGGGTTGACATTCATCTGAAGGCATTTCTGTCCTGTTAGGTGAGGATGCAGTGTCAAATGCATCTGTGAAAATAATCTCATCAGTTGTGTTTGTGTAATGCAGTGTTGCCAATTCTTCAGTAAGGGAAGTAGCTATTGGCTGTCCCAGAAGTAGCTAGAAGTAGCTAGATAGCTAGATTAATTTGTTATTAATTTTTCCAGTGCAACCCTAGTAGGCTAGCCTACATCAGCCATGTGATGATGATGGGCATGGAAAAACAATCAAACTATTTACTTATTTACAAACTTGTTTTTTTGTTGCTGTATAACATTAGCTTTTTTTCTTTTGAACACCATAGATTTGTAAACCTAAAGAATGACGGAAAAATAATATAGCCTACAGGGCTTAATTAAAACTTAACCTAACGTCGCAGTATCTAGGTAAACTAGCCGTTTCTGAAAATACGATTGGTTGTTGCGGGAGGGATACCAGCGTGTGTGGTGTGTGTGTGGGCGAGCGAGGGAGGGAGGACATGAAGTCAGTTAAAAAAAAGTTTCCTCTCGTCGTGACTCGTGAGCTGAGCTTGCTTCCTTGTCAACACAATAATTCCCCAAATGACCTGAAAAAGTAGCTAGATTTGTCGCTAGTTGCTTTTCATGAAATAAGTCGCCAGGGGGGTCTGGAAAGTCGCTAAATCTATAGCGACAAAGTTGCTTAGTTGGCATCACTGGTGTAATGTTGTCAAACAGATAATATGGGAGATTTGGCTGCAGCCATTACACCACTGAGGAGAAACCTGGGAGGAGAGCAGTGCTGGCTTTTGATGTCTTCTTGTTTTTGTTGTTCTGCGTTTTTTTTGTTTAATAAAGGTGCAGCACCACCTAACTATAACCACGATCTTAATTGACATTCTCGCAATGAAGAATCACTGAAGAATTCACTCCAACATGGGAGAGGAAGCGGCAACAGATACACGTTTATTACAGATGTTCAGCATACAATAGACACCAGTGTAGTGTTAAGACCAGCCTGGTCTCAGTGCCCTCTCTGCCTGCCTGCACAGCTGCCACAACCCAAATCCTTCCTGCCCCCACTGCGTACCAGCTAAGTTATTAGATAAAGGGCACCAAGGGCACCATTCTTCTCCCCAGAGTTATCCGCTGGGACGCCTTGTGAGACATCCCGTCATCCGAGACGCCTACTGTCTGTCCAGGATAATGCGCTCAGTTTGTCAATCTACTGGACTGGATCTTACTCCAGAAGAATGTAACTCCTTAGTTCTGTGAACATTACTTTACCAGCTGCAGCACTCGAGGGCGACTCTTCCTGACGCCTTTCCCCTAGGCCTCTACAGCACACGCACACAGACAGCCATGTAATCTCTCTAACTCACAATGTCCCTAGCACAAAGATAAAGCAACATGGATGATTAGATATTAATAAGACATTTCTCTGAAGATTCATCAGCAGACAGGACTGTATAAGGAGAGGAGCAGACCTGGTGATCATAAACAGCAGTGAGGAACAGGTGAGAATTGGAGAGAAAGAGAGAGATAGAGAAAGAGGGAGAGAGAGGGAGGGGGATGTACAGGAACAGAGGGATGGAGTGGGACAGAGAGAGAAGGGGGGAGAGAGAGAGAGAGAGGCCAAACATCACAGCCTATAACCATTCCAAGACATACAAAAAAAAACTTTCTTCTCCGTGGCAGGAATTCCTCCCTACGTTCAAGAAGACGGTGTGAATGAAGAGGACCTGGACCTGGGTGGACTAAACACAGAGCGTAAGAGAAAACTACTCCTCCTTCAGCACTGTAAAACCTAACAGTGTATCTTAATGAAAAAATTAAGTAAAAATAGCCGAATGTTGAAATGACATAAGTCTTTAAAGTACACTGAACTCATTAGAGATATTTTGTGTTAATAACTCAAACAATTCAAGTTTGAATTGCGATTAATTTATTACAATGAGTTACATTCACTATCTTTGTTTACTTGAGCTCCACTTATCAGGCCAAACATTGCATGTCACGTGACTACTGACATAACCAAACTGGTATTTAACCTTAGTCTCGCGTCACCAGTCTCTCCTTTACCTTGAACTTCAAGACGCCCTTGGAAATGTGTGGTAGGTAAGAAATATAACATGACCGTTGCATACCTAGTCTATATATTTACGAGACAGTTATACCCATATGTTATTTTAATATGACTAATTACTTATAAACGAACGTTTATCGCTTGACAGTTGATATTTTCTTAGCTAGTGCCAGAAAATATCGGTCGTTATCCCAGTCTTTGCTAGTAACGTTAGTGCTAGCTAACGTTCGCTAGCTGAGTTAGCTAGTGCGAATGTCAATTGCTAGTATTCATTTGAAGTCTCTTGTGTATTTGACATTTTTACTTAAACTTGTGCCGAAATACCATATATTATGTTTTTACTGAACTCTATCAGAGTGCATTTGACGAGATTTATGAAGGATGGTGAAGATTGCCAATGGATTGTTTGAGATTCGTGAGGGTCGGGTCGACCAGTGATGGCTACGCTAGCAAACAAAATCTGATCTGAATCTCTACCATCCTACAGAAATGACATAAAATGTGGTCTGTTAACGTAGGCCTTTGTTCGTCCCTTGTGTGACACTGTTTCGACTGCCGTAAATCGTAACTGTTAGATTTCTGGTAGCTGGTCGTCTGGGAGACGAAGGAAACGACAACGCGATTTTGAACTAGATGACAGCACATATGAAAATGATGATTCAGAGGAGCATGTGCCTACTGATCCGATAGATAGAGCACAGTGGATGGGAGGGCTGTTTCAGGAGGAGGAAGAGGGGGATTATGGAGAGTTTGTTGGGTTCCAGGACGAATGGAAAACAGATGATTTTCACCCGCGTCCAAAGCTACCATATACTCGCAAGCCGGGCGCAAAGGTAGATATACCTGAGGATGCGACACCGCTACAGGTGTTCATGCTTATTTTCACGGAAGAGCTGTGGGTGCGAATGGTGACAGAAATGAATAGATATGCCGAACAAAGTAGGATCCGAACTCCATCCAGCAGCAAGTGGATCCCTGTCACAGTGACAGAGATGAAGACGTTCATCGGGCTCTGCATCGCCATGGGCATTCTCCAGCTTCCCGCACGGAGAGATTTTTGGCGATAGAAGAAGTGGCTATTTCAGACCACTTTCCCCAAAGCCATGACAAGGGACCGATTTGCCATCATCTGGAGGTAATAATAATAATAATAATAACAACAATGATTAATGATGATAATAATGTCTCATGATGATGATGACAAACAAACTTTCTTATTATGATGATTGATGATAATAATGTTTGGTCATAATTGATAATACCAAAAGTAATAATAATGTCCTATCATGATTGCTAATAATAATACCTGATCAAGATGACTGATAATAATAACAATAAATAATAAATAGTAGTAAATAGTCGTTCATTATAATAAATAGTAATAATATGCCTAAGGTCTTATGACAGCTACTAACAATAATGCCTGATGATGATGATTGATAATAACATAAAAAATATAAAATGTAAAAATGTATAAGCTTTCATCCACCTTCCCATGTGCATTTTCAGATATCTCCATCTACAAGACAACCAATCAGATGTGGACCACTCAGACAAGTTGTGGAAGCTGAGGTGGTATCTGGACTTCCTCACCACCAGATTCCAGGCACTTTATGAGGTGAGGAGCGTTGTGACGGTGGATGAGAGTATGGTGAAGTACAAAGGAAGACTCAGCTTCCGTCAGTACATGCCTCTCAAGCCAACCAAATGGGGAGTGAAGGTGTGGGTGATGGCCGAGAGCAGCACTGGATATGTCACCAACTTCCAGGTGGGTGAAATATTTGGGTGCAATATCCATGTACACGGGTGTACTACCGTCCACATCTGACATAAAGGTTTTTGTAAATAATTGTAAATATTACTGTGAAAGTTGATATCTATCTCTCTCTATTCGTCCGTCTGTCTGTCTATCTATCAGGTGTACACAGGGCTTGAGGGCACAACAGAGAAAGGCCTTGCTCACTGGGTAGTAATGGATCTGGCCACACCCTACTTTGGGTCTCAGTTGTCCATTTTTATGGACAACTTCTACACAGGTGTGGAGCTGCTTCAAGACCTCAAGGGCCATGGAATAGATGCGTGCGGCACTGTGCGTGCCAACCGCAAGGGCCTCCCCCAAAACAAGTCCCTAACAAAGCAAGCTGGCTTGAGGAAGCACGAGTACAAGGTGGCCCAGAAGGATGACCTGACCTTCTGTGTCTGGCAGGACACCAAGGTGGTCATGATCCTCTCCAACTTTCACGATCCGACTGCTAAAGGGTCTGTGAAGAGGAGGGGAGAGCCAAACTGTGGTTGAGGTGCCAGCAAGCCTTTCGCAGTATCAGAAGCATATGAAAGGTACATATGTATATGTTGTGATGACCTGGTTGCTGTTTTGCAATGTCCTGTCCTGTCTCTGCACCTTGTATACAGTATGTATATGTGTCTGTGTTTTTTGCATAATATGTCAAGACAAATTCCTTGTTCTGAGTTTTGTCTACAAGGCAGTAAATATAATTCTGATTCTTTTGATTCTGAAAGGTGTAGATCTGCTGGACCAGATGGTGGGATACTACCAGTTCCAGCACCGATCCAAGAAGTGGTGGAGGAGGCTCTTCTACTTCTTCCTGGGCGTGGGATGCTACAATGCATTTGTGGTTGCAAGGTCTGCTGGAGGAGCCATGTTCAAATACAAGAGCACTGGCTACAAAGACTGGCTTGAGGACCTGGCAGAGGAACTGGTCACTCCTGTGACAGCGAGGACCGCACCGCAGGTCTCCTCAGGCCCGACGGGAGCCTCAGCGGAGCACGACCTGGACAAGATCTTCGACAAAAGAAAGACCTGCCGAGAGTGTGCCCTGTCACGGTGTGGCACTGATGAACGTGCCCAGGCCACAGTCTATGGCTGCAAACAGTGCAACGAGCCTTTGCACATTCACTGCTTTGGCAAGCACGTCCGTCGCCACCAGTGAACCACCAGTCTCCTGAGTCCCCCCCACCCCTCTCTTCTCCCACCTTGTTTTATTATTTCACACTTGTCTCTTTTGAGAAAGGCCTTGAGGCCTCTTTTGTTACACTGCCACTTGTTTTGATAATTGAGAAATGTGTACAGATTTATATTTTTGTCATTTTATTTTTGATTTTTTAAATTATTTTAATGTTGTTTTAATGTTTAGGGGGTAAGCTTTCAAATGGTTTTTATTTTATGTTTCTAGGTGCTGTAGAGGCTGAGATATGAAGGTTTTAGTGGACGTTGACCATTTTGTCAGGTTTTTCTAGAAAACCCTCAGGTTTTAAGAGGTTATTTACACAAATAGCTTAGGTTTTTAAAGACGTTTTTAGCAGGCGTTTTAGGTCTAAATGGGTTAATGAGTTAGCGACTGTTAGGGCTCAGTTACAGGCGTTTGAGATAACTAGATAAGGAAGGGAGCCTGGAAATGCTATAGATTGGAATGCATTCAGGAAGTGGGAACTAGTAGCACATGAGTGTTTTTTCAAGTCAGAGAGAGGGTTAGCTGAGGAAGTTAATCAGAGAGATGAATATTCAAAGTCCTTTCCTCCTCCTAGTCATTCCTTTTTTAACTCTATCACGCCGACTCTGCACTCAGAGCTAACACATCCTGCCCAAACTATGTCTGTTTCTCCCGCTGTTGTATTTGCCACCCCGCCTCCCAGCTATGGTTTTCCGCCTTCTCACACTTTTCAAAATGGAGGCGGGGAGGGGTGGAACCAACAACGACCAGAGTGGCGACAGAAACACAATAGGAAGCGTTCTGGTAGGGTTAGGCGAGGTAAAAGGTATAATCGAAGTGAAGACAGAGACGATTGTTACCATTGTGGTCAGTATGGCCACTGGATTGAAAGGTGCCACAGTTACCGCAAGCTGAAAGAAAGGGAGAATTCTCAGACTTGGGTTTCGGCGCCACCTGCTGGAGTTTCATTGAACAATCCACAAGGTAGATTTTAACTAGTCAAGACGGACCCGTTTTTTAGGTGATACACAGGATAAGACTGATGCAGCTGACGGCGTCAGGTTTGAGCATGACGGTGGGAGAATAGATAATGTTTGCATGCAGCACCGCCTAACAACCCAATTGTATTTTTTTGGGATGTTTATGTTAAAGCCTCTGGAAACTTGTCTTGAAATAGTAAAAATGCATATATGATATCAAATGTTAGTGTCTCTTTAAGCATCCACACAAATCTGAGTTAAAATAAATGTTCAGAACCCTTAGAAAATAGTGTTCAAAAACAGCTCATTTTGCGCTCTAGACCATTTCTCAGGAATGTGTGGGCACGTCAGATCAGGATTTGATTGACATTTGGATCCGCCAATGACAAACAATCTCATCAAAACTAGCCACGCACTATGCACGAAGTCCAGCCGTATATGTTTGAGCGTCAGATACTCAATTCTCAGAGGATGCAGAAATACAGTAGAAGCCCTGCCATCTCCAAATAATTCATTTTAATCGATCACTGAATGGTGAGTTCCAAAATGCTTTTCTATCCATTAGTAGAATTAGTTAGCCAGTTAGCTAGCTAGCATTAGTATTATATGCAAAGAAACAGCATACTTATTAACAGTTTCTGCATAATTTCCACGGACAGTTGGTATTGCTTGATCATTCAGAAAGAGTTTATCTGAAAATCCTGCATTGTATTGACCCAGGTTGAAAAAGCAATGAGGCAAAAAAAAAAAAAGGCTAGCACACACTGCCATTGTTTTTCCAACATCAGCGGGAAGTTTCCATCAAAAATAAAATGTAGCCACTCAGCTCTTCTGTGCTTTGAGCTTGGGAGACGATGTAGTGATCTGTGCTGATTAGTACATCCAAGAATAGAGCATTTTCTGTGCAAAGACATTATGCTAGCTAGCGGGACCTGCAAATAATGTCAGCCTTTATAGCCAGGTAAACAAACGCAGGTGATTGGAGGTATTCAAATGGGGGCGGGATTATTATAATGAGTCCCCGAATGTGACGTAGAGGGAGAATTGAACGGGTTGCTGGGACTGACTTTTTTTCTAATGTTTTCATTTTGGCTGAACACAACAAAATGACTGGGTTGTTTCACTTCATACTTTGTGTGTTAGTAGGTCCACGAGAGACTCAAATGTACATGCAAAAACAATGAAAAAGTTAGTTTGGTAAACATGGACACCCTTTAAAATGTGTGGGGGGGGGGTACCACATATACAATTTGTTGTAATTCCTACACAGTTCACCCGATTTGGATGTAAATACCCTCAAATTAAAGCTTAAAGTCTGCACTTAAAGCAAATATTGAATGTTTAATTTAAAATCCATTGTGGTGATGTACAGAGCCAACATGATGCAAATTGTGTCACTGTCCAAATATGTATTACTTAATTAAATATGTTTAAGCATTTCTTCAATTTCAATTTCATGACAATACTGTTTGTTCAAATAGACAGTAAATTACATTTGATCATATTCTCTACTGTGAGAAGGTTGAGTACCACACAAGGAAGAACCACATACTCAGAACCCTCCAACCATGCTCTGCAAAAGTTGCAAAAGTAACACCAACTTCTCTTGTGATTCAGTCAACCCTGAACACTAGAGACCAGTAAGAGACAACCTGACTTATGAGAGACCAGATTAAGACCAGCAACAAGGACCTGACCAGAGAGAGAGAGAGAGAGAGAGAGAGAGAGAGACCAGCTACAGACCAGTAAACAAGAACCTGACCAGAGAGAGAGACCAATAAGGACCAGCTGCAGACCACTTTAAACAACCTGGTGAAAGAGAGAGATGAACTTCAGAAGAGACTTTGTGGTAGATTAAATTCTTCATTCTGATCTGCAGTATAATTGCATGTTTGTAGTTGGTGCTGTGAGGAAGATAGGTGTGCAAGGCAGCCAGTGGAGAGGGCCAGGAACTGAAAGGTCACTGGGCCAGGTTTCCCAGAAGCTTCTTTCGTTAAGAGGCTCTTGGGCCATTCATTTAGAGCGTTCTGATTGGTCAACTGGTCTGGGCAAGCTCTCTGATTGGTCAACTGAATGGGCTAAAGAGCCTCTTAACAAAAGAAGCTTCTGGGAAACTGTATATCCGAGATTGCAGAGGGACAGATTGTGGGTTGCCCAGCTGTGTATGTATGTATATATTCTGTGTGTATGTATGTATATATTCTGTGTGTATGTGTGTGTGAGGGGGTAGTATTATGACCTGTGTGGCTACTCCAAAATAAAACAAAAGCTTCTCAGTAAACTAGCTACGTAAAATAAGGGTTATAAAATCAGATATGATGATTTAAATTAAGATATAATTCAAATAAATTGAAATTACTTTATTTTCCATGAGGAACAAATACAACAGTCACAGTTAATCATAGCACTGATTAAGTTAATCATTGTGTACAGCTACAGTATGATTCAAATAAAAATAGAAAGCTTATGATGAAAAAAAAAAAAAAAAAAAACAGAAATAGGCAATAGTAGTGCACCTAGCAATAATAATGCAGTACTGCTACAGTGCAGTCGTGCTGGTTTGTGTGTGTGTGTGTGTGTGTGCGTGCGAGCGAGTGTGTCCATGTGTCGGCGTTGGCCAGTAATGAGGGGGCAAGTTAGCCAGTCCATTTCCCCGGAGTGGTCTGTTAATCAGCTAGTTGTCCATGAAGGGAACAGGTGGGGGTGGGTTAAAGGACAATGCTCGTTTTTGACAACCTGGACCTTATTTACGACATATTATAAGACGTTTGACTCACCGAGATCACTTTGGTGTAGTTCGGAGGCATGTAGAAGAAATGTAAAATCCAGCGCGAGCCAGTATATCCATGTAATGGCGGTGATCGGGGCAACGAGAATGCAGCTTCTAAAAATCTATTTTCTGCCGCGAAACGGTTGTTTTCATCAATCTGTCTGGATGAATCGCTAGTTTCAATACATGCATGTGATTTAGTGGGGGTAGACGTTGGTTCTGAGTCGCTGCGACCTTGCGTTCCAGAGATACAGCAAACTGACCCATGCGGCCTATTGAAATCTATACGGTTTTTGTCAAATATCTCGGAAACGGAAGCTCGTACAGAAAATTTATCAGTAAAGTCCCCCGCAGACCGCCTCCGCCACAATGTCGTACGACGCCGTACGACGGCGCACGGCGCTGTGTCCGGCTAGCCCCGCACACAGGCTGCGACACGCGACGCATTCTAGTGCACTTTAAAAAAACAAATCCCAACTGATCAGCCTTCGATGACAAACTGCCAACAACCTCGCAATGGGTAAGTTAATCTTATCATTTCTTCAAAAAAATAATGGTGATATTAGCTAAGCTATAGCCTTACAAGTGATTTCGTATCTTTTAGAAACAATTACGTTGATGCTGTATCAGCCACATAACCGTTGTTGTGTCTGTTTCAGTAGGCAACATTGTGGCAAAACATTGTAGCTAGCCTATCTGGCACTCGCAACATTGTGCTAACGTTAGCCTAGATGTTATGTAACATATAGCCTACTAACGTCTGTTAACTATGTTATGTAACGTTATGTTATGCATCAACCGCAGTGTTTGAGTGACTGTTTTCAAGTAGGCAAAACATTGTACTGTGGCTATAATTAATGTAGCTAACAAGAACATCTGGTGAACAGACATTAGTAATATGCACCAACCGCAGTTGGTGTGTTTGTTTTCAAGTTGGCAACAGGAACATAGTTTACAAATGTTAGTAGGCAAATTAGGCTATGTATAAGATATGCAAGTATCAATGAGCATGCCACATAATGCCATATACCTACAACATTTTAGCAGTGTAGCCTATATGCAGGTTATATTATTCTTGATTTTATTAAGACACACACAACCTTTCTCCCACACAAGCTAAATATTTACTATTGTTTGTCCCTTTTACTTGAACAGAACAGATACTTGTTGACAAGCGCAGGGTGGCTGCATTACTTCTACTCCGTAGAAGGCAGGGAAGACGAGGGCGCATGTGGGTTCACCCCATCAACCAAAGACGATAGGAGCAGGGAGCATACCATAACTTGGTACAGGAGCTTGGATTGGATGAGGAGAGGCACCTGAAATATTTCAGGATGGGCACACCACAGATGGAGGAGATTCTGAGTGTCATCGGGCCAGATATTGTGAAGCAGGCCACCAACTACAGGGAACCAATAGAGCCCAAACAAAGGCTTGCAGTCACACTAAGGCAAGTGTACAATTTCATTACATGATACAGTTAAGCATTCCCAATGACCACTCAAACAATAATGTTTAATAGGTTTTGTCATTTTAATTAACAATGTTTGGATTTTATTATATGGCTGTAGGACTCCCATGGTATAGGGTGGAGAGGAGTGCCAGGTGGTATAGGCTGGAGAGGACTGCCAGATGGTATAGGCTGGAGAGGACTGCCAGGTGGTATAGGCTGGAGAGGAGTGCCAGGTGGTATAGGCTGGAGAGGACTGCCAGATGGTATAGGCTGGAGAGGAGTGCCAGGTGGTATTGGCTGGAGAGGACTGCCAGATGGTATAGGCTGGAGAGGACTGCCAGATGGTATAGGCTGGAGAGGACTGCCAGGTGGTATAGGCTGGAGAGGACTGCCAGATGGTATAGGCTGGAGAGGACTGCCAGGTGGTATAGGCTGGAGGAGGACTGCCAGATGGTATAGGCTGGAGAGGACTGCCAGATGGTATAGGCTGGAGAGGACTGCCAGGTGGTATAGGCTGGAGAGGACTGCCAGATGGTATAGGCTGGAGAGGACTGCCAGGTGGTATAGGCTGGAGGAGGACTGCCAGGTGGTATAGGCTGGAGAGGACTGCCAGATGGTATAGGCTGGAGGAGGACTGCCAGGTGGTATAGGCTGGAGGAGGACTGCCAGGTGGTATAGGCTGGAGAGGACTGCCAGATGGTATAGGCTGGAGGAGGACTGCCAGGTGGTATAGGCTGGAGGAGGACTGCCAGATGGTATAGGCTGGAGAGGAGGACTGCCAGGTGGTATAGGCTGGAGAGGAGGACTGCCAGGTGGTATAGGCTGGAGAGGAGGACTGCCAGATGGTATAGGCTGGTGAGGAGGACTGCCAGGTGGTATAGGCTGGAGAGGAGGACTGCCAGGTGGTATAGGCTGGTGAGTAGAGCTGCCAGGTGGTATAGGCTGGAGAGGAGGACTGCCAGATGGTATAGGCTGGTGAGGAGGACTGCCAGATGGTATAGGCTGGAGGAGGACTGTCAGGTGGTGTAGGCTGGTGAGTAGAGCTGCCAGGTGGTATAGGCTGGAGAGGACTGACAGATGGTATAGGCTGGAGAGGAGGAGTTGGCTACACCCTTCCATCCTGCCAGGCCAAACTGCCCTCTGGGGAGCTGAAGTATGCAGCCAGGTCGTCACGGAGAATGTAGGCATCCCTGGGTCCTCTGTTACCCCCAAGTGTGTCTATTCCTCCAAGGCCTTCTGCGGCTCCTTGTTCCTCTTGCAACACTCGGGGATGATTTTGTCCCCTTGTGAGGAGGAAGTTGTGCAGGATGCACGCGGTCAGCACCACCTTGTCTACCTTCTCAGGCTGAAGAAGGACCCTGCTCAGTAAGTTATTAGCTTACTTTTACATATATTTAATAGACAGGCATTGCAGGAAATCACATGCATTAATCCAAGTTGGATTGCCACATGTGTCGGCAGCCGCATTCCAAAAAATAGAGCCGAGTCGAAATCAACCCGGGGCGACATTGTCGGTAGCTGTCGCCAGCTGTCGGCACGCCGCCGGTGTGCGGGCTTCCATAGGAAACAATGGGAGCTATTTATTTGGAACGTCGTGTCGTGGCGGATGCGGTCTGCGGGGGACTTAAGGCGTATGCTAACTGTAGAATTTGAAGAGGAATCGAATGAGCCCATCCGCGAGGCTCTACGACTTTCGGTTCAAGAGTTATAGCCGTTTGAACATTTACAATTGAGTTTCTTCATGTTCCCATCATCGGATCGACTCGCGGATGGTTCCGTTGGATTCCCCGTATGTGATTTAGTGGGGGTAGACGTTGGTTGTGAGTGGCTACGACCTTCCTTTCAAAAGTTAGTTTAAACGGTTTCGTTTAGAAGCGCGTGTATAAAAGGGGCTGCACCAGTTCAGAGGCTCATTCCAGCCTAGCACTCAGAGAGAGAGGTTGTGTTTTTCTTTGCTTTTGACTTGTGCGTGGAATTTGAATGAGAATGTCGGCCTACTTGTGGACTTCCATTGAAAATGGGGAGGTACTGTCTGAGGCTTTCGAGGAGTGTATGTCGGTGGGGGAGTTCCTGCATGATGGGGATATCAGGGTCCCCATTCATGCAACCACCATGAAAATGCCTGAGCGAAGCATGAGGTTCGCCTACGACTTGGATGGTCTGGTGTTTGAGCTCAGGACTCTGGCAGGAGTTAGGGTGAGGGCACCCTACATCAACCTGCCCTCCTTTGAGAGCCGGCACCTCCACCGGTCCTGGCCGTACCTACGGAAGCACCTGCCGCTGCAGGGGCTTTCAGAGATGTCCATGAAATGCCTCCACCAGATGGTGGGTGTGACTTTGTCACGTCTGGATGGAGGCTATTTCATGGACCTCACTGCCATGCCCAAGCCTGAGATCCTGAATCCTGACAGCAGGATGTGCAATCCGTCTTTTGTGAGGGAGGAGGCGTTGGAGCTTTTCAACAACATCGGAGAGGGGTTCCTTGTGAAGCTCAAGGCGCTTCCTATCTCTGAGCTCAGACGTCCAACCTTCTGTAAGACGAGCTTTGCAAACATCTCATCCATGAACATCCTTGAACAGGACCAGGAGTTCATCCTTGAACTCCTGGACTCATGTATCCAGGACTTTGAGGACCACCCCCGGATCAAGATCTTGCGCACAGTTCAGGTGTTTGGGTGCAAGTCTGAGAGGGTGCTGGTGTGCGACCAGATTGTCGACCCAGCAACCATAGTGTCTCTGAGCTTACATGCCGGCATGAACATCAGTGCTAAGAGTTCTGAGGTCACGTTGCTGTGGTCTCGCTATGGGCTGTTTGATCTGGTTGGGGAGAGTGGGGACCTCTTCACAGCCCTCTCTATCCATGAGGCTGTGAACTTCCAATCCAACCTGAACTCAAGGCCAATGGATGTCTCTGAGGAGCTCATGGGGGTGTGTGCAGCAGGGGAGCACACATTCTTCCAGATGTACGTGGATGCCCCCCACGTACATTATAGAAGTCCCTTTAAACACCCGGTGAGTGGAGCTATCGTGACTGCGGGCCTGTCCCACCCGCAGTTCACAAAAGCTCTGGTGGAGAGGGCGCTCTCTTAAATGGATCATATGGACGACCTGGTGAACAAACTCAGGTGCCCATTTCAGCTGAGGATAGAGCAGGTCAGGGTGTTCAGGTGCCCGGCTCAGGTCCCCCCAGCAATAAATCCTTTTTGACGACGACAAAGCAATGGCGCAGCTACCCAAAGCTACCCTTTGCCCAGCGTAGCTAGGGCTAGCATGGAGGCTAGCATGGATATTAGCCATAGCAGAGGTGATGAGAATGGCGCTGGGACTAGCAGTGTGCATTCATTCTACCGTGCTGCTCACGAAGCACACACGTCGCCCAACAGGAGGGGAGTTGGCAGGGCTGGTCGTGGTCGCAGTGTCCATAGAAGAGCTGGAGGACGGGGAGGCAGGGAGAGGGAAATAAATGACAGGGTGGACAGTAGTGATGATGATTCCATTTTGATGAATAGACGAGGGGGGGCAGGGGTACACGTTGTGACGAGTCGGCACCCCATGTAGCCTCTGTCACTAGCCAGCCGCAAGCCCGCACGTTTTCTCTGTTCCTTTGGAAAGAAAACATTTTCGCACGTTCTCAACCCGTCCGGATCAGTTTCCTCTAATTGTCCAGTCAGTGCTTACCTGCCGATCTTGGTTCCGCCTACCTCCGGTAATCAATGACAGATATAGCCAGCGGGTTTACTCCAGGAGGGGCGCGCAGTTCAAGCCGAACACGGAAGCGAGGGGACTACTAGCCCGAGTCACGCTGTAGCAGAGAGCCGACTAAGCCAGCGATTTGGTAAACGAAACGTCGCTTGTAGAATAAAACCCTGTGAAACGGTGGACGTCCCGTATGCTACTTGTTGTGGATTACAAATGGTCTCGCATCAGAACGAGCGCTATGAGGAATAGCAGTTTGCCGGTGGACCTCGAAGGAATGACTGACTGACCTGACTTGACTCAGTGAGTACGATCCAGTGGGCGTTGTCTAAACTGTATTGACTGTGTGAACCGAACTTTGGAACTGAGGGGGAACAATTCTGAACTGTTGTGTACGGAGCAGTGAGTACGATCCAGTGGGCGTTGTCTAAACTGTATTGACTCTGTGAACCGAACTTTGGAACTAAGGGGGAACAATTCTGAACTGTTGTGTACGGAGCTGTTGAATTGAGGAACTGAACGGACAATGATTCTGAACTGTTGCTCGCGGTGCATGGATGAACCGATTTAATGAATATATTGTGTGCTGGAAAATGTTGTTTATGAAGGGGCGCCGATTACTTTTGAATATATGATTTATTATTGCAATTTCTAATTCTGTGTCCATCCTTATTCATTTACTGACAGTGACTAAGAGGGTATTGGGTTGTCTGAAGGGTTCATGAGAGGAACGACTTATGTTCGGATACATGCATCCTTTGTACTTTGACTTGACCAACATATAATTGTCAGGCCTGACCTGACTGGCACCCCAGGTTTTCCCGAGTCAAACTGTTACAACGTGGCCGTAGTGTGCGTAGGAGAGGTGGTGGACGACGAAATGACAGGGTGGACAGTAGGGTGGAAAGTAGTGAGGATGATTCTGGAAGAGGGAGGGGCAGGGGTAGACGTGGGCGTAGTGTGCGTAGGAGAGGTGGTGGACATGGTAGAGGCAACAGGGGGGACAGGGTTGGAAATGGTGATGCTGGCTGTTTTTTTTTTAGAAATGAGGAGGTACGTGAAGAATGGATAAAGCCATTCGATGAGCCCATAGGCTATCGTGGTTGCAAAGAGATCAATAATGATTCCGAGCCGTTTGACTTTCTGTCCCTCTTTCTCACTGAGGATTTCTGGGATCTTATAACGACAGAAACAAATCGATATCGATATGCCCATCAGTTTTCAGGCTCTCATCAACTGAAGGAACATTCTAGATTTCATGAGCGGTATGATGTGACTGTCCCTGAAATGAAAGCCTTCATGTCACTGCATTTGTCCATGGGGCTGGTAGAGAAATCGGAGATTGAGGATTACTGGGCACAATTTTGGCCAACTTCTACACCTGGATTTGGCAAAGTGATGTCTAGGAACAGATTTGAAATCATCCTGTCATGTCTGCATTTTGTAAATAATGATGAGTATGTTGAGAGGGGACAGCAGGGCCATGACAGACTATTCAAGGTGCGGCCAATAATCAATATGATCATTCCACGTTTTTCAGAGGTCTATGGTCCAAACAAAGAACTCTCACTGGATGAGATGACAATAGCTTTCAAGGGAAGGTCCACCATGAGACAATATAATCCCAACAAGCCAGACAAATATGGTTACAAAGCATTTGTGTTGAGTGAGGCCAACTCAGGCTATGTTCTGCAGTGGTCCATATACACTGGGCAGAATGTGGATGATGCTGTTGCTGAATTAGGTGCCACACATCTCATCGTTCGTCAGTTGATGGCCCAACACACAGGGAAAGGGCACGAGGTGTACATGGACAGCTACTATACATCACCAGGCATAGCAGAGGAGCTGGCCAATAATGACACTGGTTTGTGTGGGACGGTAAATAGCCAACGGCGAGGTATGCCAAGAGACCTGATAAAGACGGTGTTGCCCTTGAGCAAAGGGGATGACCCTGTGTTCATGAGGCAGGGCAAAATGTTGGCCTGTTCCTGGCATGACACGAAGCGTCTCACTATGTTGACAACACTCCATGGGAACTTGTGTGTCCGGAAACGAATTAGAACCAAACACACAGAGTGGTTTTCGTGACATCAACAGACCTCTCTATGTGGATAAATACAACTCATTCATGGGGAGAGTAGACACAGCAGATCAGAGGATGAAAACCTCTCTTTCCACACCGCTCGAGGAAGTGGTAAAGCCGTATATTCAATGCCATTCTGAGCATATGGTCAATGCCCACATCATCTACTGTCGCTCTACTGCCAGTCCACACAAGCCACTGAAGGTCTTTGTGCAGGATGTCATCACCACTTTGCTTGAGGGCTTCTCAAAGAGAGAAGGCAAAAAACCGGGAAGGCCTTCAGCAGAGGGGGGGGAAATGCCACTGAGGCTTACAGGACGCCATTGGCTGTGCAATACTGACGATCGCCCAGATTGTGCAGTGTGCTCTGATCGCACCCGCCCTAAAGGCCGTTGTCAGCCAAGATACAGGTGCAGTCAGTGTGGGGTGGCTCTGTGTGCTGTGCCTTGCAATGAGAGGTACCACACTCTGAAAAACTATAAACAGTGTCACCTGGATAGATGGGTACACAGGATAGATAGGTACACAGGCCTCTGCGGCTAAGAGACGCCTTCTGTTTACGTGAGTGATGCTACTATGTGGCATAGTAATTAGTTTGTTTACTACTGTTGGCTTACCATTTACTGTTTTCCTGTTCATTTGATATTTGGATAACATAACAAATGGACAAAGTTGGGGAAATCTGTTGAAATAAGTTCAAATTGATTAAAAATATCCCATATTTCCTTAAAAAATCGCATAATTCAAGATGGCCGCCACCCTATGACATCATAATATGCAAATTAGTTGGATACATTTAGACCCAACATACACTTTGGGTCATTCTCAACATTTGTCTCATTTACAGTGGGTCTCTATCTCTAACCAGTTTCAAGCCACACTCTTTTGAAATTTAGATGTCAAACATTTGGCGCCAAGAGGGTTAAACTATCGATCTAATCCCGTTCGCAGAGAATTCCTTATTGTGTAATCTTCCCAGTCTCAGTATGCTCTCCTGTGAAACGTATCCCATTCCGAATATTTTTAGGTGTTTGGCATGTTGACACAGCATTGGCCCGTTGTTCAGTGCATTAACATAGGTTGGATCTCTTGAGTAGTGTTTTTTTCCACAGCTGTTTTGAAGGCATCTGGGAAGATGCCTGTTTGAAGAGAGTGGCATGGGCTTTACTAATAAACAGAATTCTGATTCTAATGTGTATTTGATGTATGAGAAGTTCAGTGGTTGGATTTCCAAAGCTCAATGTCTCCATCTACCCTGCAACTTGATAGGCATGAGTTTATGTGACTGTTTGTAAGTGAGAGAGAGACTATGATAGAAGTGAATGTGTTTATATGTTTGTGTGTGAGAGACAGAGAGAGGGGTTTGTGTGTGTAAGATGGAGAGAGAGGATTGTGTGTGTAATGGGGGTTTCACGCAAAGATGGCTTGGAGCATATTGACGTTCTAGGTCAAAGAACAGGGTCATGGACCAGCGATGGAACAATCTCTCCCGTCTCCAGAGTTCTCATTAACCACACCAACAGTTATATTTCCTCTCAGTATCGCCCTCTCCTGTACTCTTGTCCTGTTGAACAAAAGGGATCGAGATAGGAGGAGAAAGAGGGAGAGACACCAACAGCTGGCTCAAGTCAGGTTAAAGACACGAAGAGTGAAGCATGGAACAAGGTACCCTGGAGATGGATGGACGCATGTATGAATGGGAGGATGAAGTGCTGTGGCAGAGTGGATGAGAGGTAGACCTGGTCATTCATTATTCAGACTGCATGCCCCTTTGTTTATCCCTTAAAAGTCTCTGTTCAAAATAAAGAAAAGGAAGCTCAATTCTTTAGTTTGTCTTTTGAACAGACGCTGACATCCTTCGCTGTCAGATGGCCTTGATCAGAGCAGATCAAAGTTCAGGGTGCTATTCCTCTGGCTGTGGGTTTTGTGCTGGAATCACCCAAGCCATCGGCCTGCAAATGCCTCAGGACCGCAGTCTGAGTCCTCTGAGACCTGCAGCGCTCATTTAACACCAAAGCATTCTGAAGGCTAACCGCCCACAAAAGGGGAATACAAAACACTACAGTCTTTGATAACATAAACAGTGCCAGAAACACCCAACATAAATATTCCTAATTTCAGAAACCGCAGGATGGCATTATATGGGATAGACTTGTGCTGAAAAGATGACGGTGAAAATTGAGTTACAGTATACTGTAGCAATCCTCAGTTTTGTTTTCTTCTTCTGACATTTTGCCTGGTATGGAGGAGCTAAAATGAATCCATACATAAATACATTAATAAATTAAATGAATGAAAATGAGTGTTCATTATTTCTTTCTTGCCTTAATCAGTCATTATTGTACTCATTTACAGTATTCCCCTAATTATATTCAGAAAAGCAGAGTTTTTGTCTGGTTTTGACAAGAGCTGGGGGAAATGAGAAGCCACCAAGGTTATTATAGTTTTGCTTTTTTCCAGGAGTTTTTATTTTCATATCATATTACCTTTTTGTTTTCAATTTTAGGTTATTTTTCATGTTTTTAAACTAGTTTAGTTGAGTTTTTTCTGAAAATGCTTAGTTTTAATTGACTGAGTTTCAGTATTAGTTTTTTTCCCCTTCATTTTACAGATGTGAGAACATATGAATGGTCACCTGACCCGCGGGATTCCATCGGACGGTTTGCGGCATTCCGTACCACCGCTCGCACGCCCATAGAGGGAGAATTAATGAGGCATGCATCAGTCCGACGACCCAATAATCCGACTACTCATAAATCCGACTACCCAATATTCCGACCATAGGTCCTCATCATTTTAGACCCATTGGTCCGACTACCCGTTCGTCCGACTAAAGTTATCCCGGTATTCCGACTGTCAGTAACTCAGATTGCCCGCAATTCCGACTCTTGGATTTCTCTGGCAGAATATCTGCCATCACAATATTGGCTTCACTTGTCTTTGTTGTAGTTTAGTCTACCTCGTTGTGGTTGGGGCTGGACTAGTTTGGGGGCTATTAAGGGCTGGACTAGTTTGGGGGCTATTTAGGGCTAGTTTTGTGTGCAACCGTGATCAAGACTGTCATGTCGTTTAAGTTATTCAAGTGTGTCTAGAGTAGCCTAGAACATAAAGCATCAACTATTTAGCCTATACTAGGCCCATCTGTTTATAAACCAGCATTATAAAATTTGCTGGAATTGTCTGATGGCTGACTGATGCGTCTTCTGAACAGAAATTGTCTTGTGAATGTCATTGTTTCATGCTTCGAGCGAGCGAGTCTGTCTCCTTATGCGGTTTCCATGAAATGCTATGAAAATGCCCCCTTTACAATAACAAGTAGGCTTAACTACAACGCAGTGTCAGAATATGCATATCTAATCCAATCCAACTTCAGAAACATGTAAAAATAATAGGCTGCATAACTGTAGAAGGATCAGACTCGAGGTAAACAACCCCAATGAGGAAACATTGTTTCGGTAGCAAGTTGTATAGCCTTCTTTCATGTCAGATAGTCATGTTTCATACTATCTGAAGAAGACCTTTTCATGTGCATTTTATGAAATGATCAGTAGCCTATCGCGCTCGAAACTTATGATAGGCCTGCAGCTGCTTGTCTCTTTGTAGTCACAGTCAGCTCGGGAAACCCCCTTGAAAAATAATATTAAATTCGCTGGGATCACATGTTTATGAGGCGAAACCTCGCCATTCCGAAATACTGCCATTCCGAATGGAGATATACCTACCGTATCCTTTCGGAATGGCGGTATTTCGGAATAGTGAGCCGACCCGGTTTATAAAAGCTAAATCTCCTTATGAAAATATTTATTCTATCTGTATATTTTAGTTACAATAAGATACAAGCAGTTTTGAGTACTAGAAGTGGCATGCCTATTTATTGTGTTGGGAAAGCAATAACGCTATACCTACACTAGGCTGGGAAAGCAATAACGCTATACCTACACTAGGCTAGAAAAGATGTGACATGTAGGCCTAAGAGGCAGACAACTGACTGACTATTCTTGATTTCATGTTCATAATAATAATTATAATAATGAATAGCAGGATTCATGTTGTCTCGCTTTACGCACAGGAGGACTGTCATTTATATGCCTAGCGAACAGCAAACAGCTGCACATGATCACATATTAATGACAATCTAATTGGTCAATTATTGCCGTTTGATGGAGTGCCTGCATTAGGTGTGTGACATATTGCGCAGAAAGGTTTGGGACAGCGCATAGGTTCAGTTTGGGGAACAAATCCATATCGGACCATTAATGAGCCGGTTAGAGGACACGATCTTGCATTGCGATATATGTTGGTGCTGAATTGGGCTATTAGCTTACATGTATAAAAACCTGTGTAAATCGGTACGACAAGTTGAGAGGTGTCCTACAAAAGCGCGTAGTAAGGCGACTAAATATCCGCCCTTTTTGCTTGATAGATTGCGCTGTGGGGGGGGGGGGAGAGAAATGGCGTACGCCTGAAATCGCGGAAAGACCGTGTAAAAGAAGGCGTACCTCAATGATAAATGAGGCCCCTGGGGCTCTCTGCAGCTCAGTAAATAAAGGCCCTGGCCACTATTAGAGGATTTACGGTACACCATCCTATATCGAGTAAAATCCCATTATCGAGTAAATCCTTAACGATCAATTAATCGATTTTCGATTAATTGATTGCATCCCTATATGTCACTACACAATGCAGATGGCGACAGGATCCCTGCGCAGAGAAAGTTCACAAGCCAGTTACGAGAAAGCGCTGGGACAGTAAGTTCAGTAAGTAAGTAAGGGTCACTGCTGTCGAAAAACATATGATGTACTCCACCGAGCACCATTCTTGTTATGTTGTGACTTTGGCTTTTTGTGTTCTTTTAGTTTACACCTTACAACACTCACCACCCTATGCTTTCAATCCACCCACACACCTACACCACACTGCTGATACCCACTGATGCTCACACTCCATGATTTGCTGTTCTGTTACTTAGTCATTTAGTTAGATTAAATAACGTCTGGATTCTCGAACGGACTGTCAGTGAGATCCACCCTGGGGGAACAAACAGCATTAACATTGGCCACACAGTTATGTTCTTCCCCGTCACCTGGAAGAGGAAGGAGTGTAGCAGGGTTCAGCACATTGCAACGTTTGACTGCGATGTTTGGCATGTCAAGCAGGCAAGTATGATATCGTAACCATCGTGCTGAAGAGAGATGACTAGTCTTTTGCTCTAAGAGTAACATTGAGACAGCATGTGGGACTAGCAAAGTCAGGTCAGAGTAGCCTACAAAATCTCTGGAGGCCAAAACAGCTTTCTCAGCTGCTGCTACAGCACGGAGACAGGTAGGTAGTCCTTGTGCCACAGGGTCAAGCTTAGATGAAAAATAAGCTACTGGTCGCCTACGACCACCATGCTCCTGGAGCAGAACTTATGTCAAAAATCCTCCCTTTACGTCCACAGTCTGTGTGAATGGTTTGGAAGGATCCGGCAGTCCTAAAGTCGGGGTCGTCTGCAGAGCTAGTTTAAGGTCAGTGAAAGCTTGCTCAGCCTCTGTAGTCCAGGTCACTTTGTCATGTGATGCTAGGCCTCGCCCGTGAGCGACTGCGCTGAGGGGCGCATAATTAGGGATGAAAGATTACAAAGTACACAGCGTTCTTTCTCTAGCCAAGGTATGAGGCGCCAGTTCTGTGGCCTAAACAACAGACACTGTTAAGAGATCTAACCAAAGTCTAGTATGTCAAATGAATTCAAATTATGTCTAATAACACAGAATTTTCCATTACACCAGGTAGAGCTTAGGGTCAATGAGATCCTTCATTTGTTTGATTTCCATTGGACTGACTTTTTTCGCAGTTATGACATGGGAGCTATGCCTCTTTTTGTTGACACCATTGATGATTACTGTGGCGGTGTCATTAACTTCCGTGTCATCAGTTCCAGCGCTTGCTCTTTGTTCATCAGCAGTAGTCACAGAACATGTTCTGGACATTTCATTTTCTGCCATATTCTCAACAGTGGTACCACTTCCCTCCTCAAATTCCATGTTGATATCGGTGGCGCTATCAGGTAAATGGCGAATGTAGATTATTTCTTCCACTCCTTTACAGGTTCCCAGACGGATCCAGTGCAGCCCGCCCAGGCTGGTCCTGCCGGGCCCACCCAAGCTGATCCGGGGTCTGTTGAGCAGAGGCTGGATAAGTTGGAGAGGACGGTTGCCTCTTTGCTTACTGATGTCCAGGAACTTGGGGGCAGCCGGCCCTCTCCAGCTTCAACAGCCGAGTCTCTGCCTCCACTTGCCAGCTCAGGCTCCAGCACTTCGGCCACGTCGCACCAGCTAGAGCAGGCTTGGAAACCGGCTCCAGCTCTTGTCAAACCCAATGCTTTGTCGGTGAGTTTGCAATATTTCAGGGTTAAAAATAACTGAGTAATGTAGAATAAGAGGTTACTCTTATTCAAACCCTTTATTTCACATACAGACAAGGCCCTGAAGTCATTTGAGGCTGAATGCCTTGGGGTTAAGGACCAGCCAAAGGTGGTCGACAATGCAAAACAGAGGATAGCTGCCATACAAAGGTGCCTCACCTTTGTCTGTGATGGGGACTACAGCAAGAAGCAATCCTTTGAGTTCATGAAGGACATCCCAAAGCTGCGAGAGTAAGTCTTCCTTATCATCTGATGAGCTGTTGTAAAGTGGTAGTGTGTCCAAGGACCTGTCTGTTTCTATAGCAACTTCATTTTGTACTAACCCGTGTAACAGTTAGCTAGCATAGCGAGCTAGCTGGCGAACCATTCGTCAATCTGCCATAGCTACTTATTTAAATCAGTAATTGTAGTGGATAGTTTACTCGCATTACCTTTACATTAAATATCAGCTTGCTGTGATCTCCACGTTAACGTCTTTAATTCAGTTAGCCTGACAGAGCTAGATAGCTAACGTTAACGTCGTTAGCTTGCTATGATTCAGGTGAGCTAACTCGCGTATTCTACAAAATGTGCCTAGCACTACATACGATACGAACCAAATAGGTGCTTTTAGTTCATCAGTACTGCTACCTACATCATTGCTAGAATTAGCCGCCTTGCGAACAGTTAGCTAAAGTTACTACCCGAGATGGTTCCCTCAATCGTCTTTGTTACCATAGCAAGCCAGACGTTGAGCCAGAGATGAGAAACTTCACTGCAGCCGTGAACGTGGGAAGAAGATAGCATCCATTGCCTGAATATGCCTCAGGCGGGGATGGTGGTGTTGCCCATATGGGGGCTGGCGCTCCCTCTCCCCGCCGTGCTTATGATAGCTGTTGGTCTGTACATGACCCTCCTCGCGATGGCGTTGTGGTTCCGCCTCAAGGACCGAGTCGTGAGCAGAATCGTGTGACTGTAGTTTGCCATCACTACGCTCATGCCTCGATCAAATGTGTCCCTCTCCTACTTCCCTCCAGTGTGCCATGTGGGACTGCGCCTGTACCTGCCAGCCTCCGGAGTGCGAGTCCTTCAACTGCCTCTGCTTTGAGATCATGGTTCGGTAGAAGAACATGCAAAACGTGGATGTCAATGAACTGTGTACACTAGTAACCTCCGAGTGCCTCTCTGAAGAAGGGAAGATGGATGCCAAGGTGGAGGCATTTCCACGCTATCTCCAGCTTTTCAGTCACTTTCCTTCTGTAAACCTAAACTCAAAACACACCTAGAAGAGTGCCATATCTGTCTTAAACGCAAAACAACCTTGTGTAGAACTCTTATTTTGTGGGCATCTACTTTAGTTACAAGTGCTGGAACATTTTATTTGGATTAAAGATGCCTGTGTCTGAAACTTTTAAGGTATTTTTCTCCAAATTAACACTGGACTGCATTTATACTGAATATGTTTTATTGAAGTCATACCTGAACATTCTATATTGCAGATGACTTAATATTTGGATCTTAAAGAGTAACATTTCACAGTACACTTTTTAAATTATCTGAAACGGTTTACTTGTAATAGTTTGTATGTTACATTTTCTGATGGTATTGCGATCTGTACACAGCTGCATTTTAAGAACATGAAAAAAAGAAAACATGAACAATTTTGTGTTGTTCTTTTCTGATGAAAAATTTGCAAATGAAGTAAAAATAAGTGTTTCTTTTAGGGGGGAAAAAAATGGGGGGGCGGCTGTAGCTCAGTTGGTAGAGCAGGTCGTTCAATGATCGAAGGGTCAGTGGTTCGAATCCCAGATCCGACTGTTCACATGTCGAAGTGTCCTTCAGCAAGACACCTAACCCCAAATTGCTCCCCATGAGCCCGTTAGCACCTTGCATGGCAGCTACCGCCATTGGTGTGTGAATGTGTGTGTGAATGGGTGAATGAGAGGTCATTGTAAAGCTTTGAGTGCTGCTAAGGTAGAAAAGCGGTATATAAGTGCCGTCCATTTACCATTTAGTGTGTCTAGCTGAATCCCAATCTGAGTGCGCAAACCGCACCGCACTTGCGGCCTGAGGCCTGAGCACTTAATTGACGTCAGCTGGAAGGGCCAGAGGGTGCAGGGCCGTGAATTAAATGGGACAGCACTTGCCAAGCCAGTTTTGCTCAATGCCCCTCCCACTTCGTTTTCATTGGCTGCCGCGTCCCTCCGACGCAGAGGCTGCTCTGACGCTCCCCTCTCGGCTCTGCAAATTGACCGATTGACGTCTGTTTTAATTTAATAATAATTTAAAAAATTATGTTGGGTGGGATATGTTTGCAGCATGTGGATTTCAAGATAAATGTTGTGTTATCTGCAAATGTCATCATTTATGTGTGATGCACTCGGATCATGACTCGGATGCACTCAAGCACTGTGTCACATGAGACGCGGTGGGCTGTGGGTATTTTCTGCTCCTAAGTCCGTGAAATTGCGGACTTTCGGTAAGTGCGGTTAAAGTGCGCAAAATGGCGGCAGTGGCGCACTTGTGGACCTAGCAATTCCGTTTTGGTACTACCCTGAGCCCTTGTGGACTTAGCGGGAACGCGCATGTAAGGCCACAAGGCCGCGAAAAAATTATGTTGGGTGGGATATGTTTGCAGCATGTGGATTTCAAGATAAATGTTGTGTTATCTGCAAATGTCATCATTTATGTGTGATGCACTCGGATCATGACTCGGATGCACTCAAGCACTGTGTCACATGAGACGCGGTGGGCTGTGGGTATTTTCTGCTCCTAAGTCCGTGAAATTGCGGACTTTCGGTAAGTGCGGTTAAAGTGCGCAAAATGGCGGCAGTGGCGCACTTGTGGACCTAGCAATTCCGTTTTGGTACTACCCTGAGCCCTTGTGGACTTAGCGGGAACGCGCATGTAAGGCCACAAGGCCGCGAGTGCTCTGCACTTTCGCCTAAGTGCGCGATTTGGGATTCAGCTTCTGTATATGTAAAGGGTTTTAATTGTCTCGTGTGTTTTCGTACAAAGGTGGGTCATATCTCTTAAGCAAGACAAAAAGAAGCCTACAACCATTAAAAGCCACATGTATGCCATGTTGGCTTTTCTTGGCTTCCTGGAGAGGTATGGCCCTCAGGCACGCATCCCCCAGTACCAGATCCGCACGGTGGACAACTTCCTGCAGTCTCTTGCAAAAGAAGTCCAAAAAGACATGGCCACCCACCGCCAAACCGTCAAGGCGTTGAAATCAAGTAGGTTTCAAAACATATCATACTTTACACCTTATACATACGTCATAGAACCCATTACACTTACCTCTCTATTAAACTTCCTCAGAGCAAGCAGAGGTGGTCATGCCTCATGCTGGGTGCGTTCATTAATCATTTGCGGGCAGCCCTTACCCATTTTTCTCTTACACATTTTATCTTTTAATTTTTCTCTTTTCTTTCAGTTAAACTGAAGTCTGCCGGAGGGTTAGGGTTAGGATAAGGGATGAAAGCTACTTTTCGTACCGGAAAAAACTTGTTTTTTGGGAATAACTTTCGAACGGAAGGTGATAGAGACCTAAAACCTTTTTCCGCCTCCCCATAGTCGGGGTCTAGACATCCTATCGACTCGCGGATGGTTCCGTTGGAGTCCCCGTATGTGATTTAGTGGGGATAGACGTTGGTTGTGAGTCGCTGCGACCTTCCGTTCATTTCGCCCATTGAAATGAATGGAAGTCAAATTCCGAAAAGTCCAGACCCCAAAATACTTACCCTGGAAAGTGTCTAGGAGTGCATTTCAGCTCATTTGGAGTAGATTGGAATAGGTTTGACGTGAACGTTTTTGGGGTCATGTGTCAAACCAAAGTGGGAAATCAGTATTTTGGTTCTGGCAGAGTGGGATAGAGTAGTGTTGGGTGTGTTTGGAATCTTTAGTCTAGCCTATCCTTGAGTTGAAAGGATAGGCACGCAAGCCTCCACGACAAGGCAGATTCCATGGGGAGGGAGGTGGCTCTTAAAAGAGCCGTTGTTTGCGTTTGTGCAGGTGGAATCAATGGGTTCCGCTCAGTGGACAGAGTGCTCAGGCCATCAAGGAAATTTAGGAGGAAAACCCCGTTACCCCTATGGTTAGGGCTAACCCTAACCTTCGGGCTAACCCTAACCCCTAACCCTACAATGGTGTAGGATGGGGTAGAAGGGGTCAGGGAAGAAGGGTTGGATGACTCAGTGGGGGCTGGACACATCTTTTTTGAATGGCTGGTAAAGCCTCCTGCCAAAAATTCAGTTTTTGGCATCTTTCTGACCACCACTGGGTTGAAGCCCAATTTTCTCTGTGGGATGTGTGTTCTGGTGAGGACACGGGGGCCCAGATGCATTTGAATGCCCTCTTTTTTGCTTCAGCTGCTTTTCCCAGGGCTGAAGAAGGGAGGCGAGAGGGGGGGGCTGCACGGTCCCTCTTCATCGAGAGAGAGAAGCTGAATCCCAAATCTTGCACTTAGGCGAAAGTGCAGAGCACTCGCGGCCTTGTGGCCTTACATGCGCGTTCCCGCTAAGTCCACAAGGGCTCAGGGTAGTTCCAAAACGGAATTGCTAGGTCCACAAGTGCGCCACGCCGCCATTTTGCGCACTGTAACCGCACTTACCGAAAGTCCGCAATTTCACGGACTTAGGAGCAGAAAATACCCACAGCCCACCGCGTCTCATGTGACACAGTGCTTGAGTGCATCCGAGTCATGATCCGAGTGCATCACACATAAATGATGACCTTTGCAGATAACACAACATTTATCTTGAAATCCACATGCTGCAAACATATCCCACCCAACCTACTTTTTTAATTATTATTAAATTAAAACAGACGTCAATCGGTCAATTTGCAGAGCTGAAGGGAGCGTCAGAGCAGCCTCTGCGTCGGAGGAACGCGGCAGCCAATGAAAATGAAGTGGGAGGGGCATTGAGCGAAACTGGGAGTGCTGTCCCATTTAATTCACGGCCCTGCACCCTCTGGCCCTTCCAGCTGACGTCAGTTAAGTGCTCAGGCCACAAGTGCGAGGGGCCGCAAGTGCGGTTTGCGCACTCAGATTGGGATTCAGCTAGAGAGAAGGTTGAAGAAACTCACACTGAAAGTCACACTGAAATGAAAAGCATTCTGTCCCATTTGCTTCACATAATTGGTCAAAGTGTTCACCTATTCAACGATGTATGCCAAAAAAAAAATACAAAATTCTACTTTTGTAATCTTATATCAAAGTATATCATTTCTTACTTCCTGGAAAATGGAAGGTCACGTGCAATTACGACAACAGGTACCTTAGACTTAGAAGTTCTTAAAACCCGTCCACTTGTCAATGTTCCAATCAAATTACTCGTAAACGCATGTCTCACCCTCATAGCTTGTTTGCGTCGGAAATATGTAAAACTACAGAAGTAAGATGATCTCAAACGTCCGTTTCTGTGCGACTTTAAAGGGTAAGTACTTGGAAGAAAAATGGGTAAGGGCTGCCCGCAAATGATTAATGAACGCACCCAGCATCTCCTGTTTGCATGCCGCCAAGGCCTTCTGCATTTGTGGTATGACTGCCTCTGCTTGGTCTGAGGAAGTTGAATAGAGAGGTAAGTGTAATGGGTTCTATGACGTATGTATAAGTTGTAAAGTATGATATGATTGGAAACCTACTTGATTTCACCGCCTTGATCGTTTGGCAGTGGGTGGCTGTGGTTTGGTAGTGGTTCACCGATGCGATTGCGTGCTGGGGGAGGCGTGTTTGGTGGCCACACCTCCCAAGGAAGTCAACGAAAGACACCGTGGCATATATATGGCTCTTGATTGTGGTAGGTTTTTTCATTTCTCCCTTGAGAGAAAGGATCCACCTTTGTACGAAAACAGAAGACAAAATTAAAACCCTTTACATATACACACACACTAACACTTTACAACAGCTCATCACACGATAAGGAAGACTTACTCTCGCAGTCTTGGTGTGTTCCTCAGGAAGTCGAAAGACCTTTTCTTGCTGCAGTCGCCATCGCATGAAAAGTTGAGACGCTTCTTCACAGCGGCGAGTCCAACCCCGTTGCATCTTTGATGCCCATAAGATCAGCCTCAAATTTCTTTAAGGTTTGGTCTGTAGGGAAAAGAAAGGGTTTACATTACATTACATTACAGTCATTTAGCAGACGCTTTTATCCAAAGCGACTAACAATATTTTTTGGGGGTTTGAATAAAGGATTAGAGTAACCTCTTAATCTACATTACACAAAGTTATATTTAACCCTGAAATATTTCAAACTCACAGACATAGCCTTGGGTTTGGGCAGGCTCAATCCTGCTACCTGAGCCTGCTGTAGCTGGTGTAGGCGGGGCAGATTTGCTTGATCCAGAGCTGGCGAGGGGGGGCAGGGAATCAGTGTTGGAGGCTGGAGAGGGCCCGCTACCCGTTCCGTTTCGAAACGAAATAGCTTCCTCGCACAGCGCGCAATCGCTGCTCCAGCACGCTGTGCGCATGCGTGCTGGAGCAAGTGAGGAAGCTATTTCGTTTCGAAAGACATTTCTAAAGATCATATTACAGAGGCATGGTTCTGTAATATACTGGCTCGCGCTGGATTTTACATTTCTTCTACATGCCTCCGAACTACACCAAAGTGATCTCGGTGAGTCAAACGTCTTATAAAATGTCGTAAATAAGGTCCAGGTTGTCAAGAACGAGCATTGTCCTTTAAGAACCAATTAACAGTATACGAATGTCTAATGTTCTAACTAATCTATGAACATACAACAGGACAAGCTTTGTTTGTGGTACATCAGAGGCGTGGTCTTGCGAAATCAGGCAAACTTATTGGGTATTATTCTCTGCATGATTGACAGGCCAGAAAGGTCTATTGCGTTAATTTTCCATCTGCCTGCAACACTAGCCAGCTAAAGGCAGACTGGCTTTAGCAGAGCCAACGTTAGCCAGCTGATGAATTTCATGGAATGGAAAAAAAAGTTTGCCTATATCATTGCACAACCTAAGACAAGGGATTAATTGGCTGCATCTTAACGTTACCATTGAGACAGAATTATGTTGTCTTAAATATATATGGATGAATAAAATGTAAATTGTATTTATTTTAAATGTTTCAATTAAATGTTATGCTTAAAGTTTGAGGGAAGATTTTTTTAAATGCACTTTACACATGCTTTTCTGCTTAATGGTTTCATTTGTGCTGTGTTGTGTTCTGCGATAAACTTCCTGTTTTGACATCAACGATGAGTCAATTCTCAGCGCTAGAGAAGTTTGAAGGACTTTGATATCAAATAAAGCTTAGCAGGGGATAACCACTGGGAAAACCATCTGCTTGGCTGCTGTCAGTTAACACGTTTGAAATAGTAGCATCAACACTTTCCTCTCTAGGCCTCCAATTTTATAGTTTATTGAAACTCATTTCAAGCTCTAAGGCTGCGTTCCGAATTGCATACTACCCTACTATATACAGGGTTGGAAAGGTTACTTTTAAAAAGTAATCCCTTACAGTTACAAGTTACTTGTGAAAAATTGTAGTCAGTAACGTAATCCGATTACCACAATTTAAAAGTAAAGTAAGGGATTACTTTCAGTTACTTTTGGATTACTTTAAATAAAATGTACTGTATTTCACCAGATATAAAATGTACTGTGTATTTCACCAGAAATCCTACATTATTTATTCTTTTTCTGTGTTCTAGAGCTGACAACATAGCTAAACAGCAGTTGCCCAGCGCCCGCCCAGTTAGAGCAAGTGTTAATGCCAAGAGGTTAGGGTGCGTGTCATCTTGCCTTGGCTAGTTAATTGCAGTCTGCAAAACACGACACTCGTTGCTAATGTAGCTAACGTTAGGTGTAAACGTCGGAGCCAGCTCCAAACTCCAGCTCTAATGCATTCTAAGCAGCCGTGATTGGCGCTATTCAGCTATACAGCTTGCCAGTGGACACACAGCCTTATATATTATGGATAAAGCACCCACTGACCAGTTTTCCCAGGCAGTTAGTTATAGCTCTTGAATAATGGTGCGTTCGTTTATAACTGGGAGGTGGCAAATTGCGACTTGCTACTAGGAATTATTAAATAAAACGCTGCATGAACTCGCACTTCCTCGTCGCAAATTCGGATATGTTTCTCAGCCTCCAGTTTCCGGCTGATGTCAATATCATATCATCGTATCATTCTCTATAGCTCGAATGCACACAGGTCGGAGGTAGGTATTTTGCCACCTGCGACTTCCCACCTCCGACCACAAACGAACGTACCATAACACCGACAGGTACTATTGAGTGAAAATAATCTGAATGGGCGCTTGGGTCTGGTTTTCTGGTTGAACATTAGTGCTATACTGTAGAAGCCTACTGCTAGCTAATTTAGCTGTCAGTGGAAGTAAGGTTAACGTTAGCTACCCTAACGTTTGACATTAGCTAACGTTAATTTACCGGCAAATGTTTTTTCAGGTTGGACATTGGCCGTCGAGGCAGGTGGCTGGGAGGCATAGTTTACACTGTGCTGTAATATTGTTGTGGTTCTGTGACAGGTAAAGAAAAAAAATGCAGGTATTTCCAGGATTTTAATGCACATTGTGGTATTTCTGCCATGATGCCCGTGCTGCTCGCTGTCTGTCTGGCAGCTGTGGTTCAACGAGCACATCAGTGGGAATCTTGTTGGCGCGTTGCGCGCAATTGGTATTACTAGCCTACTTCTTTCTTCTTTTTTTTAAAGCTATTTTGTAAAACTGATGAGGAGGCGAGGGGTGATTGTAATCACGCCTGTAATCCCTGTTACTATGCAAATGTACCTGTAGCTTTGGTAGGGACACTTAATAATATTGTATTGTAATAAGAGCACAAGCAGCTTTTTTTCTTACACTGATTTGCACCCAAATAGTCCGACTGTTTTGAGCTAGCCTACAGATCAGATTATATTGATGACTGTTTCTTTAATTAACCTACTGAACTGATAGTGCATTTGGCCTACATGTGCACTTTCTGCATACACAAATTGATAAATTGGGTAAAAAAAACTAACTTACCCGAAAGTGTAACGGTAAGCCAAATTAATGGTTCGGTACCTCGGCTTTGAAGTCAGTTCATTTTCAGTACAGTAAAGGAGGAAATGCAAAATATAAAATTGTTGATCGTTTATTATATATAATTAACTTTTTTAAACATCAGTCACTTCTCTTGTGCCTCTCCCCTCTCCCTGCCACTTGTGTTGCAAACTGTCTTGTTTAGAAGTAGTGTTTCCCATATGTAGAGGTAGAGTAAAGTTATCCATCTAGTGTGACTGGTCTAGAATGATAGTGGCTAACGGAGCAATAGAATGATAGTATCTAACGTAGCAATAGATGCCAAGTCGATAGCCAAACATATAGCATATGAATAATTATTATTCATACGCTTTTGTCAACAAAAAAAAAGTAACTAACAGTGAAATGTTTAGTTACAACAGGAGAGACGGCTTCTCCAGGCAGGAGAGCCTCCTCTCCAGCCAGCAGCCTCAACCAGCAGCCAGCAGAGCCAGTGGCGGGAGAGGGAAGGAGAGAGAGAGGGACTGACTCTGACTCTCAGGCAGGAGAGCTTCGTCTCCATCCAGCAGCCAGCAGTCTCTCAGAGAGGGACAGAGAGAGAGGGACTTGACTTTGACTCTCAGATGGCAGGAGGGCAGGTAGAGGAAGCAGGGCAGGTAGCTCCCTCACTCATCATTCTCTCTCTCACACACACACACACTTGCACTCTGTTAGTCTCAGAGGCTCATTAGATGGTAGGAAGGAGGGAGAGAGGGTGGGAGATATATTAGACCAGTGAGATGTCCAGGCCCTCTGCCCTGGTGTGTGGCAGCTGTCAGAGGGGAAGCCTCGTTCAGACTGCTTGATTGCCATCTCTGAGGGATCTCTATTAGATGATGGTCAGCTGGCTCTTTTTAGCAACTACAGTCATTTCAGCTTCCACTGGCACATTTTCTCCCAGATTTCTTTTTCAGAACTGACCTTTTGAAGGGCTAATGTCTGCAGTATGTTGCATTAAATAGCCTTTTGTCCTATAGTCTACGGATGAACCATCATTAAATGTAACATTATTTAATTTAAATGCTCTGTTGTGTAATGTACTACCATGATTAAGCAATAATACACGCTTTGCGTCATGCCTTATACCGCAGCATAGCCATGCCAATAACCACAATGAAGCACAACCTTGTGTTATTGCATTTATACAACAGCTCTGCACTACCGTTATGTTTTTGTCTGTGAAAAAGATGAGTTTGTAGTATTTAATTTCGCTAGATTGCGTTGCTTTCAGACATCTACAATCCGAAATAGTTCTCCATTGTTTACCATTGCTATGGGCAACTTAACGCCAGTTGATTTGCCCGTTGATATATCATGGTTATTGGCACGGCTCCGAATGCCTCTTGACCAATCACAATGCGCAGCCGGAGCTAGCTCTTATATAATATACACTAGCTACTGTAACATATGGCCGATTACCATTCAGGTGAAGTATATACAGTGAGGGAAATTATTATTTGATCCAATGCTGATTTTGTACGTTTGCCCACTGATAAAGAAATGATCAGTCTATAATTTTAATTGTAGGTTTATTTTAACAGTGAGAGACTGAATAACAACAACAAAAATCCAGAAAAACACATCTCAAAAAAGTTATAAATTGATTCGCATTTGATTGACTGAAATAATTATTTAATCCCCAATCAACCAGCAAGATTTCTGGCTCCCACTGACTGGTTATGTCCATGAGGCACACAAATTAGTCCTCTCCCCTTAAGAGAGTGCTCCTAATCTCAGCTCGTTACCTGTATCAAATCAAATCAAACTTTATTTGTATAGCGCATTTGATACACAGAGGCAACACAATGCGCTTTACAGAGATCAGTGGGGGGGTGGTTATAGGTCCCACCCCTACATATTCCAGAGGGAAGTTTCACCTGGAGGCCAGAAAAGTGAGCTGGAAAAACTCTTCCCTGACCTCTCTCAACAAGATCAAGCAAGCTTGTGTAAAGTGTTTGTCTATTGGCAAAAAAACATATACAGAGCAGTAAACATGGGCTAAATACTTCATAAGAGAGTTCTGACTAACAGTAGAGTGCACAAATAGTTACAGAGAAGTTCAGAACAGGCTCATAGAGAATGCCGCAAAGCAGAGGTGGGGAAACAGAAAGCAGAGAGCCAAGGGTAAAAGGTTGGTTGGATAGTTACAGCTGACGAGGAGGGAAGGAGCTAGTCACTAGGGAGCAGGGGGCCTTTCCAGGAGCCATAAGGTGGACTTTGGGGAGGGAGGACGGGTGGAGGGTTAGGGAGGAGAGTCAAGGCCGGGATAGGAGGGGTCAGGTCAGTCTGGGTCGGGTGAGGGGAGGGCTTTATTCTAGGTGGGGTGCAAGGGGCAGGGGAGGTCCGGGTCAAGGGTGGGGTGGGAGGGGCTACGTCAGTCTGGGGGGAGTGAGGGGGAGACGTGACTGTAGGTGGGTCCTGGGTGGGAGGAGGGGGGGTAGGGTTTGGGGTCAGGGTGGGGAGGGGCTGGTGGGGAGGGTCGTTACGTTGGAAGCGGGGGGGGGGGGGGGGGGGGGGGGCACGCCTGCCCTGGTTAGGGTTGGCTGGGTGGGGTAGTGCACCGCCCTGGGTGGGGTTGATGATGTTGTTGTTGGTGGACCTGCCTCTGTTGGGCAGGCTGAGTCTCCCCCTCCTCTGTAGGGGTGGGAAATCCTCCGTAGAGAAGGACGGGGTGGGATTTGGGTCTGGGTGGTGGGTAGTCAGAGGGGCTAGGATGGGGTGGGATTTGGGTCTGGGTGGTGGGTAGTCAGAGGGGCTAGGATGGGGTGGGATTTGGGTCTGGGTGGTGGGTAGTCAGAGGGGCTAGGATGGGGTGGGATTTGGGTCTGGGTGGTGGGTAGTCAGAGGGGCTAGGATGGGGTGGGATTTGGGTCTGGGTGGTGGGTAGTCAGAGGGGCTAGGATGGGGTGGGATTTGGGTCTGGGTGGTGGGTAGTCAGAGGGGCTAGGATGGGGTGGGGGGCGGGACGAGGATACGGACCCGTGGTAGGGTGAGGGTAAGAGGGGTTGGGATGGAGGAGGGAGAGAGACATAGGAAAAGGCGGTACTGGGTGGGTGGGTGGGGCCAGGGAGGGCAGGGGGATAGAGAGGGGAGGAGAGGAGCGGGAAGGGGAAGGGGGTTGGGATGAACAGGAGGGGGAGAAGTGGCTGTGTGTGCATGTGTGTGTGTATGTTGTGTTGTGTGTGTGATGGATGGGAGGATGTGTAAAAGTGTGTTGACCTGGTCTCTTGTAGTATGGGTGAGTCGTTGGCCGTACCGCTTCTCAGCCCATCCCATTGCAATTTGAAGCGCTATATCGTTCTTTAACTGGCGGCTGTGTGAGAGAAGTGATTGTAGATTGATAATGTTGTTGTAGAATTCCCATGATGCTATTTAACCAAGTTTTTGTACACCCAGTGACCTGTATGTATGTGGCTTCTGTGTGTGCTGCAGGTTTGATGAAGTCAGTCAATCTGTTGACCTGTCTCATCATGCCCGGGGGGTGAATATGTTCCTCCACCGCCCTATCTGCTACCCCCTTGTGGTGAACTGCTTGTATTAATTTAAAATATGTTTTGGCTTGTTTTCTAGTGTCTGCATCCGGTTCGTGGCCTAGTGGTGCATGTGTGGTGAGTCTATCCCTAATGTTTGTGTGTCTAAGTGGTGCCTGTTCACGGTTCCTATATGTGGTGTATGCTTGTCTTGGTTGTATGTAGTTGTGTGGTGTGTGTCTGGGTGTATCTACTTGGTGGTGTGTGTATCTAGTGGTGTAGTGTGGGGGTCTGTAGTATTGTTGGGGCCTACTATGTGTGTGTGCATTAACATGTGTGGGGTGTATGTTTGGTGTGGGTAAGAGTGGACATGTGTCTGTATGTGTGTGTGTGTGAGATGGGCCCAGTGTTTGGTGCCCGTACATTTGGAACATTCATACTGCGATACATAATACAATAAATATAATAACAAACAATTGGAGAGCTTGGACAGAAAGTCAAGATGTAGTGTTGGCTTGCTGCCCAAACACGCTCTTACCGCCGCCCTGTTGTGTGCAGTGCTCCCTCTGCGCGCAGGCTCTGGTCTGTTCTCCACTGGTCTGGATCCGGTGGTGAGGTTGTTCCTTATGGATGACAAGCTTGTGTACAGGTGTAGGTGTAGAGGATCCAGCCAGGGTTAAAAAGACAGGACCTGCTACAGTGTGCCCTGCCCGGCCAGTTGCAGGGCAACCAGCATCTGTATACACATCTAAATATACACATATAACAGGATATACAAATATACACCTCACAAATGAACAATTATAGGCCCATATCAAACCTCCTGTCTTTAAGTAAAATCATTGAAAACACAGTTTTTCAACAGCTGACCAACTTCCTGGCACTAAATAATTGTTTTGATGTCTTCCAGTCAGGATTTCGACCACAGCACCGAGACGGCTCTTGTTGAGGTCTTCAATGACATCCATTTAAACACGGACAATGGCAGAATTTCAGTCTTAGTATTACTGGATCTCAGCGCTGCATTCGACACGGTTGACCACAACATATTTCTAGACCGTCTGGAAAACTGGCTGGGAATTTCGGAGACAGTGCTAGACTGGTTTGAATCCTACTTGAAGGATGGGGACTACTTTGTGTCTATAGGCAATTACACATCTGAACTGACAAAAATGACCTGTGGAGTTCCCCAAGGCTCCATTCTGGGGCCTATTCTGTTCAACATTGACATGCTCCCACTAACTCAGATTATGGAAAACAACAAAATATGCTACCATAGCAGACGACACAAAAATTGATATCACCAGGGGACTATAATCCCATACAAGCGCTGAGTAAGTGCATTGAACAAATCAACAATTGAATGTGCAAAAACCTTCTTCAACTGAACAAAAATAAAACTGAAGTAATTGTCTTTGGAGCGAAAGAAGAAAGATTAAAAGTCAGCGCTCAGCTCCAATCAGTAATGATAAAAACCACAAACAAAGCCAGACATCTTGGTGTAGTCATGGGCTCAGACCTGAATCTCAACAGTCACATTAATACAATTACAAAGTCAGCCCACTATCACCTGATGAATATAGCAAGGATTAAAGGATTTAAGTCTCAGCAGGATCTGGAAAAACCTGTCCATGCGTTTATCTTCAGTAGACTCGACTACTGTAACGGTGTTTTTACAGGTGTCTCTAAAAAAAAAAAAAGATCAGAAAGCTGCAGCTGATTCAGAACGCTGCTGCTCGAGTCCTCACTAAGACTAAGAAAGTGGATCACATCACTCCAGTTCTGAGATCCTTACACTGGCTTCCTGTCAAAGAATTGACTTTAAAATACTCATGTTGGTTTATAAAGCACTGAATGGTTTAGGGCCAACATATATTTCTGATCTGCTGCCGTTATGAACCATCCAGACCTCTCAGGTCATCCGGCACAAACTGCAGGTCTGCTGCAACTCTGTTCTTTTAAATCAAGACTGAAGACTTTTTGCCGCTGCTTTTTATGAATTCTAATTCATTCATACACTGCACTGTAACTTTTATTCCTGTATTTTATTTTTCATGCAGTTTGTTTTAAATGTCCTTTTTTGCCTTTCGTTTTATATGACCTTTTATGTGTTAGGTGTTAGCTATCCCTGTAGTTTCTAATTTAATATTTAAGTGAATCATATAGCATTCAGATTTTATGCTCCAGATATCCGGAACAAACTTCCAGAAAACTGCAGGTCTGCTGCAACTCTCAGTTCTTTTAAATCAAGACTGAAGACTTTTCTTTTTGCCGCTGCTTTTTTATTAAATCAAATCATTATTCATTCATACACTGCACTGTAAATTGTATTCCTGTATTTAATTTTTCCTGCATTTTGTTTTAAATGTCCTTTTTTGCCTTTCGTTTTACAGTATATGAACTTTTATGTGTTGCACTTTGTCTTGATGCTTTTAATGTCTCATATGAAGCACTTTGAATTGCCTTGTTTCTGAAATGTGCTATACAAATAAAATTGCCTTGCCTTGCCTTGCCAATGTATACAGAGGATTCAAAAGCAGGCTGTAGGCTGCCTTTCTGTGTCTCTGGGTCCTGGCTAGTGATTGTAGGCTAGACTGAAAAGGTAAATCTTGAGATCTCGCTTAAAGATCAGCCCTTCTTAGGTAATCTGGCAAGGTGTTCCAGAGGTTGGGGGCATAGAAACTGAAAGCTGCCTCTCTGTGCTCCTTGGTCCTGGCTTTTGGAACTGTTAGGAGTTCAGTACCTGAGGACCTGATGGTCATTTGGGCATTTACAAGAATAAGAATGTCTTACTGTAAATGTATTCAGGTGTGCGACTGTGGAGAGATGTATAGACTAGAGGCTGACATGGGAATGGATTTTGACTCCCTCCCACTCCCACAGAAATAATCCCTTTCCTTCCCAATCCTGAGTGAGAGTTTAAAAAAAAATCCCACTCCCACAGAAGACTGATCCCATCCCGTCCCAATCCCGAGCCAAACCTTTGCAGAATCCCACCCAATCCTGCTCCGTTTTTCTTCCTCAGTAGAAAATATGTTCACAAGAACACACGCGCGTTGCTTTGCACGTTGCTTGCCGGATGCAGTACTAGACTTTCGGTGTAGTTCGTTTCGCTTGTGATGCAGTGTTGGGTGACTGAATGAAAAGTGATCAATGCACTGTTTAACTCGATGCTGGTGTGGCGCCCTTGCTCCTACTAACCAATAAGAACAACACACTAGCACTCACCTCGGTTCGGAGAGCTTGATACCTTATATCTAAGTGCTTCAAGTACTCAAGTAGTAGTAAGTTCACTAGGAGAGAGTTGAGATAAAGTTGAACAGTTGACAATTTTATTGCCTCAACACAGAAAAATATAGCACTACTCAGTGCTTGCATTCCTTGCATTGAATGAAAATAAACAACAACAAAATAGAGCTCTTTTCCCCAAAACAATGAATGAATAAAGTGTTCCTTTTGTTGAGTGGAATTTTCCTTGAGAGTTTAGTGTGCATACTGTCACGATGCTAACTTAAAAGTACTGAGTTTAAGTACAGGACGCTGAGCATAGGAGCCAAAAACAAACTTGCTTTAATCCAAAAGAAGGTCCCACAAGGGTAACAAAGGTACAGGCGTATCCTAGAAACATATGAGGCTCGAATGCATGGCAAAACACAGACACGTCTTAAATACAGGTGCATGTAATCAGCAACCAAACAGGTGAACCCACTTAGGGTGAGCCAAGCCCGAATCAGTCCACAAAATCCAAGTACGGTGCACTCTGCCGCCATCTGCTGGACATCTTGGGACACTACGGCGCAGTGCTGACAGTGCCCCCCTCCCGACGACCACCTCCAGGTGGGCCAGGTTTGAGAGGGTGGGCGCGGTGAAAGGCGCGGATGAGGCCAGGATCCAGGACGTGCCGGGAGGGCACCCATGAGCGCTCCTCCGGGCCGTAGCCCTCCCAGTCTATCAGGTACTGGAGGCCCCGCCCCCACCGCCGGGAATCCAGCAGCCTCCGGACGGTGTAGACCGGGCCACCAGCGATGACCCGCGGAGGGGGCGGCAGCGGGGCAGGCCTGGACAAGGGTGAGGAGAATAGAGGTTTCAATAAGGAGACATGGAACACCGGTCTCACCCGGAGAGTCCTAGGAAGTTTGAGTTTGTAAGCCACCGGGTTAACCCTTCTCTCCACAGGAAACGGGCCGATGAACCGGGGAGTGAACTTGGTGTCTGTGCGCAGAGGCAGGTTCTTGGTGGAGAGCCACACTTTCTGTCCAGGGCGGAACGTCGGGGTAGGCCGTCTCCTGCGATTGGCCTGGATTCGATGGCGTTCGGTGGTGCGCGTAAGCGCAGCACGGGCCTTTTTCCAGGCCTGGCGGCACCTGGCCACAGCAGCATCCGCAGAGGGGACCGCTGACTCGGACTGTTGAGAGGGAAAAAACGGTGGGACAAATCCATACTGAGCCTCAAAAGGGGACATACCGGTGGATGACCCACTCAGTTGGTTGTGGGCGATTTCAGCCCACACCAGCTTCCGACTCCAGGCACCCGGATTGGATGAGACCATACAGCGCAAGTATTTCTCCAGTTCCTGGTTCACACGTTCCGTCTGTCCATTACTCTCGGGATGATAGCCTGAAGAAAGACTGACAGATGTTTCAAACAAGGACCAAAATGCACACCAATACTTGGACATGAATTGGGGGCCTCTATCAGAGACAATGTCACTTGGGATGCCATGGTAACGCACCACCTCCCGGACCACCACATCGGCGGTTTCCTTCGCTGAAGGCAGCTTAGGTAAAGGGACAAAGTGGGCAGCTTTAGAGAACCGGTCAACGATTACAAAAATCACAGTGTTGCCATCAGAAGGTGGTAGGCCTGTGATGAAATCCATCGAAATGTGGGACCATGGTCGATATGGGACCGGCAGGGGGTGAAGCAGGCCTGCCGGGGCTTGGTTCCCTGACTTCTGTGTAGCACAGACTGTACATGCGTGGACATATTCCTCAATGTCGCTTCTCATGCGCGGCCACCAAAAGTGGCGGCTAACTAGCTCTACCGTGCGGGCAGTCCCCGGATGCCCCGTCACTGGTGAGTCATGCCCCCACTGTAGAACATCAGAGCGGGCGTTGAGTGGGACATACAGATGGCCCAGGGGTACTCCACCAGGACCCGGATCCTCCTCTTGCGCACGCAGGATGGCGTCCTCCAGGGCAAGCGTCACCTGTCCCACCACACAGCTGGGGGGAATGATGCACTCGGGGACAGGGTCAGTAACATCAATGTCATACTGTCGTGATAAGGCATCAGCCTTGGCGTTCTTGGTTCCGGGGCGAAACGTGATGATAAACCTGAATCGGGTGAAAAACAGAGCCCACCTGGCTTGTCGGGGGTTCAGGCGTTTGGCTTCACGGATGTACTGGAGGTTTTTATGATCCGTGATGACAGTGAATGGGTGGCGTGCTCCTTCTAGCCAGTGTCTCCATTCCTCAAGCGCCCGTAGGATGGCCAACAGCTCCCTGTCACCGGCGTCGTAGTTCCTTTCAGCGTCACTGAGCTTAAACTCAGTACTTTTAAGTTAGCATCGTGACAGTAGGCTCGAATCAGTCCACAAAATCCAAGTACGGTGCACTCTGCCGCCATCTGCTGGACATCTTGGGACACTACGGCGCAGTGCTGACACATACTTCCTAATACTACTACCCGGGTAGTTAAATGATTCTGAGTTCTTATCTGGATCCTGAATGAGTGGAATGAGTGGATCAGTCAGAAGTCCTCTGGGCCGGATCCCACGGCAGGCCACACCGATGAATGGGTCCATCCACACCGATGAATGGGTCCATCCACACCGATGAATGGGTCCATCCACACCGATGAATGGGTCCATCCACACCGATGAATGGGTCCATCCACACCGATGAATGGGTCCATCCTCAGTCCGGCGTCTCTGAGCTTGGCTCGCCACTGAACCATCCAAGGTTCAGAATGAATCTATGTTGTCAGAAAACCAGTCTACACACATAGTGCAGAATGCAAGTGTTAATCTCTCTATTCATCATAACACCCCATCAACTCATTCTCCATTCAGAATATCTAATCATGTATAACCATAGCTCAGGAAATACAGTAATCTAATCATTGTGAAATTAATTGACATACAAAGAATTAAGAATGGTATTCCAGAATAAATTAATTATTTATCTCCAGTCACCATTCACAACTGGTACTGTTAAGAAGGAAATTACCTTTTTAAACTACCATTTATATATTCCGTAGGAATAGGCCTACACTAACACTGTGTTCAATTCACATGATAAAAATCAAACAGGTGATTAACGAGTTTGAGCTATAGCCTATAGAATCTATATTTATCTTAATGGATATAGCCTAGTTAATAGTTATCAACTTGGAAATAATAACAGGAGTCACGAAGGGACAGTTGACGCACAGAGAGAAGGAGAGCAATGCTGTCAGAGGCACAAACCTAAATTAAGAATACAATATTTAAGCTGACACAACCAGAACAAATGACAGGGCAGTCAGCACCACTACACAACAAACAGGACGGCCACTTGGCCCTGCCGCTTGCTTTCTCAAGTTCACCCTCTCGAACCTGATTAAATCAAGAGGGGACAGCGTGAATTGACAGTCACATAGACCTGTGGGACTCGGTCGTTAGAGAGCGCTAGACAATCCTCAAATCAAACTCTGAGCTATAAGATGATGTTCCAGTTTCATGCAATTCAATATTGCCGCTTGCTTTCTCAAGTGCACGCTCTCGAACCTGATTAAATCAAGAGGGGACAGCGCGAATTTGGTGACATTTGGTGTCAATTGCCAGAGTTTTTAGATGTGCAGATACTGTAGTTTCTCTCCGTTTTTTCACCAATGATCAGTACGTCTGTTTTGTCTTGGTGTCGGGACCTTAACCAATTTAGGACTGGACCAGAGAGGCCAACCCAGTTTTCCAGTCTTTTGATGAGGATCGCATGATCTACAGTTTCAAAGGCTGCACTCAGGTCCAGGAGAACGAGAACAGAGAGCTCTTTGGAGTCAGCATTGGTTCTGAGGTCATTTACAACTTTGACTAATGCCGTCTCTGTGCTATGATGGGTGCAAAAGCCGGACTGGAAAAGGTCGAGGGTAGAACGTGTAGCTAGGAAACCATTAATCTGTTTGAAAACAATGTTTTCCAGATTTTTACTTATTTAACAAAAAGGTAAGGTTCGAGATTGGTCTAAAATTGTTAAGAACTGAAGTGTCTAGATTGTTTTTTTTTCAGAACGGGTCTCACCAAAGCAGTCTTGAGTATTAGTGGGAAGATACCTGTAGACACTGAATCATTAACAATGGCTAGAATGTCATAAGACACCAAGTGAAAAATAGTTTTGAAAAAATCGGTGGGGATAGGATCCAGCAGGCATGTGGAGGACTTGAGTTGGGAAACTACTTTCCTCAACATTTCTGTGTCCACCAGTGTAAACAAGCTCATTGTGTCCATTAAATGGTAAATGGACCGCACTTATATAGCGCTTTTCCACCTTAGCGGCACTCAAAGCGCTTTACAATGGCAATGTCATTCACCCATTCACACACACATTCACGGTAGCTGCCATGCAAGGTGCTAACCTGCTCATTGGGAGCAATTTGGGGTTAGGTGTCTTGCTCAAGGACACTTCGGCATGTGGACAGTCAGAGCTGGGATTTGAACCACTGACCCTTTGATCACTGAACGCCCCGCTCTACCAACTGAGCTACAGCCGCCCCCATTACATGGAGGAAGCAGAGTGGCGTCTGGTGGGTCCTGGCACCGGGTATGCCAGAGCCAGCGAAGCACGCATGCGAGCCGCTTCTATCGTGCACGCACCATGCGCACATTTTGGGGTTGCCCTGACGGGAGGTTTCTAGGCAGAATAAGGTCCCTGAGCAGTTGCCGCTTGCTTTCTCAAGTTCACGCTCTCGAACCTGATTAAATCAAGAGGGGACAGCGTGAATTGACAGTCACATGGGCCTGTGGGACTCGGTCGTTAGAGAGCGCTAGACAATCCTAAAATCAAACTCTGAGCTATAAGATCATGTTCCATGTTTATGCAATTCAATACACTCCCGTTTCGCCTGTCGATAAGGATTACAGCTAAGCAAGGTGGTGTTTGGCAGTGCAAGATGATAATTAAGCTATTAACCACTCAAGGCCGTGTGTTATAGTGATTTTATAACAGCTAGGGGGCGTTGTTAGGCACGACTCGAAGCGGAGTAAAACCCCCCTAGCTGTTATAAAATCACTATAACACACGGCCTTGAGTGGTTTATTGCTTTTATGCAACGGTTACTACAGCTATTAGTGTAAAATAGACACACAGCAATGTAAAATATTAACATTTATTCAAAACGAAGCATCATTCCCTCAATTCCGCGGAGCAAAATAGTTCCCCTAACAAATGGGTTGCCAAACAACAACTACAATGCATTGGATCAAATGGGAGGCGCGTTAATACTGAAAATGGAATGATATGCGGTCCCAGGTGTGTTACAAAGTATTTTAACACGGCTTCCAGCCAATCAGAATCAAGAACCAGAACTAACCGTTGTATAAATTACTGTTTTACTTTTCCAAGTGTAGGCCTACATATAGTACAACAATTAGACAGATAGATAGCTCGTTGAGATATACTGTAAGTTAACAGCCCTCCAGGAGAGTCTGTTCCATCATTTCATTACTGTACTAACAACTTGTATGTAGTTCTAGGGGTTAGAACTATGGAAATATGACTATATGACTAGGTATAATTTATGATTATACCGCTCATAAATATGAAATATTTAATACATTAAATTAACTCGTATGGGGCACCACCCTGTTCTGTACAGGGAAACAGATAACCTTATCAATAGTTTATCAATCTCAATCTGAAAGAGGAGGTCTTGACTCGAGCAAGTGACCTAGAGACCAGCTGAGGACACTACAACGACGTGATCAAAGCGTTTAAAATGTATTGAAGTATACTAATCAATTATCAAGGTAATATGAAAACACACAATTCAATAATAAATGGAAACCCAAAAGTGGCAGTATGGAAACACAACAGAAAGGAAATTAATAAAATAAGATTGCCGCCTCAAGCTCAAAACAGCATAGCATCGCAGACCACATCAAAATGAGAGCAAATGGGCATATGACCTTACGGCCGTGTGGCACACTGGCTCGTGCGACTGTGCAGCTCTTGGTGTGGAGTCTCGAAGATGCTTGTGACCGGCCTTGTTGGGTTCGGTGCAGGGCGTCGCATGCCGGGCTCTTCCGTGGATGCAGCTTTGAAGTTAGGCTGTTTGGCGAACGTGGGGGAGTCGCGGAGACTCAGAGTACAGACTCGGCTCTCAGAGTCTGGAGTACAGAGTCCTATTTCGGCGCTGTTTGGTGTACAGCCAACTGAGATGGTTCAGAATTAAGTTGCAAAATGTCTCACTGTTCACCTCTCGCTTTTGCCGAGAGGGTGGATCCTAGAACAGCTGTGGATAACTATTTCAGCAGATACTCTGCGCTGACTCACTGGCACCTAGCAAGCTGTTTCCTTGCAATTCCACGGAGACAAAGTTACTTGCCTTAATGGCACACGGGATCCGTGATGTTACGGTAACACAAAGAAAACGAGAACACAAGAGTACAAAAAAACAAGAGAAAAAAAAACGAGAAAGAAACATGTCATCCCCGGGACTATATACCTGGTTACGAGAAGGAGGTTGGTTTTGTTGAGACCAAGGTGGGTGATTGGCCTTTGTTCCGAGGGAACAAGGAGGAGGGCGTCCCTTCACACCTCCCTCAGTATCAGAGAGACTGACCTACAGTTACATTTTAATCCCTGAGTATTCAATCTCATTTACAACACATTGGGAGGACATCAGGAAGGATGGCATATTCATATTCAGCACATGAAGTCCAAACATGACATCTTTAATCACACCCACATGTTGGATTCAGAGTTTTAATGCTGCTCTGGGCCCGTTCGAACCCCAGCTCCTGTTCATTCACACTGGTGTGCTCCACATTATAGAATAAACAATTGCACTTGGGGAATAACTCAGTTTCATGATTGAAATAGCAGTTTACAATTAATTTTGACCTCAGTACATTGGTTCTGGACTGTATCTTTTATATTTATATATTTAGATTTATCATTCATTGTAAACTAAGACTGGACTAGCCTACATATTTTGGGGGGAAAACCTGACATCTCAGTGTGTGGTTATTATATCTTATTTATTTGTTGATACTTTCTCGATTATTTAGGGTTTGTACATATAAACCGGCATGTCCAGCTGGCTTTCCACAATTTGCAAGTACGCTATTCCTTCTTCCCTGTTTGGGGGCTTAACTCGATTCAAATGCAGACTGACCATTGGAGTTTATTCAAGGCCCTATCAACAGTACTATTGTTTGTCTTGACGAAAATGATATTAGAAGTATTCGGCTGTTGATTTAAACAGTCATGTCAGTGCTCACTGCTATGAGATTAATGTAGAATCCATAGCCTATAGAATAACCCCATTCAAAAAAAGTTTTGTTCCAATAACCACTGGCGAATCTGTTGGCTCGCTCTTTTGCTCCCCACTAAGGCTAACGCTGGTGCGAATCGATGCATCAAATGTCAGTCCCTCCAGAAAAACGTGGGCAAAAATCCTTGATTATGCGGGTAAAAATCCTTGATTATGCAATGGAATATGCAGGGTTTTTGTGATTTTATGAATAGCCAATAAGAGTAGGCTAAAGCACTGCCCACTGATGTCAGGACAGCAGAGTCGCTGCCCAGCTTTCCTCGCAGGCTCAAAACTCATCTCTTCAAGAAGTACTACAACAATCCTCCCCCCTAAGCATTTATTGTATTTTATTGTATTGTATTGCACTGTACTTTAGATTGCTATTCTTGCACTTTGCCTTCAGCACTAGATTCTGCTCTTAGTTATTGTTTTAGAGAGAAGGTGCACTTGTGAGTTCTGGCAAGTAGTAGTACATTGGCTTTTCCTACGTTAAATGCAATTATTGTTAGTCGCTTTGGATAAAAGTGTCTCCTAATGATTGTAATGTAATGTAAATGTAATGCAGTCCTCACCAGCCTATACCACCTGTGACAAGCTGACTGCTTTCTTCAGCTCCCCAGAGGGCAGTCTGTACTGGGGGATGGAAGGGGGTAGCCAAACCAATCCCCCCTCACCCCTCCCTCACCACTACAGACACACACACACACACACACACACACACACACACACACACACACACACACACACCACCACCAGCAGTAGTAGTATTATTAAACAATAAATTCATTATATAAATCCATGCACTCATTCCATGTTTTATTCAAAATGAACATGAGTACAGTTATGCTACTATGGAAGGAGTATTGATTTAGCAGTTTAGTTTTTTGGTCATAGTTCAACCCCAGGATGATTTATTAAAGCTATGTACATAACACACCCATGTTATTAAATTGCACTGACTATGTCATGGACACAAGCAGTCATGGGATGGGATAAGTAGGGAAGGGATGGGGTAAGTAGATGAGGATGATACTGATAGACTGCTAGATTACAGATAGTAATGTAAATTGTCCGTTTGGGAACCTTTACGTCTAGTGGAGTACGTAGGACTGGACTGAGGAACTGGTTTGTACTGACACTGTAAGGACAAGCGATTACAGGAATTCCAATGTACCTGTAGGCTACTCATACTTGTTTTACACATACCAAATATACGTTATAACGTTATTTAATTCTGTACAGAAGGCACCACTAGAGGGCAGTCTGGTATAGCCTACCATATAGACACAGCCTGCACCTGGGCCATATTTAATCTATAAACCGGTGTGCACCGTTTTGTTAAGGTTCCCACTTTAACCCAATCAGCAGACTGATTCAATCCACCACCTGATCTGTTTCAATAAACATTTTGCTAACGTTAGCTACGTTTTGTCGGGGCTGAACGCAGACCTGGTGACTGGTGCTGTTTCTACTAGCACTATCTCCATACGATGAATGTAGGCGAAGATGATCTTGGCTAAAGACACTTTTCAAACTTGTCACCAGTTATCACCAGTTCAACTAGCTAACACTAGCTAATTTGACTATCAAGTTACCATGGTCCAGACTCAAGACTGCCCAGCATAGTGAGTACTTTACCTGATAATCCCACGATTTCACCAATCTCTCGCCAGCACCAGTCTCTTATGTTGTCTTTGTAATGTTTGGACATGGGGTCATATTGCATTGGATATTTCTGCACCTCGGCAATTATTTTTTCCTCTATTGTAATACAGCTGGGTAGACTAAAATAACCGTTAATAAAATAGATGTAGGCTAGCCTACATTTTAGCAAAACAATAGGCCTAAACAACACAACAAGGACATGGAAGAGATGGGAATAAAACTAAAATGTTTAACTTTTAGTGATTAGTGCTTACTTACATATATTTAATAGACAGGCATTGCAGGAAATCACATGCATTAATCCAAGTTGGATTGCCACGTGTCGGCAGCCACATTCCAAAAAATAGAGCCGAGTCAAAATCAACCCGGGGTGACATTGTGGGCATTGTTGGAGCTATTTATTTGGAACGTTGTTTCGTGTCGTTGCGGTGGCGGAGGCGGTCTGCGGGGGGCTTTACATTTATGTTTTAATTGCACATGGTCCCTTCCAAATAAAATTGATTGTTTTTTTGTGTTTTTTTTTTAAACATTGCTCGTCTTGTGCATTCGGTAAACATATATTCACATTAGCCCATTTGTTTCAAAATACAGTAGCCCACATCAGCATGGTCACTTGTAGAGGCTCTTTCCTAGGGATACCCTAGGTCTATCTCAGCTCATTCATTCAATTTATCATTCAACAAGTCCCTCTTTTTGTGCTCTCTTCTGCATTCCAATAGATTCGCAAGTTCACATCACCATAGGCTACTCTCAATTGTTATACATGTACATTCATTGTACATCTGAAATGTTACATTGTACATCTCAAATGTTATGTAATTATAGTTTATATATAGGCTAGCTATAGTTTTGATTTGATTTTACTGAGTAGGCTACATTCCAGCCTACGAAAATCGACAGTATTGTCGGTACGCTCCGCTGCCACTAGTTGCTCCGCCCCCCTCTCACGCTGCGCTGTCGCTGGGGTGGAGGTTATCACAGACAAATATTCTGTTTTACTGTTTATTTTGTCTCACAGAACGCTGACGCATTTCAGCTAAGCCCAAACGTGTCAGTGTTCTATCTCAGCTGGCAAGAAAAATGGTGAGAGAATTTGTCTCTGATCTTCATTTAACATGTTATTTTCTAAAGACAGCCCTGATGAATGACTGTTAGAAGGTTTTTCCCTGTATTGTGTTTCCTCTGTGTATGAAATGTGACATAAAAATAAAGTTTGATTCGATCTGTGAGTGTGCAGAAAGACTGTTTTGTAGTTTTGTATTGGAGCTGTCAGACATAATCCTCTATTGTACGCTGGCAGTATCTGGGAGCTACAGATGCAAACTAATGACGTGAAAACCCAATTAATTGCTTGAACTTGTGTTTTTGTGGGCAGAAATTCACACACAGCTTGCCCGAGACACTTCTTTTTCTTGGGGAATTTCCACTGATGGCCTTTTTTTCAATGTAACTTGCCAGCAATTATGATGAATTACAACAATTAGCCGGAGCCCAGGAAGAGGTGGCTGTTATTGATGGGGGGCACTGAGAGGAGCAGTGCAGAGCTAGGTGGACAGCTCCTCTCTCTCCCTGGTGTATTTATAAACCACAGAAGCGCTGCGTTATCTAAGGCCCACGGATAAAGCCCTGCACCCCTCTGTAGAGCAGTACGAAAAATATGAAAAAATAAGCTTAAAACAACAACCACAAAACTCCAGAATAGGCTCGCAATGTCAGGCGAAGGGGAGTCGTAGGTAGCAGGTGAGACGGTGTGCTGTCGGCGTGATTTCACAGCTCCCTCATGAGTCCTAAATGATCGTCCCCTGGTCATCTCTGCTCCGAGGGCAGGCCCAGACCAGGAGCATCATGTTAAGAGACCCGTTACGGAGGAAAGCACAGCTACAGCCAGGGTAATACTCCTCCTCCCCAGTGAACCTCGCCAGGGGAGAGCTACTGCAGATGTTTTTCACACACACACACACACACACACACTCTAAACCTCCCATTAGACGGTAAATAAGCGTGGTGGGAAGGGTAGAAGGAAGGCGGAAAATAGGGCGAGGGGGGTGGGGGAGGTGAAGGAGAAATGGAAGGCTGCACCGTGGATAGAAATCAGACCGCGCTGGGGGATTGGAGGGAGGGAGCTAACAATTTTCTGCATGAATTGGCTGAGCCGATCACAGCTGTCTGGGGAGATGTGTAGGTTGCATTGTGTATGGCGATATAACCGTAAACAGTCACCGCCTCTCCCTCACCTCCCAATCCCCATGTCTGTATCTCTACTGCACTACCTCGCTGCACTAAGAAAGAAAAAACAACTATAGAGCTATTTGTAACTGTAGAAGAAAATGTTCCTTTTCAGGTCAGTTAAGGTCTGTTTGTAACCCAAAATGGTTCTATCTCCCCAGAGAAGGTCTCTTTTTGGAATATTTTTAAGGAGGGTTCTTTAGCTGTTACAAAATTACTTTGTGGAGGACTTTGTGGATGGAGCAGGATTGTGTGGGTGATTGTTTCATACCTTCAGTGAACTCACAGAATGGGGGGGGTAGACATCCTCCTCGCCGCAGACTGGAGCAATCAGGGCATCAGGGTGAGCTGCATACAATTTCACAACACGCCAGACAGAGGCAGGTTTAATACATTTCAGCAGCATCTCTCTTAGGATCCTTCAGAGCGTCTTTCTCCTGGAAGTGGAGACACAGCAGAATGATATAAACTTGAATGTCGTTTCCGGAGTCCAGCGCTCACCTCACTTCTCCCACAGCCAAGGTGAGCGGGGGAAGGGGACCTCCCGTTGATGACACGCCTGCAGGTCTGCAGGGGGCGCTGTCCATGGTGCGGCTGATTCCTCCTCAGGGTGCCCTCAGACACTTCCAAACCACATTATTTATTCCTTGAGTTGATTTCTGCCCATTGCCCTTTAAAAAGACAAGTAATGCAATATACAGTACAGTATCTCCAAACTGGAATTCTTCACATTTTGACTAAAAAAGTCACAGTTGTGGTCAAAAGTTTACATAAAGAGCATGTATGTCATGGCTGTCTTGAGTTTCCAACAATTTGTCTTATTTTTCTATGAGTGATTGGAGCACATAAGTCTTTGTCACAAAGAGCATTCAAGAAGTTGGGTTCTTTTATGAATTTATTATGGGTCTAATGACCAAATCTCCAAGGTCAAATGTATATATACAGCAACATGAATCATCAATGTTGGTGATGTAGAAAGTTGTGTCAATCAAATTATCTTTATGGCATGGCCTCTTAACTTCTTGTGAGTGATTATGATTGATTAACGCTGGTGACTTCTCTGAGCCCATTTAAATAGGGCTCATTTGATACAATCATTAAACTCAGCTACCAACACTACAATGGGGAAGTCAAAGGAGCTCAGCATGGATCTGAAAAAGCAGATCATTGACTTGAACAAGTCAATAAAGTCACTTGGAGCCATTTCAAACCAGCTACAGGTCCCAAGATCAACTGTGCAAACAATTGTGGTCAGATGAAACAAAAATTGAGCCGTTTGGCCACAATGACCAGAAATATGTTTGGAGGAGAGAAGGTGAGGCCTTTAACGCCAAGAACACCATGGCTTCCATACCAGCATGGTGGTGGTAGTATTACGCACTGAGCTTGTTTTGCTGCCAATGGAACTGGTGCTTTACAGAAAGTAAATGGAATATTGAAGGAGGATTATCTCGAAAGTCTTCAGGATAACCTAAAATCATCAGCCAGAAGGTTGGGTTTTGGGCGCAGTTGGGTGTTCCAACAGGACAATGACCCCAAACAAACTTCAAAAGTGGTAAAGGAATAGTGTTATATAATTTACATCTGGCCTATTCCAAACACCTTAAACATTTGTTCTCTCTCTCCTTTTGAAATTCACCACCTCCCTCAACCGTTCACATAGACAGGGTGGCCTCCAGGAGGTCCACACACCTAGAAATGTCTACTCCAGAATAACCATCTTTTGTCCTTTTGTCTCCAAGAAATTGCCGCCTTTTCTCATGTCACATGTCTGTATTCTCGGCCACGCCTGCCATTTCATATGACGTACAATGGATTAGCCAATCACATCCTGGAAGCGCCATACCTGTGTTTTGCTTGAATATAAGGCAGAGCAAGACCAAGGACCTTGACTTCTCTGGAAAAACCACTCTTGTTGCGTTGTCCAGAAAGTCCTTGCGCTGGTATGTTTCCTCAATAAACCAGACTTAACCTTTTGAGCGAATCTTGGTAAATCCTTTTTTGACTAGATCAAATAAGATCCATTACAATAGTTAAAGGCTGGAATTACAGTATGGTTTTAGAATGGCCTTCCCAAAGTCCTGACTTAAACCCCATCGAGAACACATAAACAGTGCTGAAGAAACAAGTCCATGACAGAAAGTCAACAAATTTAGCTTAGAAGAGGAGTGGTCACAGATTCAACCAGAAGCTTGTGGATGGCTACCAAAAGCGTCTAATTGAGGTGAAAAATGGCCATGAATTGAATGGCCAAGGGACATGTAACCAACTATTAGCATTGCTGTATGTGTATTTGTGACCCAGCAGATTCGATTTTCACATTTTCAGAAGACCCATAATAAATGCATAGAAGTGAATGAAAACAAAGAGAGTTGTTTGTCCGTTAGCAGATGCGCCTGACCCTTGTTTAGCCCTCCTGTGTGAGGACGTTACTTTTAATTTGCACCAGAACGAGTGGATCTATTTACAACTACACTCAACACAAATGCACACAAGCACACACCCACACACCCCCCACCCTCTCTCTCCCACACACACACACACACACACACACATACACCCCTCCTCTCTTCCACCCCCCCCCCACCACACACACACATACACCCCACCCCCCTATCTGTCTCTTCCTCTCTCTCTCCCCCACACAAACACACACACACACACACACTGACAAATGAACAACACAGCAGGAGCTAAGCCCACAAAACTCCAGCCAGCCAGCTACAGCAAGACAGCAAGTAAACCATTCTCATTGGGCTTGGGCATTAAACCCTCCAAGGCACCGCACAGCTCCAAAACACAACAGATAGACACAAACTAATTAAAAGGGAGGGTCCCTCGCTGATACTAAATAGTGAATGAAACCTCCCCAAAGAGCCCTCTAATGCTCTTAAGTGATTGTGTGGCAGTCAGAGACTGAAGTGTGAGGAAGCAGCAAGCCACGGCGTTGGCAGTGAGGGGACCAGGTGGGCTGTAGGGTGAACCGGTGGGTAGAGGAAGGGTGACAGGCTCGTCTCTGCTCTGCAGGGGGAGGGAATGAGGAATGGAGGGTGTCATAAAGACCCCAGGATGGTGGCAATGTGTAAGGGCATGACCTGTGGGTGCTCTTGGTCGCTGCTCGCTGGCTGGCTTGGATGACTAGCTGGCTGGCTTATTGTATTGACTGACTTGCTGGCTGGCTCTCATGACTTGCTGGCTGACTCTGGCTGACTTGCTGACTGACTGACTGACTGACTGACTGATTGACTTGCTGGCTGTCATGACTTGTATTGGCTGACTTACTGGCTGACTGACTTGCTGGCTGCCATGACCAGCTATATTGTCCAGCTTGCTGGCTGGCCGACTTGTTGCCGTAACAGGCAGGACGACGACCACCGATCCATAACCAAAGGGTGAGATGGATCAGTGCGGGCCCTTGAGGTGTGGCCGGGCGGACGGTAGAGGAAGAGATAAAGGAGAGGGTCTAGTGGTCCGGTCTGTCCCCAGCATCCATCACCCAGGCACGGCTCTCATTAGCATCCTACCGGAGTACAGATGGGCCTGTTCATCCAGGGCCACCGCCATGCTCTCGCTCTGACGAGGCACGCCGCTAATCATCTTCTCACCCCTACCTCACCCCTGCCTCGACCATGCCTCGCTCCTTCCTCTCACCCCTCCATCATCCTTCCCTCCACCCCTCCCTCACCCGTTCCCTCCCTCTGCTCCTTCCCCACCCCTCCCTCTCACCCCCCCATCACCCTTCCCTCCACCCCTCCCTCACCCGTTCCCTCCCTCTGCTCCTTCCCCACCCCTCCCTCTCACCCCCCCCCATCACCCTTCCCTCCAATCTGGCTCTCCTTCCCAGCTCACATCCTTGTCTAAACATAGATCCTTCTCCCTCAACAGGACTGATGGGATCGAGGCTGTCTCACTATAGATCTGGGACAAAAGGCAAAAGAGCTGTGCGCACATCCAACCTTAGTAGGCCAGGTGCTGGATCTACGAGTACATATGTGAGGAGAGATCCGCACACTGATATCTCTCGGTTCACTTTATTAAAAATATGCAACGTTTCGACCCTTAGGTCTTAGGAAGTTGCCTGATGAAGACCTCGAAATGTTGCGTATTTTCAATAAAGTGAACCGGGAGATATCGGTGTGTGGATCTTTCCTCTCTCCTCACTATAGATCTGGAACAGATTATTCTTCTTCGTCGTTTGGGTAAGGTTGGTTCATCCTTTTCCCCCCAGGCTCCGGGCCGAGGGGCTCTCCTTTTACCACCCCGGACTATATATCCAGCACACCTCCAGGAGCCACGTCACCGTTTCGTCATCCACGACCTTCAGGCCACGTATTCCGTTGGGTGTCCGATATATCGGACAGTCCTGGATGACGTGGTCTGCGGTTCGTTCCTCGGCGCCACACTCGCACGCCGCGCAAGATGCCAAGCCCCATCTGTGCATCGATGAGCAGAAGCGTCCGACGCCGGTCCGGAGGCGGTTAAGCCTCACCCACGCCGGTCTGGATAAGTCCATTCCGGGAGTGGAAGGACCGGCGGCCGGGATGAAATCAGAGTCTGGAGGTGTTCTCCTCCCACTCCACACGCCAGGTGTGGTCCGCCCATCCTGCCTCACTGATCTTAAGATCTGCATTGCTGCAGGAGATCCCGTGCGGCAGGAACAAAAGGGTGTCTTGACTTGAGTCACTGGGGAGGCTCCGCTGTTGGAGTGAGCCTGTCGTGAAGCAGGTGGTTAGGCTCAGCAGGGTGGATGCCTGCAAGGATGGCAAGGTTGTCCACAGGAGTGGGACGCAGGCATCCTGTCATGATGCACAAGGCTTCGTTGATAGGCGGGTCGATGAGGCGGGTGTGAGCGCTGTGACACCACACCGGAGTGCAATATTCACTGGTCGAGTAGACCAGGGCTAGAGCGTACAAGAAAAAAATGCTTCGTCCAAAAACAACATTAAGCATTTTGGAAAACAATAGTGGACACAAATATCTGACATGAGAGAAAACAAGTTACAACAACATAATATTTTGACATATGTCATTCACCTCTAAGTATCGGAACCCTAATATCACTGGCCCAACACAAATTACAAAGTTAAATAAAGCTCAACAACTGCTCAAGGTGCTTCATCATTACTCGTTTCGAGGCGACATACCATCTGCATCCTTTAATAGCCAAGCACAACTGTGTGTAAGTGGAATAAATAAATATAGCTTCCTCAAATGTAGTCAGTTAGATAGATAGCCACAACAGCTAGTGAACTTGTGATCATGCTCACTTATATTTGTATTATGATGCACTACAGCCTGACATGATTTACGATGTCCTTTCACTTAGCGATCACAAGAGAGCAGGCATGCGTTCCACAAGTGCTCGTCCCACAGTGTGAAATGGGTGCTCCAGAAGATTGACACAAAAAGGCTAACCCCTAAGCCAACAGTCAAGCATCCTTACTTAACTCCTCAAGCAAATTGTATATGTGTGATTTGTAATGTTTTTCTCCACTGTGAAGCACTCTGTGCACTCGTGCAGTGAAGAGCGCTTTACTTACTTACTTACTTACTTACTCTAAACTCTATGGATTTGAAAAGCTGCAGGGCCCTTAATTCAATGGACTAGACTTACTGAGACAGAATGTATGGTTACAAAGCAATATGTACTGGCAATGGAGAAAATGAACTGTGGCTAGAACCCCTAGTGGTGCGCTCTGGTACAACATGTGTGTTGGTGAACGCACATACAGATGCCGTTTTAATATCCATTGGGTGGGTGACAATTCACTACCTCCTTAAGTCTTTAGAGGCAGGTGTAGGGTGGTACCATCTCATTGTTACTACTTGTAAGACCAGTTTTGTGAATGTGAGGCATGCTAAGTACAAGGTGGGACTGTGTACCTCTGACAGGAACTTTGCTGTTTTTCGTGATTGAAATACAGCGGTGTGTGCTGTATATGGATCATAAGTGCCCAAAACCTGTAGCTTGATCACAGATCTTTGTTTTAATTCTTTTGAGAGATGATCTAAATATTCATTGCTTGAAACAGTTGGAAAATTACCAGGCCTGTGCTGCTGTTCTATGCAATGCACACTAATGGCCGCCATGCTGTGATGTTTTGTCCTGCAGTCACTTGATTGAAAACTATGCATTGAAATTAAAAGTTTGAGTTACTCTATCATTGATGGATATCTGTCCTGGCAGCCTGGATAGCAGGTGTAGTAGCAGGAAGAATCGTGATTTATTATCAATCAATCAATCAATCAATCAAAGCTTTATTTGTATAACGCATTTCATACCCAGAGGCAACACAATGCGCTTTACAGAGAACAAGGGAGGTGGGCATACGTCCCACTCTCTAAATATTCCAGAGGGAAGAAAAAAAACAGTAATTACCCGGGGGCCAGATAAGTGAGCTGTAAAAATTCCTCCCTGACCCCTCTCAACAAGGCGATCGAGCAAGCTCCTGGAGTATGTTTGTCTACCGGCTAAGAACATTTATAAAGCAGTACATTACATTAAATTACATTTCAGAGTAAGAGAGGCTAAAAAGCATCATAGGAGAGAGAACATTCTACGGACATGCTACGACATCCACAGCAGACACAGGGGTATCTATCAGACTCCGGGAGGTCTGCTGGTGACAGCGGGGCATCCACTGGACCTGGTTAGAAGATAGGAGGGAGAGAGAGAGGCACTAGGGAGAGGGAAGGCAGAACATTATAACAGTTATGGTCGACGAAAATGATCTAAATCTGCATTTGCAGTCTGTTGAATCCAGATTTAGTGAGGAAGAAGAAACAAAAGAGTATTTTCTCCTTGGTGATGTAAAAAATGCAGAGTAAATCAGATGGAGCATGGCAAATCTTATACAGTACATCAGGCACAATAGATGGCTGTGCCCTCGAACCAGCCAGATGCCAAAGTTTACTTTTCAGGTGTACGTGCGTACCATAAAGTCAGCAGTATTTCTCCCCTCCCACTGGCCTCCAGACTCTACACAGGAAACAGGGCCGACACAGCTAATTTATACATTTGTGTGAACAGCAGGCAATGGATGAGCGAAGATATGCACTGTGCTCAAGGTTACTTTTGTATTTTATGTCAAATTGTATTTTATTTTTATCGCTCCTGCTCCTCCTCCTCCTTCTCCACCGCCACCACCACCATCTTCCTCTCTCCCTCCTCCAGTGGCAAAGCGATACTTGTCTCCTGTTATTCTTCTCTCTCTCTCTCTCTCTCTCTCTCTCTGTCTCTCTCTTTTTTTAAGTATTGCAGGATGACTTGCATAAAACCAATGATCCAATCCAACACAACAACCAAGGTGGGCATACTTTTTATCCCAGACAGAAGATAAATGCTAACCCAGACAGGCTAAATTTCATTAAGAACCTTGCCTCTACATCTTAGGGAATCTATTGAGCTAGAATACTTTTTAATTATTTTTTTTTTTTTTTAATTTATTACGTTTATTTATCCAGGGAAACCATTAAGATGCACTGAGTAATAGTTTGTGGAAAATCTGAGGGCCAATTATTTGCAGGTCTGCAGATAGTTTGGTATAGGGGATTCTCCACAATGAGGTACTAACTATAATACAGGGAAACCGAGAGGGAGGGGCTGGGAACGAGGGTCCACAAACCTTCATCACTCATCATCATCAGAATAGTCGCAAATCAAACTCAATCATGGCGGAAAGCCACTGTATCTAGCGCTCAAAGTCAAAGGCAGCTTTATTTGTCACTTACTACATCATACAGGTACAACAAGTAGTGGAATGTTCTTCCGTTAGCTCCTAGGTTGTGCACACACTAAACAATATAGAGATAATAAATAAATACATTTATGTATCTGAATAACTATATATATATATAGAGTATATAATACCTCCTCCCTGACCTGAGCAGAGGTAATCTGGGGCTTGTAGTTCGATTTTGTAATCTTTGTATCAACAACATTATGATAATTCTTGTGTACCTCGGTGGTAGCTGGGTATCACAATGAATTACGTTTAAAGTTTTGAGATGGTAACATTTTTATTTCAGAATCAATACTTGTTGTGAGAAGTGCTATTGCTCATATAGGTGTGACAGGAAGTCTGTGACTATAGCAGTCTATGCACTCAGTCTTCCTGGCTCGGAGGCGTCTCTGTTTGCCCTGTGTGTGTCTTGAATGGAGAGGAAGGGTTGGAGAGTGATACGCTGTCATCTCAGGCCCCCCTACCGCCTGCAAATCACATAAACTTGTCACAACATCTGGGCTGGTATGCAAATAATATGATCACAATTCTGCACAGCTTGCAACGGAGGCACTACAATACCTTGCGGGATAATCAATACTGAAACAGACACACACACAAACAAATCTTCACAGCCCCCCCACCACCACACACACACACACACACACACACACATACGCACGCACACGCGCGCACCACCCCAGAAAAAATATAGCTTGTCTGTCTGAGATCCCTGCCACAGCACACAGGAAAACCTGGCTTAGAGAGACTACTACATTTCTATCAGCAGTATAGATCTGCCAGTAACAGAAGGCAGAACAGAGCACACACCTGTATGGCTACAGCAGTTAATTATTGTAGGCTTGTATATAAAACTCCACAACAACAACTTCATTTCCCAAGAGCACCAGTAAGCTGCTGACTGAGGCCATATGGCCGAGTAACATGGGAGTATGGCTCTTACCTGCTGCAGTAAAACACGTACTCCCAATGCCACCCTTGAGCCCAGACGTCAGCTTGGAGAATGCAATCAGATTGGGAAAGTTTGTCCATGAAACCTCGATGACTATGTTGTGATATAAAAATCAGGTTCAGGCAAGGTAGCTGGTGTCAGAATATTCCAACAGATGTCGGTTTGTTCAGTAGACAGTCAGGCAGGCCGGCAGTCAGTCAGGTGAGTTAGTGCAAGCTGTGCATAATAGTGATCATATTATTTGCTACCAGGATTTAGGAAGTAGATGGGCTCCTGAGTAGAACAGTGGTTTACTAACTTTTTGTGCCCAATGCACCCTTGCACCACAGTGCGCACTCCTGCACTCTATGTGCGCATACCCGTCAAGGGTGTAGGCTGTCCCGTTTCTCATTTCACGTTTGCAAGGGTGCACCCCACACCCCCAATGCACCCTTTATGCACCCATAGGCTATATTGTAGGCTATATTCTGTTCAATCCTTTTTTTAATCTACGATTTGATCAATAAACAAATAATCCTGACTGGTACTTTCCATACTGGGTTAAATACGCTAGTTTAATTGGTGGCACCTTTGAAAAAGCCTTAGGCTTAGATTAGCCTATTTACTAGCCTATAGTTGTGGACCTCGTAAAATGAATATGGTTAACATGGTTGTTTCTATGCATCACCTCCTATATTGTCTTGCCACATATTTAAAACATGGGGAAAACAGAGAGGTGTTTTTAAGTATCACAAAACAAATGAGAATGTTCTTATTAAACGAGATTTTGGAAGAGAGATGCCCACGCTGAAACTCGGCAAAAGACCGAAAACAGCTGCAAGAGATGTAAACAATGAAGGAGGAGTGGATACTTTTGAAAACATAGCAAAAAAGTATGATCTTCCTAGCAACTAGTTATAGATTTATTCTAATAATTAAGAAAAGAGTAGTCGAGAATGCCAAGGTTAATCTTGAACAGAGAATACACTCATTTGAATGCATCCATTACACCACTTCTTCCGGTATTTACAGATAAGAAGCTACCTGAAGGGAAAACATCGAGCTACAGTTCTGAAAGACTCACATGATCTTGTGAAATATAGGATGAAGTCCCATCAGAGCCATTATCTCCAAAATATAACAGAGAATTTACCTGATATTTCAAGAAAACAAAATGGAAGATCTAAACCCCATTAAAGTTAAATTGGAGAAAGAACTGGAAATAACTAGAGTAGAAGATGGCTGGAAGCAGAGTTTCAAAGATGCCCTCCGCCATCTAAGATCACCCTTCTGACAGGAGTATGCATGGAAGATCAATATAAGGTATTTTAGAACACCAGTGGTCATGTCCAAATATTCACAGAACATTTCCAGTTGTTGGAGGAAGTGTGGAGAAAATAACTCAGCTCACACTCACATTTTCCTTACATGTGAAAAAATCCAAGCATACTGGGCAGACATGCATATAATAGACATAATCTTTGAGAAAGTGGGAGCTCTAGAACAACATAATTTATTGCTGGGGATATCCTTTAGAACATTTAAAAGGGAAGAACTACATCTCTTATCGGTTTTGAGAATCACAGCACTGAAACGGGTGGGAAAAAATGGAATCTCCTAAAGTAAAAAACGAGTGGCTAGAAACAGTGGAAGAGGTATATACAATGGAAAAAGTAAGTTATAAAATCAACAACACCGAAGATTTATTTGAAAGAAGATGGGCCCCTTTCAATGCATGGAAGGGAGAAAGAACATAAGGGTATTGTACAAGTGAGAAATACATTAGAACTATAAAAAAGAGTATATGAATCAGCCAAAATCTGAAGGCACACCTGTGTTCATATCCGTGTTACAGAGAGGCTGCTTTCTCTGCTCCTCCTCGGGTGGAGGGAATTCAGTGAGCATTTTGGTCTATGGAGTTCAGAGTCAATTTGACATACTGTAGGTCAACCTTTTAATTTCACACAATCACATGATGAGTTTCCCGATAAAGAACCTGCTTAAGGAACCCTTCTTAAGCAATCCTTTGTATGGGAGTTAAGAAGTACTTTGGAGTTAAGTGCTTCTTAACTCGTCCCGGCCAATATCTTTCTTTCAATTTGCATGAATTCATAGATCGTTATCACACGCTGCACATGTCGGATCGGATCATATTTTTTATCTTACCTCTGATCTCCGAGCCAGCGCTCTACGCCAGTATTGGCCCGATGCCGTGGATCGGGTCGAGACATCCCTAGTAAGTGAAAAATGTATTAATAACTTTTTGTATAGTTGTGTATTGCAATAATAATGTATGGTTGTCACAAAATCCCAAGGTACACCTGGACTTTTTACTATACTTTTACTGAGACACCAAGCATAGTTTTTTATGTACAGTACAAAGCAAAATATAGTTTTCAATGGGAAAAATGAATTGTGGCAACGACCCCCAATTGGTGGTCTCTGGTACATGTGTGATGGACGCATGGATGACGGAAACATGAATGCACGCATGTAGTGTACACAGGTCAATCTGATAGCCCCCCCTTGATTTAATTGGGTGGGACACAACTAAACAGAGTCCACATTGCACTAGATACTCTGCCAAACATGTCATCATCCGTTTGCTTCACTTTCTATGTAGGTCTGGGCCTCCCACTATGAACTGTGGGAGAGACACCTGCCTGGAAGGGGAGGCCCAGATGCTTGGACTGGCTGCCCACTGACAGCTCACTGGCGGGGGGCAAAGGAGCCCTCACCCATCCTGTGGGAGCACCACTGAGCTGGAGGTGGCTGGTTCTGGCTGGCTGGCGGTGGAGGGCTTGTCTGGTAAACAGGGAAGTGAGCTGTCAACAGCGGCCTGGGAGAGAGGGTGAAGTACAGTGTGAACCGTGACTGTCAATGGAATCAATTCATCTCTGTCTGTGACGGGTAACAAGGTCAATGTGGTGCAATAGCATGACCCGGACGAGGGGATGGGGCTTTTGTTGGAAAGTTTCTAGAGCGCTGAAATAAAACGAGATCTCACACGCGGCTTTCCCGCCAACACAGGTCCAGTTCTGGGCCTGGATCTCAAACCTACATTATCTCTAATGGTTCTGAGCGTATGGTATGCAAAAAAAATACATTTCCAAAACCGTTGTGCAACACTACTGGATTGTTTGTTTGGTCTCTGCCTGCTTTGGACGTGCTGTGTCTCTAGCTTTGCTTACTGTGCACTGTACGAAAACAATGTTGTTTTTTTGTTTTTTTTATTTAACATTTATTTAACCAGATAAAAAGCATTGAGATAAAATCTCTTTTGCAATACTGACCTGGCCAAGAAGGCAGCAAAGTTTCACATTGAAAGACACAAGGACAATTAAAATACAGAGAACAACACAACTAAATATACAAAAGGCGTAGAGCACGTGGGAACAATAAGAAATGAAGGTATATTACTACATGAGCAGCTGGTGGTAAGGACTTCTGATAATTTCAGTTTAAAGCTGGCTAAAGGAATAACTGTATAAATGTACCAAACAAGTGTCTCATTTATTTGGGAAAAATAGCTGGATAGCATAACATTTGTTGGCAAATTGTTTTGACAATAGGACAAGTTGATACAGTATGTTGCACGGCAAATAAGAAATACAGATAGCTAGCTAGATAGCGACAGTATGAAGCAGAGTCAACTTACCAGCACAACAGCTGACATAATTTTTTGTCAGGGGCTGTTTGTTTGTTTGTTTGCTGTTTGTTGCTTTCGAGAACAGAAAGAACAGTGGAAACGTGAGATGGTTCATAAAAAGGTTTGCAGGTTCGCCGGCCCAGAAACTGAACCGGCTTGGAAACAACTTAGAATTAGGTGGAAACGAGGTATCAGAGGTCTTACTTTACTGAAATAACAAATGTAATATTCTTATAACATCAAAATTGATACCGAGTTCAGTGCGAACAAATCTTTAAAGATAGATGAGCCTTGTTAATGTACTGTGCTACACGGGTTCAGATCATACATAACCACGTCAATAGTCTCTCTCTCTCTCTTACATTCTCTCTGAAATTCTGTGCATATTTACTACACATCCTCGCAATACTGAAGTTATCCGTTCTGCCTGCTTTGCCGAGTGAGTCATTGCCTCTAAAGAAATCCTCCATTTTGATACATGCCCGGACTCATCAGGCTCCGCTCCCTGCATACCAACCGATCCCACAGGACATTATCTGCATTCACATGAGACCATCGGTGGAGGAGGGGGGGCGAGCGAGGGGCGCGGCTGACCATGAGGGGTGCAGGGAGCAGATTTGTCACCCGCTAGACCGGCTCAATGTTCCAGCTAAGTTGTTACAAAATAGATGTTGACACAAAAGTGACAGATTCAGAAAACTGACACGACTGGAGGGATTTGGTGGAACAAGCCCAGCGGATCTCCATAAGTAAATGTGACAGGGGACGATACATCAGAGAGACTGACACACAATGGGGGGATTGGTAGAGGGAAGAAAAATCTCTCTCTCCTTTCTCTCCCCCACTCTCTCTTTCTCTCTCTACCCATCCCTCTGTCACTCTCCCTTTTTTTCTCTCTGTCCCTTCCGTTTCTGCACCAGTGGGAGACAGCCTCTAAGATGTGCTCATGGCTAGGTTACGGACGACTAACTCTACAGTTGAAATGAAATATCAGGTAACACTTGTTTTAGTGCTGTGTTTTGGGCTATGTGACGTTGTAGTTCCTGGTTAGTGGAGCGGCCTGTAGCAATTAACTGGATGACAAACCCTTTGTTTCTTTCTCTTGTACTTTATCAATTACTTTTTATTCTCTTTTTTTTCCCCACTTGATCATAACCTGACACGCCAGATGGTTTGCTTTGCATAACTTCCATTGGAAATTGTTTGGAAAAGTTTCAAAAATACTTGGCAGGTCATTGGATGATGTTTCGATCGCAATGGATCTTCATCAGGTCAGGTTTAAAAAGACATTTATGCTGCCTCATATATAGGCCCAAGCCCCTATAGGTGGGGCGGCTCAGTTACTTCCCTGTACCGCTGATTGGTTAAATTGTTTTAGGTACATCATAAACATGCTGTATACAACAAATCAGATTTTATGTGTGTGTATATATATATATAATAATAATACATATTGCAAAACCCAGCCAGGGAACGTCAGGTGGAGCACAGTAATTCAGACCAGGCAGGAGGACCTAGGTATGTTTATTCAAACACTAAGAAAAAGGCAAAAATGTTCAAAGTAAGGATCTCGCAGGGAGGCAACCAAAACTCGACCTTCTTGTGGCGGAGGGGCTCGGGACCAGGGCCGGACCACGACAGCTACTCTGAGTCCAAGGACTGACTCCTGTCTCTCCTGCTGGCCTTTTTGAGGCGGCGTGGCTCGTCAGCTGATTTGGTTCAGCTGGTGTTTTCTCAGCCCGCGACTCATTAAAAGTGCTTTATAAAGTTTGATTGATTGATTGATTGATAGATAATAGGCCACAACCCCTTGATTGCATGTGTGTGATATGCAGCATCTGAAATCCCTGTCCACTCACTCACTCACTTACATATTACTCTCTTGCACCCCCAGGCCCACCCACGCGGCCCATACACCAGGCTAAACAGGCTGGCGCCTGCCCTGAGGGTCTACCTGGACCCTGAGAGAGACATGAGGCCTGACTTCAGGTTGTCTCGACAGGCCTTCTACTGGGCCTCCTGCACCAGGAGAAGGACCATGGCTGGGGACACAACCTGGATGTGCTGGTGTTCATCTTCTGGCTGGCCCATGCAGCGTCCTGACGGGTGACAGCGCGGGTCTTCGACATCCACAGAGTGGTGCACAGGATCGGCAAGAGGGTCCGCAAGGCCAGCTCCAAGGTCATATGCTCCCCCCCCCCCCAGACACCCTTGACACAGTGGGTCAGGGATTCGGCCGGCTGGCCCGCCATGGGGCCTTCACCAGGGCAGTGGGGGCCATCGATGGATGCCACATTCGCATCAAGCCCCCCAAAGCGGAACAAGGTAGACTACTTCAACTACAAGCAGTTCTACTCCATCCAGCTCCAGGCCATCTGCGACAGCAGCGGGAGGTTCCTGGATGTGTTCGTGGGCTATCCAGGTTCGGTGCACGACACACGCATCCTGCGCAACAGCCCGGTGTACACCCACTCCCTGTACCCCTTACCTGGCTACTTCCTACTGGGAGATGGAGGCTACCCTTGCCTGGAGCAGCCCATCTCCATTGTGACGCCGTACAGGCGTCCTGTGCAAGGCAGGGTGCAGGAAAGGTTCAACGTGGCGCACTCAAGAGGACGCCACATCATCGAGAGGAGCTATGGTATGATGAAGGCTCGTTGGCGCTCCCTCTTTTTTAAGGCGCTGGAGGTGAGGGTGGGCTTCTGCTCTGATGTTGTCCTGGCCTGCACAGTCCTCCACAACATCTGCCACAGCCATGGGGACTCCCGAGGAGCCTCCTCATGGAGCTGCCTGAGGACGATCTGGAACAACCTGGTCCCCCGGTGCCACCTGTCCAGGAGTCGACCCAGGAGAGGAGTGGGGCCCACATCAGGGAGAGGCTGTGCGCCCAGGTGTCCGCAACCCAGAACCTGCAGGACCTGTTAGCCCACCATGGCTACTGCAGGAGTTGAGTCATTATTTTGTTGGTGGGGTTTATTGGGCTTTTTTCCTTCAGTTTTCATATTCTCACAAGATGGAGGATTTTCAGTTGAGAGGCATGATGGGACTGATTTGATGATTTTCAGTTGAGTTGCATAATGGGAGTGATCTTTTTTGTGGGGGGGGCATGTCATATTTCAGTTCTGAACAGTCCATGCAGTGAACATTTGGCACAGACCACATGCCTATTTTCCACCACAAGGTCCATCCCTTGTTGTGGGGTGGTGGCTTGCGTGCCTCAGTGACCCTGAGAGCTGTGCCAGGGTCACCCATGCTGGCCAGATCAAAGGGTAGAGGCCAGACCAATTGGACCACCTCACCCCAGAGGTTAAATGGGTGCATAGGGCCAACAATCCTATCCACACAACAACAGGTACTTATGTAACTCTTGCTGATCAAACTGTGATAATTCCAGTGAGTGTGGGGGAATTGCACTTGTTTCACCTGGCATCGGCATCCCAGGTCTCCAGCAACTACATCTGTTACACTTACATCATCCATGTCTTCCCTTTCTGTCCTTTGTAAATAAAGCCATGTTTAACCACATCACTGCCTACTACTCTTGTGTGTGTTGTCCAGGCAGTCATGATCACATAGGTCATTTGTCACAAGTCAACGCCAAACTTGGGGACTATTCAGGCTTTACTTGTATTCAGGCTTTACTTGTAAACTGTGAATTTAAACTGTGAATTGTAAGTCTCGACTGTAAAAAAGGGAAACATGATGCATGACGAAACAAACACACCACTTTTTTTCAAAGGAACTCTTCATCCATTTCATGTTTACATCCAAGTAGATGCTCATAATTTCTGCATTGCTGCACATGTAGTGACATATCAAAACAGAATCAATACGGAACGAACATTTCCATGGCACTCCCACATCCCCCCTCTGAGCAATAATTTGCAAGGATCATGCAAGAGGTGGCAATGCCATAAAACGGCACTGACACAGATGTGGTGCAACATGTTTTTATTAACAAATCAAGCCTCCCTGGGTACAAAAGGTAAAAATATGAATCTGCGTAATAAATTAAATAAAATAAAAAACACATGGCACAATACTATGGGAAAGGAACTAAAGGAATACTTGGGGGGTGGGGGGTATTTATTCTCTGCCCACTTGGTAACAATGTCGAGGAGGCAGTCGAACCGCCTCCCATCCTCCACTTCCGTCTCCCTCAGCTGCCTCTCCTGCTCCGCCTGCCTCCTCTCCTGCTCTACGTGCCTCTCTGCCTTCCTCCCATCTAGCTCCGCCTGCCTCCTCTCCTGTTGCTGCATCCACTCCCTGAGGAGGTCAGGTGGGTCTAGATGGTTGGCCTTCCTCTTCCCACCCCCCAGGCTGCTGGGTGGATGGGCCTGTGGAGGAGGGGCCAGAGGTAGAGGGGGGTGAGGGGCCGGAGGAGAGGCTGGAGGACTCGGGAGCAGAGGACCGGTGAACACCATCATCTGAGTCGCCCGACTCCTCCGCACTGGAGATAGTGTTCACCAGTGTGATGGAGTCCCTCTGCCCCAGAGCCTCGTGCATGGCCTCAAAGTAAGGCCAGGTGGCGGCTGATAGTCTCCCCTGGGTTCCACTCCCTGTCCGGGGGTTCAGAAGCTCTTGTGTGGCAAAGATCAGATCAAATGACATGAGATGTCTTTCATTTCTGGCCAGAGGGTGAAATTAACTTTGTGACAGCGGTACACTTGCAGAAAGTGATGATGAGGATGCACATATAATATACAATAGCATACTGACAATCATGCTGAGGGAGCATGAGGGACACCCAAGACACCACAGTGCAACAGTCAGAGCCGGTTGGGTACAGTGTACCCCTCTCCGGGCCCCCTACCCACCCCCACCGGTGAAGACCGTGTGTCTCTATCCCACTCAGGGGCTGAGTTGTGGGGCCTTTGGCATGGATAGTGGTGTGGTGGTGAGACTCCGCCCCCTCAGGACAGAGCCGGTTGGGGGCAGTGCAATGACCTCCGGGCAATCTCCATGCACCCACCAGCGAAGACCGTGTGTCTCTAGCCCACTCGGGCGTAGTTGTGGGTTCCGTGGCGTGGTGATGAGACTCCGCTCGCTTAGGTCATAGCCAGTCGGGGATGGTGTAACCCTCTCCGGGCTACCCACCAGTCCCCATGGGTGAAGACCATGTGTCTCTAGCCCACTCAGGGGCTGAGTTGTGTGGCCCATGGCGTGGATAGTAGCGTGGTGGAGAGACTCTGCCCCCTCGGATCACACTGGGTCGAGAGCATTTCAGTGACCTCCGGGCAATCTCCATGCACCCACCGGCTCAGACCTTGTGTCTCTAGCTCACTCAGAGGCTGAGTTGAGGGGTCCGTGGTGTGGTTAGTGGCGTGACGGCGAGACTCCGCCCTCTCATGTCATAGCAGGTCGTGGACAGTGTACCCCAATCCGGGCCACCCACCTGCCTTCACCAGCGAAGACCGTATGTCTCTAGGCCACTCAGGGGCAATCTCCATGCACCCACCTTTAAGATAGCTCTCTCCTGTGAACTTTCACCATAGCAACCACAGTGCAGCAGCTCAGCTCTACAGCACCAAAGCACACAGAATTCACTGACTCACTCGCCATACCTTTCAATGATCAATGAGGAGCTCAGTTACCGAACAAATCGTCACACAGCGAAAACTATAAGTCACACAGCTTAGATACTTACTGTGCACTCACACAGCGAGCAACTTGGGCGACAGTGGTCGCTCTTGTTGCGTGCATCGCGTCGCCAGCTCCCCGGCAGCTAGACGCTGCAGTCGCCGTGGAGGCTGGTCATTCATGTGTCATTCATCCACTGTCGCAGCGGTTTATTTGCGCCGTAAACACCGACGCCGTAGGTCTGTCTGGGTCCACAAGGTGCTGCGAACCCGACAACTGCACGGGTTGATCCAGGAGCTGCGGCTTGATGATGCCTGGTTTCACCGTTATTTCAGACTGGACAAAAGCCAGTTTGATGATATCCTGACCAGGGTTGGACCACGGATCTACAAGCTGGACACCACCTACCAGCAAGCCATCTCTCCCGGTGAACGGCTTGCTATCTGTCTGAGGTGAGCATCCCTGCCTCCCCACACACTGCAATGAATGTAAATATAGGTTATTCAACAATTTGGGGCTTAAAATTGGCACGCACTATACCTGATTTACACCATAGAGTATTTGGCACTGCTCTATAAGGGCATTGCGTGCAGAATGGCTAATGAACAAATAGGCTATAGGGTTCAATAGAATGTGATTTGAGCTTTGCGCATGCAGAAATCGAGCACGCCACGTTCGCACAAGTCCCTACTTGTGTCCCCCCCACTTCTCAAACTAAAGTTTCGCCCTTGATTATGAATATAGATGTATGATTTATACATGTATTTAAAATATTAAATAAATGTAGGCCTATGTATCAAATGTATATTTAATGTGTGCTTTAACCACACATTTTTTATTCAACAGATACCTTGCAACTGGGGATTCCTTCCGCACCATAGCATACAGCTACCGTGTGGGGCATTCCACAGTGTGTGGTATAGTGGCAGAGGTAGCCAGGGCTCTGTGGGATTGCCTCGTCGAGGAGTTCATGTCTGTCTCAACCACTGATGACTGGAGCAGCCAACTTCCCAAACTGCTTGGGGTCCATCGACGGGAAGCATGTGGTGATCCAGGCTCCTCACAACCCTGGGTCACTATTCTACAATTACAAGAAGACATACTCCATTGTCCTTCTAGCAGTTGTAGATGCCCAGTACTGCTTCTGAGTAGTGGATGTTGGTGGTTATGGGAGGATCAGCGATGGGAGGATCCTGGCAAACTCCACCTTCAGTCAGGCCCTCACAGATGGCACTCTCAGCATACATTTCAATGGGGAGCGCAGTTGCCGAACAAATCGTCATACAGTGAAAAATGTAAGTCACACAGCTTAGGTACTTACATTGTACGAATCAGCACAGTTGTGTAAACATTTTGATATATAATATGTGTTTGAGCTGTCAAAACTGTAGGAGGGCCAGCAGTTTACAAAATGTGTGAATATTTTCAAAGCAACTGCTGCCACCACTCTAATAACAAAGTTTATGAACATTCCAAAAGCAGTTTCAATGGGACAAAAAATAGTTTTAAAAGTTACATTTCTAAAAAACTATTTAAATTTTTTTTTTTTTTAAATGAATGGATCCGTTAAAGAGCTAAACATCGTGAACATTTTAAAGTTGCTAGCACAAAGTATGAAGAAGTAGTTAAGGAGACAAACTGGGGAGAACTAGAATATAGAAAGAAAGAAAGAAATAGTGGGAATATCACAAGTTGGGCTAGCTTCTACAAACTAGCCCACCTAATTACAAATGAGTGTATTTACTTGGTTCTCCGCATCACCCACAGCCTACACGAAACTGCAGGTAGGCTAATAAAACGCATAGCCTACAGTCTACGGCTGTAAATGCACAAGGCAAAATATGTCTCAAGCAGCTGTCATTCTGCAATTTCTCATATAATATCGGGGAAAGCCAAAGAGGGTGTTATCGGTTTGTAAAAACCTCTCAATGTTCACGTACTACAGATTCTTTTTTAATTCGCACAGTTTTTGAATTTGCCAGTCAGGCTAAACCTGACAATTAAAGATTTAAGGTTCATTTTATCCCCTAAGGTCAGTCAACCTCACAAAGGGTGCATGTATCAGCTATTTTATATTATATAGACTTCTCATTAACCCTCATAACAGGTACCAAGGTTTCCGTTCTTAATATTAAATTATGTTTTCCTCATAACCATATACCACAAATTTCAGTAAGACACCATACCAATGTGTTGCATTCAATAGAGCAATAAAGGCACATGCACAGGTAATTTACGGGGCAAAATCAAAATATATTCAAATAAATATATTCAATAAATCACACCAATATCGAAAATAGTCCATCCAGCAATTAGTCAGATCCAGAGTCAGCTATGGAAACACATCAGTCCTTTCCGACCGCACAAAAAATGAAACTAAGAATCCTTGGCTCAGTTCATAGTCTTTGGATTTGAACAACTTAAATCACGAACCAGCATAAATTAAAGGAAAATTAGCCAAAAGGCTTAACTCACGACTGTCACCCCGTAAATTCAGCAGTCGGTTGGCTACAGTGAATAACCTCTAACTAAGTTAGGAGGCACGGAGCTTTTCGTATGGGACCACCAGTAACTGTTGGTTTATTCAGGTGTGTAAATCCAGTAGCTGAATGCTATTCTTTGGTTTGTAATCCTCCACGGCATTGGGTATTTCTCCAGCAAACAAAGGACGGTCTAGCCACTTCCTTGTTTTGTTTCGTGCGCGTCTAGGGAAGAAGGAAGAGCCTTTAAGTAAACCACTGGAATTGGTTGAGTGGATTCGGTGACAGATGATTGGTGGAAACGGTAAAGTGAGCGATGGTTTGGAGCCAACTACGTTGGGCCCTGGTTAGAAGGTAGGCACTAGGGAGAGGGGAGGCAGAAAAGGGTTAGTATCATGCAGAGCCATAAAAGCAACACAGATATTAAAACAGAACTTGCACACACAGTGCATAACAGCATATACACCAATGTACTGTATACTGAGGATTCACAGGCAGGCTGGAGGCTGCCTTTCTGTGTCTCTAGGTCATGGCTAGTGACTGTGACTAGACTGAAAAGGTACATCTTGAGATCTCACATAAAGATTTCCATTGTTTCAGCCCTTCCTAGGTACTACAGATCAGTTGCCCTGGCTAGCATACTCTCTAAAGTACTAGAACAAATTCTCCTGGATAGGCTTCAAGAACACATAACAACCATCGACAATCAATTTGATTTTAAAAGTAAACTCGGCACAGATCTATACTGTATTATGCACTGAAGGAAGTTGTTTAGTGTAGACGACAAAATATGTATGGGTTTCCTGGACGCAAAGCTTTTGATAGAATCAATCACAGTAAACTGTTTACTAAACTACAAGAGCGAGGAGTTCCACCTTATCTGATGGGTTCCACCTCATCTGATGGGTTCCACCTTATCTGAGGAGTTCCACCGTATCTGAGGAGTTCCACCTTATCTGATAAGGATTCTGCTCTCTCGGTACTCAATCAAACCATGCAAGCTAGATGGGGCAGGAGTACATCTGCACCTTCCCTAGTGACTAATGGGGTCAGACAAGGTGGAATATGGATTATTTTTGTAAAAGGCTAAAAGCGTGTAGGGCAGGATGTATGGTGGGGGAGAGTCTCATTAACCATCTGATATATGATGATGACCTGGTCACCCTGTCTCCCTATAGTGCTGGGGCCGGTTGCACAAAACATCTTAAGTTTTCCCCTGAAGTATGACCCGTAAGGGTTAATTTACCCTTAGTCAAGGGAATTACTTAAGGGTGTTGCACATAACCACTTACAAGGTTCCCTTAGCCAAGGAGAAATGTTAAGGATTTTCATACAAGGAAAGCGATTTAGTAAAATTGTAGTTTCCATGGTGACCATTGGTTTGTTGCACGTGACCGGCTTTCTGTCACAAGACTACACTGGAATGTCCTGCGATGCTGTGAGGAAAAAAACAGACTGTCGATCAAATCTGTAATGAAATATCAGTTGCTCCTCACCAAGAGTGTCTAGTGGGTTCTCCCTGTTGCAGAACACTCTTCTTGGGATGCGATTTTCATCGTTTATGTTCATAAACGCAGCCATGTGACTTAGCTAAGGTTGGGGTAGAGGTCCCTTCCGTTTTTTTCCCTTATTTTGCTTGCTAAGGTCTTTTGTACAACACCTTAACAGACTTTAAGGGACTCCTTAAGTATTAGACCGAGATGAGTAGAAAACCTTAAATACTTGATGGACATCTTAAGGAAACCAGAAGGGGAATACTTGAGGGTGTTTGTGCAACACATTTTATTTGAAGGAAACCTTAAGTCAACTTAAAGCAATACATCGCGATATTTGGACCTTTACAAACATGTCTAGTGCTAATTCTCCAATTAGATTTACTAAAAGCTGAATCGTCCAAACAGTCTACTCAGAAAGATAATACATTGACATTTATTACCTTTTAAAACTCGCACCCCCGGGACACAGCATTCAGTCGAAGTGTGGATGCGCAACATTGTGCTTAAACAACACAGTAGTAGCTAACTATTCCGGCGTCTATGGATATCATGCGTTTTTTAGCTCACTGATATAATGGCGGAGGTGAGAAAACCGAAGCGAAACATCACGGAGGAAGCCAGAAAAAGAAAATCTGATAACGTTACGACAGTGCACTTACTCGCAGAGCCTGTGGGGGCGCAGTTTCGAGAAAACCGGAGACAACGCTATGTATTGCTTTAAGGGAAATGTTAATTTAAGATGTATTGTGCAACCGGCCCCTGGTCAACAGCAACTACTTAACCCTCCTGTCATATTTGTTTTTCTGTAACAGCCAAAATATTCCCGGGTCAATGTGACCCAGTGCATATTTCATAATCCAAAAATTGTCAGAAACCTCAAAATTCAGATAAACATTGTTTGTACCTCTTATTACTACCAATTCAATCAATAGTGAAAAAAAAAATATATTGTGTTATTCACCTCACAGATCATGGTTCAAATTAGGACAATTCACTCGTTTTTCACAAAAACCTTGATATTACATTAGTTTTGCATAACATACATTTTCTTATATTATTTTTTATACAATTTTCATATTGTTCATTTAAAATCATGCCAGATGAGACATAAGGATTTTTATTCAAAGTTATTTTTTATTCATGCCATTACAGATCAGAGGTACGGCCATGGGCAAACGCTGCGCCCCGGCGTATGCCAATATATACATGGCAGAATGGGAACGCTGCACCCCGGCGTATGCCAACATATACATGGCAGAATGGGAAGAGTCAATCTTCCAAAAGTCTTCCAAGCTCCCTTCTCACTACTTCCGTTACTTGGATGATGTGTGGGGAGTTTGGCCCCACGCGGTAGAGGATCTCCAAGACTGGCTACTAGTCCTGAACACCCATCATCCCGCCATCAAACTCACCTTGACTTCCAGCTCCACCTCAGTGGATTTTCTGGACCTAACCGTGTTCAAGGGACCGGACTTCTCCACCAAGAAAACCTTCTAAGGTTTTCTTTAAACCCACAGACACGCACGCTCTCCTCCACCACGACAGCTTTCACCCGCCCCATACTTTCCAAGGTTTAGTTAAATCCCAACTCATCCGATTTGATCGTATCTGCTCCAGGCCTGCGGACAGACAAAATGCAATCAAAATCCTCTTTAAGGCCCTCCACAAAAGAAAATACACGCGATTCTTCCTCAGGAAGGCCCTAAGAGATTGGAGTAAAGGAACTGATAAACCCGTACCTACACAACAAAGCAGGATTATACCCATAGTATCCCTGTACTCGTCCCAGACCACAGCCCTCCACCAGACCTTGAAGACCAACTTTCAAAACGCCCAACCTGACATGCCCTTTGTGCAGGATCTCCGGGTCGTCTCAGCCTTCAAACGGAGCCCGAATCTAGGTGACTTCCTGGTGAGATCCAAACTCCCGAAACAACGACCCCGGGACAGACCAGCAACGAGAACCTGGCTCGTGAAAAACCCGCACACCAAACAATCCTTCCCCCTCCCTAAGTACATCCCGCCCTCCACAAAGAACTGTGTGTACTGCATCAAGTGCAGAACCTGTGGGAAACTGTATGTCGGAGAAACAAGGAACTCCCTCGCGCACAGACTCTCCACCCACAAGTATGCGATAAACACAGGTCAAAACCAAACGCCCTTAGGAATCCACTTCCGACGACATGGTGTGGATCAAATGCTACTACGAGCCCTATCACATAACAGCCACTGGTCCACAGCCGCTCGGAGGAGAGAGGAGCAAATATGGATTTACAAATTGGACTGTAGATCCCCCACGGGCCTTAACACTAGATTCACCCCACCTTCTCCAGCCCCGGACAACTAAGTATCCTCAGACCTAACCCCTTAACCCCCTCCCTTCTCTTATCTTTTAGCCCTATACACCATCTCGATCCTTTAAAGCCCCCTCACCCTCCTTACCCCTCTAGACTCCCTGAGACATCCCTGAGACATTTCAGGCTGCCAATTTGAGGCGACGGTGATATGATGTGGTCTCGACATCATCCGATGTGGGCTTGTGGGTCTTGTTTTTTTAATGCGGTACAAAGGAAAGTCCCTTGGCGAGGAGGGATTCTTGTGACATGCCATTTAGAAACAGAAATTAACAAAAATGAATGTGTCTGTGTCTACACAGCACAGGAGGGACATGTTGTCACTGTGTGCTTTGTGCAAATGTATTTTGCACATGACACACGTCGTGCTCGTCTTGGTGTCATCAGACGGCTTGCACCTCTTCCTCTTCCTTTTCCCCCCAGCAGCAACCTAGAAAGATGAGGATAATGATTACTTTACTGTCTTTTAGTGCATAGTTATAACCACTAACATGGAAATGTAGGAACAATCTTTATCCATTGCTACAAAGAGAGGGACTGCTCTCAAACATTATTTACACAGGATATATACATTTATTGTGCTTTGATCTATGATGTCATGTTCCTTTGTAGATCAAATTAGCCAATCCCGACACAAGGACACACACTCTTACTCACCTCACGCACAGGAGTACTTGGTGTTGCCCTCTCCTGGATCTCCCTCACTGAGGCTGCAGCGGCTGGGGTCCTCGGCATGTGCTTCCTCCTTTCAATATGAGGGACGACGAGTGCCTTCCCCAGCTCCTCAAAGAACAAGCGCCTTTTGTAGAGTTTAGAGCTGTTCCACCCAGGGAAGATCTCCGTGAAGATGACGAAGGCGTTGTAGGCCGATATATCAATCATATTATAAAAGATGACTAAAGGCCAGCGTGCAGTCATTCTTTTGGTGCTGTAGGTCCCTGTCACTTTGTCCAGGTAGGGAGAAAGTGTGTGTGTGTGTGTATGGGAGGGAGTATGGAATGACAATATGCATCACAATTGAACTTCTGACCCCTTTTAGCCTCCACTTTCACTGCCGGGTCAGATTGACCCAAATACAATCTCTGTGATATAAACATGCAGGTGGGGGTTGCAAATACATGACATGAACCATTTTCATTTTACATCTTTATAGTACTAATTAAGGTAAGCAGAAGAGGTTTCATACAAAAAAAATCCTTTTAAGTATTTTTCCTAGATTTTCAAACTTTAAAACGGGTCAATTTGACCCTGAATGTAACGGGAGGGTTAAGTCTGCTTAAGCTATGGTGTGCAGTATGACATTAAAGTTACCTCTATAAAGTGTTGTCATGATTGCTAAAACCAAGGAGGAGTCGACAAAAATCAACAATTAAAATAGTCACAAACAAATTTAATTGTTGTTTTTGTCGCCTGATATATTGACAATAAAGATAGTCATCGACAAATTTAATTGTCGTTATTGTCGCCTTTATAGCCGGAGGTTTTTTTGGTTTTGTTTTTCTCCCCCGAGTCGCACATGCGCAGTAGCGTTCAGAGTTCAAGGGTCACTTAGTGGGATAAAATGGCGGAGCCGAGTTCGGCTCCAACACACAGCAAAACATCAAAGGTTTGGGAGCGGTTTACTTAAGCGGGGAATATATGCTCTCAAAAAAGAGCGAGCCTGAGCCCGAACCATGTGGAGATGTTGACGTTCCTCAATATGAACAAACTAACTGCGATTAGTCTCATGTAGTTGCAACTTGCTGTTGCCCTTTTCCCTGCCCTTTTTCTACTGCTGCTAATGTGCCTTGGTTTACCTTTATTTAATGTCTTGCTATACCATAAGAGCCATATTATATTCATGCAATTAACCTGGTTATAAAAAAAACGAAAAAGATTAGTCGACTAATCGTTTCAATAATCCGTGACTAATCGACAATTTAAATAGTTGTTTGTTGCAGCCCTACATAAAAGTATAACAATTTTAATATATGTTGTCTCCTCTTGAAGGACTAATTTTTTGAGCATTAAACTGTACCGTCTGTTAATTTTGGCAAAGTGGTCAAACACTTCACTGTGACTCAACTAACGGCGTGTTCACATAGGCTACATGATTGCATTGCGTGTCACGCAAGACTCGAGCGGAAGTTCCGGCAGTCAAGCACATGTTGGCTTGCAAGGTCTTCAGTCGTCTCGCGAAATATTCTGGCGGGATAGATCCCCAGCACAGAAAGCTACCAAAGTATTCTTCTTCTTCGATGGTTCACAACTTCCGGTTTAAAGAACGCATACATTTTTTCTGCAAACGTTTGAAAAATCAAACTCATGCAGAACACAAAGCGCAATGCACTGGTTCTGCAATGCAATGATGCAGCGTCTCGCAAACCTTCCATTTGAAATGACTGGACTTCAATCATGCTGCCTGTGTGAACAAGGCGTTAGATAGTTCCTCCCTCTCAACCGACAAGATGGTGAAGCCCGTCTTGCCCCATTGAGCACCTCAGCCAAGTGTGGAGCCGTCTCGGCACACTGAAGTTTCACTGAACTCAGCTGCTATAGTGTCACCAACAGGAGGGGGTTCCTTGGTCTGGCAGAGTATAACAGTGCAGCTGTTAACACCACTCCTCCCCCTCTCACCAACTGGACAAGGGACCCTGTCCAGATGGATCGGATCCAGCGGATCCAGCTAGTCTGTGACGCCCTGGACTCAGTGCCAGCCGTCATCGGGTCGGCACTGGTCCGTCTTCTGTTGATAGACCTTCAACAGAAGAACGAGGAAACCCTGCTCTCCTTGCTACAAGGAGGGACTGCACCAGGGTTTCTCAAGGGCGCCCAGTCAGTTGAGAAGCTGTCGGAAGACCTGGTGACCCGGGATGCCTTCCCAGTTCCATGCACCTTTGCCAGGGCATGGACTCTCATCTTGCAGTCAGGGCATGATGTTGAGAAGTGCCTCGTGGATGGATTCAAGGCTCTCAAAATCTGGTACTTCCCGGTATTAAAGTACTGGACCGTGAGGAGGCAGAGAAAGGTGTCCTGGAACTTCAAAGACTTCATGGAGCTCCAACAGGGCAGTGAGTCACCGTCCGACCTGGCAATTGCTGCCTCGATGGCCGGTGACATTTGTGTGGAGCTGGAGTGCCGCTCACTGCTCTGGTCCACGAATCTGGAAGACTACCATGAACACGGCATGCCTTGGCTTGGACCTGCAAAGGCCCGGCTGCCAGAAAACATCGGCAAGCACAGAGCCTTCCTTATTCTTACTTTTGTCTCGGCAGTGGCAATCGTTATGAATGGAGAGTTTGTCACTTTCGCCGAGCTGACAGCTCTGATCAGGGACATGGGGGTGTCACAGTCAGAGCTCCAGAAGTGGCTCATTCTCTGTCAAGGCATTCTCTGTCAAGCGGCTGAGGATGAAGGAGGAAATGTCACAAAAAAAGGTTCAAAACCAACTTCTTCCAATGATGGCAACGTCGCAAGGTGCAAGGGTGTTTATTTCAGTGCTCCAACAGGACAAAACAACAGCTGAGCTAGGCTAACAGTGTGACAGTGTTGGGTTTTTGTTTGCTTTAGGTTGTGTGGTCGTCTTGACCCAACCTTTCTTTTTATTTTGGTTGCGTGGTCGTCTTGACCCAACCTCCTTTCTTTTTCTTTTGGTTGTGTGGTTGTCTTGACCCAACCTTCTTTATTTTTCTTTTAGTTGTGTGGTCGTCTTGACCCAACCTTCTTTATTTTTCTTTTAGTTGTGTGGTCGTCTTGAACCAACCTTTTTTATTTTTCTTTTGGTTGTCTTGACCCAACCTTTCTTTTTATTTTGGTTGCGTGGTCGTCTTGACCCAACCTCCTTTCTTTTTCTTTCGGTTGTGTGGTCGTCTTGACCCAACCTTCTTTATTTTTCTTTTAGTTGTGTGGTCGTCTTGACCCAACCTTCTTTCTTTTTCTTTCGGTTGTGTGGTCGTCTTGACCCAACCTTCTTTATTTTTCTTTTAGTTGTGTGGTCGTCTTGACCCAACCTCCTTTCTTTTGGTTGTGTGGTCGTCTTGACCCAACCTCTTCTTTTTCTTTTGGTTGTGTGGTCGTCTTGACCCAACCTCCTTTTCCTCCACTATTAATACACCAATGGATATAGCCTACTTTACTGCTCACAGCTCAGTGCAGCTAGATAATGAAAGAAAACAAATACATATATAGGCTTAGATAATACAAATAAAATATTAAGCCAAGTGATCCAGTGACTAGTAAATAAAAGGATTTGTCTCTTATCATGCCGGTCAATTTTACAGTTAGGCCTAGGCCTATAACAGATATAGACCAGGATTCTGAAGATGTAAGCCCATCATTCTTATTGCCGTAGGGCGGGAACAAAAATATATCAAAGGCAAGTCACCAGCGAGAAAAGGCCAAGATTAGAAGGGAAACCTTCAACAGTTAACTGTGGTCACCATGGAGCATCTAATCCAGTTGTGTCATGCCAACCAGCATTTCCGTAATATCGGTGTCAGTCCATATGTTCCCGGACAAACAGGAGAGATTCTGGTCATTTATTTATTATTTATTTCGACTTGTCGGCCTGTTGGCCTTCTTCAGAATCTATCAGACCAACAGGCCCGAACAAATGATTTATGATTGTTTTTAATGTTACTGAGCAACAACACATGATTTGTATGTGACTGTAGGCCTATGACGCCTCTCTTTTTCAAATGTATTTAAATAAAGCCTTGGCCTACAGTTTAAACACTGTGCTTTACGCACGGTAACTCGCTCCAAAAGAGACCCGTTTAAAAAACCATGAACCACATCTGGATACCGTGTCCACATAGCGCCCTTTTCTAAGCGCCTGCACACCCTTTTTCAATTGTTTCCAATGAGGAGAGAGCGTTGGCGTCCGCCTAGAGAAAAGCGTAGCATCCAGCGTCCTTTTTCCAAGCGCTCTGGCTGTTTTTGAGCGGCCGCTCCAAGCGCTCAAAGTTGAAAATATCTCAACTTTTCAGAAAGGCGCTGGTCTCGTTACTGCCGCTCCTACTGTTGTCTCCTACGGATCGTGTACCCTCATCCTCCTTGCTCTAACGCAGGGGTGGCCAACCCGCGGCTCGCGAGCCGCATGCGGCTCTTTGCCCGTCAATGTGCATTGCAGGGCTTGCAGCTCTTCCATCCTTATATAAAAAAAAAAAATTAATTCATTCCATAAGAACGTTTCTCTCTCTCTCTCTCTATCTCTAGTTTCGCTGTGCATTTCTTCCTGCCCATTTTAGTTTATTGCAGATTTGTCATAAAATCATATGATTCGTTTCGCTACAGTAGGTCGCGAGGAAGTCGCGTGAGAACCACTTCAAACCAATCATATAGGTAGCAAATCACATTGGTAACAAAGTAATTGTAAACATCCAAAGAATGGCTGGAAAGAAATGCGCAGCCAAAAGAAAATATGAAGACGAACACAAGACATTATTTACCCGAGTGGGAGAGTCATTTTGCTTCATAGAACGTAATGGTAAGCCATTCTGTCTGATATGCCAGACATCATTGGGACATTTCAAAGCCTCAAATATCCAGCCCAGTCCAGTCCAGCCCAGTCCAGCCCAAACCAGCCCAGTTAAACCTAACCCTGCCCAGTCCCGTACAGCCTAACCCAGCCCAGTCCAGTCCAGCCTAACCCAGCCCAGCCTAACCCAGCATAGTCCAGCCTAACCCAGTCCAGCCCAGCCTAACCCAGCCTAGTCCAGACTAACCCAGCCCAGTCCAGTCCAGCCTAACCCAGTCCAGCCCAGCCCAGTCCAGTCCAGCCTAACCCAGCCCAGCCCAGCCTAACCCAACCCAGTCCAAAATATATTTTGTCAGAAAATATCTTGTTGTATGTATTAATTTTAAATAAATTAACTTTAAATGTATATTTAATGGACAATAACGTTTTTATTCTTATTTTAGACTGGGGTGCCTTGGGATTTTAAGTACTTATGAAGGGTGCGGTGACTGAAAAAAAGGTTGTGAAACGCTGGTATATATGGTTTGGCTCTGGGTGGTACCACAGTAATTTTTGTGGCTCTTAGTCTCTGACTGGTTGGCCACCCCTGCTCTATTTGATGGAATCTTCAATCTTAAAATATACTGTAGGGTAGGTAATACATGTTACTACTATGCCACCAATTAAAAGGCCTCGACAACATGAAACACTTTTATTTCCTTTTATTTATTTATTTTAACATATCAAAACAAAATATAACACATGAAAAAACAAAATACAAAGTGCAAGTCACTGTTGCTGGTGTCCAGTTCAGGTGGAGGTTACAGATCACTGTTGCTGCTGTCCAGTTCTTGCTGCTGGTGAATCTCCAAGATCAGTTTTTGGATCTCTCCACGCTTTTTCTCCACCCGTTTTTGTGGAAACCATTTCTCATTCTGTCTGATATGCCAGACATCAAAATATCCAGCCCAGTCCAGTCCAGCCTAACCCTGCCCAGTCCCGTACAGCCTAACCCAGCCCAGTCCAGTCCAGCCTAACCCAGCCCAGCCCAGTCCAGCCTAACCCAGCATAGTCCAGCCTAACCCAGTCCAGCCCAGCCTAGTCCAGACCAACCCAGCCCAGCCTAACCCAGTCCAGCCCAGCCCAGTCCAGTCCAGCCTAACCCAGCCCAGTCTAGCCCAGCCTAACCCAACCCAGTCCAAAACATATTATGTCAGAAAATATCTTGTTGTATGTATTAATTTTAAATAAATTAACTTTAAATGTATATTTAATGGACAATAACGTTTTTCTTCTTATTTTAGACTGGGGTGCCTTGGGATTTTAAGTACTTATGAAGGGTGCGGTGAAAAAAAGTTACGGTAAAACGCTGGTATATATGGTGTGGCTCTGCGTGGTACCACAGTAATTTTTGTGGCTCTTAGTCTCTGACTGGTTGGCCACCCCTGCTCTAACGGTAGGCCTATCGCTGTCAGATTCACCGTCAAGCTCCTTCATGGAATGGTCAATACAAAATGACACATTTTATAGCATGCATAAGTACAAATCAGCTAGGCCATGAGGCCCAAGGCAGTCGATATGGCTAAAAGACACGTCATTTTTAGGTTTAGGCCTACATCATAGGCTAGCCTATATGTGTGCCGTTAAGGATACTTTTTTTTATATAATAGCCTATAACAAAATATAAATGTGTTAAGACTGTGCTTAGGCTAGCCTACTATTGTGAAATAACAACAGGCCTTCATTTGACAGGTGTGAAAACCTGGCGGAAGCGGTGTTAATAAAGGATGTGAATGAATTAGATTTATTTAACAGTAATGTCAAATAAGGGGAACTTAGGCCGTGTCCAAAGCCTGTTGCCTGCTGGCTTGGCATGCGTAGGCTACTACAGCCTTTGCAAACATTTTTGCGGATCCGTGTGAACGTGGATCCTTATCGCAATACTGGGCCGCGTTTCCCAGATTTGCCGAATTGCTCCGCACTACCACCCTTCCCAAGGTATACCTTGGCAAAATGACAGAGTTTCCTACGAGTGTTTCCCAGACTATCCCTTAGCGTGCGCGTGAAGAAACATCGTTAGGTCCGTCCCAAGATACATCGTTAGAGGAGCTGTCTCTGGGCGCGGTGCTGAAAAAAGAATGAATCGATGCCGCACACATCGATGGCCATTCGTAAAGTCACTGAAATGACGTGACAATATAATACGTGTCGTGTAAATCATTGTCATTGCAGCCTAATATTACCAAAAAGGAAGTCCTGCTCCCGAAGCTAATCTGCGAATATATCTAAGAGTCAATGCGAGGCCGCGTGATAGTCACAATGCATAGCCTACTATTGCATCAAAGTTAATATACCAGCAATAACATGGATCGGATCGGGTCATATAAGCCTCGTCTGGGATGTCTTGAAAGCGCATGAAAAAATACATGAATAGGCAGTGATGATCGCAAAATGAACACCAATTTAATCATCACACAAACTAAGGTTTAATGCTCATATGAATAGCACCTGTGTCAGTAGCATTCCCACGTTAGAATCCACGCGGATACGATGACTAATTCACTTTATCACGCACCGGTGTGGGCGCACGCGGTCTATAAAAAATCAAGGTTAATTGAACACATTGAGCGACATGGCAGAAACGAGGGGAAGAAGACGGGCGATACCGTTCAGCAGGGAGGAGATTACTATAATGCTGGATCAGGTGGGGGAGCGGAAGGCGGTCCTTTTTGGCGGCTTCCGCACCGCCAATGCCAACCAGCTAAAAAGGGCCGCCTGGACCAGCATCGCCACGGAGATGGCGGCTTCCACTCCCGGCCCACCCAGGGCGTGGGCCGTCATCAGGAAAAAATGGCAGGATTTTGCCAGCCAGGCAAAGAGTAGGGGTGCAGCGGTGCGGCGAGAGGCGGGGAGGACAGGTGGTGGCCAGAACACCGTGCCTCCCCTCACCCCGGAACAGGAGAAGGCGCTGGCCATCATCGGCCCCACAGCCTCCCAAGGCATCACAGGAGGCGTTGATGTGGACACTGCGGAGGGCCTCTCCAACATACAGTCACCCCACCCCTCCCACTGCTCAGCTGAGTCTCCCCTATCCTCCCGCTGCTCAGCTGAGTCACCCCAACCCTCCCACTCCTCTGGAGAGGACACCACAGACACAGAGCGCCCCACGCGCTCGCGCTCTCCCCACACCTCCCACACCCCCCGTGATGCCCCCACCCCCGTTAGGGGCGGCCTCACCCCACGGATGCGAGGGGGCCTTGCCAGTGCACAGACACGCGTGGCAGGCGTGCCCTGCGACTGCAGTGCGGGGGCTCCTGGAGGTGGAGAGGCAGAGGCTGGCTGTGGCGCGGGACCTGCAGTTGGACACCGCCAGCTACCACCGTCAGAGGCTGCAGGAGCAGCGCCAACAGCGGGCGGACACTGCCAGCTACCGGCGGGAGATGCTGCAGCTCCAGCGTGAGAGACTGGAACTGCAGCGCAGGAGGCAGGCCCTTGCGGAGGCCATACCCATCATCTTGCCCACCCCAGGTAGGCTAAGTGTGTATCTTGTACACTGTCTATTCCCATTCTGCATGCATTCCATTCAATGTCGCTAAATTATTTCCCCTCCCTTCCTTGCAGACGATCCAGAGGCCTGAGGCACACTGCACACACTCACCACACCCCACCCACCCACCACACTACACACACTCACCACACCCCACCCACCCACCACACTACACTACACTGCACACTCACACCACACGCACTCACCACACCACTCATCCTCCATGACCTTGAAGGCTATACCGGCGGGGGGGTAACCCCCCAGCAGGTGCAACCATGCCGGGCAGGCTTCGGGGTAGAGGTCCTTCCTGTGTGTTGCTACCTTGTCGTGGTGGGAAGGCTTGTGTGTCTCCATGACCATGAAGGCTATACCGGCGGGGGGGGGTAACCCCCCCAGCAGGTTCAACCATGCCGGGCAGGTTTCAGGTAGAGGCCAGACGAAAAGCAACACCTGGCCCTCCAGGTTGGGGGTTGGGCGTGGGGCTAACAACCCCACCCCGGAAAAGGACAACCTGTTCCAGCATTTACACCAAACACATCTTGAATCTCAAGAATAAAATATGTTTGGACCCAAGTTACTTATTCTCTATTGGTCTTTCTTCTAATGGTGTGTCATATTGGGTGCCTACTTCCAAAGGTCTACTGTTGTAATGTGGCAAGAAATGACAAATATACAGGAAGAAGGGAATTAGTTTCATATCGTTTGGGAAAGAACATGGGCAGGTTTGTCCTTCAGACAGACACACTTTTGTCCTTCACAGTATGACACATCATTAGAAGTAAGAGCAGAGATCAATTCCACCTGTGGCTACCCTACTGTGGGTCTAAGTAGGTGAATCAATTCGCCAGGATATCTTTCGGTAGGCTATCTGACATAGTATGATGACAGCCAGACAAGCCATCTTGATTATCCCTTTACATGGGAAAATGTTGTTGTTGTTGTTGTTCACAGAGTGGATTATAGTAGGCTATGGATAGTCCCTATATGTCGTTTGCCTCAATAAAAGTAGTCAAAACAACATTTCCATGATGTGTTCTGTAGGCGCCATAACATTTAATTCATCATTCAAGTTCTTTTTATTTTGTGTGCACTAATGATGTGAATCGCGTAGGTAGGATAGATAGATGTGCGCTGTATTGCAACTCTCCTTTTTAAAAGTGTCATTTAGCTCGAATCGCGCTAATACTATGACGGGATGAACGGAGCGCATCGCCAAGGTACACTAACGATGGGGTCCGACCGCCCTTCGTAACGTATCCCTTGGCTGTGGTATACCTTGGCTAAGAAGGCTCTGGGAAACAGCGCTTCGGCTCCAAGGTAGACTAACGATGTATCTTCGGAAGGTACATCGTAAGGGCGATTTACGATGTACCTTGGGTGGAGCTGTTTCCCAGAGCCTTCGTAGCCAAGGTATACCTTGGCTTAAGAAGGTTCTGGGAAACGCATCGCCACCTAGAGGTGGAGCTAACGACGTTCTTAAGAAGCACGTAGCGCTACGATGCCTTAACGATGCCTCTGGGAAACGCGGCCCTGTTGTGTGAACGCGGAACCTTTGGGAAACACAAACTCTCCTGTCTTTCATCTGTCTCTTGCTGCCTGTCTCTCTCCTCTCTCCGTTTCCCCTGACTCATCCAGTTCAATCTCTCCTCCTCCTCCCCCTGCACTCTGCTCCTCCTTATCTGATGCAACATACAGAAAGTTGAATATTATGGGGGGAATGCTAAGAGATTTTTCATTTCTCTGCGTGAGAATTGTGAAGTGCGGCGTGAGAGCGTAAGAAGAGGCTGAAATGCGTGTCTCACGCTAAATGCGTGACACTTGGCAACCCTGGGGTAACCGACCGCTATTCCGAAGATTGATTTCTATTCATCAGAATAGCGGCCCACAAGCAGTGATGCCAACTTAGCGACTTTGTCGCTAGATTTAGCTCTTTCCAGACCCCCCTGGCGACTTATGTCATGAAAAGCGACTATAGCGACAAATCTAGCTACTTTTTCTGGTCATTTGGGGAATTATTGTGTTGACAAGGAAGCGAGCTCAGCTCACAAGTCATGGACGAGAGAACTTTTTTTGCTGCCTTCACGGCCGAATCCCAATTCTCTTTTCTAGCCCTTGGCCCTAGCCCTTCGAAACGGAGTGTCAAGGGTTAAGGGGTAGAAATTGTCCCTAAGAAATGGGACACCCCTGCAAAACCGTTACGTCATCAGTAAGACTATACATTCACAAAGCCAATGTTCACATAGGCATCAAGGTTTTTGTGCTGTCTGACGCCCACAATGGCTACACCATCCAGTGAGCATGGGCTGTGATATGATGCAGTAATGGATCTCATCAAGCCAGCCTACCTTGGGACTGGACATCACATATACGTCAACAACTTCTACACCAGTCCTTAGCTGTTCCTTGATTTATCCAGCATGAGGTTTGGAGCCTGTGGCACCTACAGGGAGAACAGGAAAGGGTGTCCCAGAGAGAGCAAATGCCCTCACAAAAAGATCTGAGAGAGGCTCTGTGAGATGGATTCGAGAGGAGCCCCTGCTCTTCGTGAAGTGGATGGACACGCGGGAGGTGTCAATGTGCTCCACAATCCACTCGGTATCTGCTGGCGACACAGTCCAGAGGAGAGTGAAGGGAGAAGATGGTCGTTGGACAATGAAGGAGATTCCGTGCCCCACCCCCATCATCGCCTACAACCAGAACATGGGCGGAGTCGACCTCTCTGACCAGCTCCTCCAATACTACTCCACCCACCGCAGAAATGACCGCTGGTACCGTACCCTCTTCCTCCACTTTCTGGACATAGCAGCAACTAATGCTTACATCCTGCACTGCGACATCACACAAACACAACAGACACAGCACAAAACACACATGGACTTCCAGACTGAACTGGTGTACCAGCTGTGTGGAGTGGACAGCACAGGGGTTCCGGTCAACAGGAGGGCTGACCATATCCCTGTTCCCATTGTCAGGCCCACAGATGCCACAGACCCCAGAGAGAAAGCGACGAAGGGCCGCAGACCGTGCCAGCAATGCAACCAACAAGGCAGTAGGAGCCTCACAGCATGGAAGTGCAAATCCTGTGATGTACCCCTATGTGTCATCATTGACAGGAACTGCTTTGAGGAGTGGCAGTTAGAGCACCTCACCACACATCACCTCAGTGGCACAGCAAAAAAGAAACAAAATTATGTATAATACTGTTTTTGTTTGGAAAATAATAGTTTGCACCTTCATTATTATTTATTGCACCTTTTTTCTTTGACATATGCAACTTGATTATACATTTGTACCCTTTGAAATGTTTCATTGAGCATGTTTCCATGTTTTACAATAGAAAGAAACACTATTTTTCAAATCCGTTTTTGTGTTTTTTGTGTGTTTTGGGGTCCGATAAAGTGATGAAAAGTGATGAAATAATTGTCAGGTCATATAGCTGAGGTTGTGCTGAAAAAAAGGATACCAAACTTGGGCAGGGTAAACATATTTTAAAGTGGTATATAGAGGCAAAGTCAAAAGTATGCATAAACGGCCAAAATAGCTCAGGAGCCTAAGGGCTAATGTAATGTAAACTACTTGGTAAGCTAGCTAGTTAACGTAGAGACTAGCGATCTTGTGTCAAGCTTCTTATAAATAATATATACTACATTGAAACAACATAAAACAATAATAATGTCATGGTTATCGCAAAGTTTACATCTATTAACGAAGAAAAAATACATTTGTGGATTTCCTTTTTTCGGTCGGTGGCCGCCGCCATCTTGTCGACAGATTTTTGAGAGGAGATTTGCAAAGCATTCTGGGTATCCCTGGGTAGCCCTCTTGCGGATCCGTGTGAACGTGGATCCTTAGCGCAATACTGTTGTGTGAACGCGGAACCTTTAGGAAACGCAAAAGAAGATCTTTTGGAAAATTCGTTGTTGTGTAAACGTGGCTTCAGTCTCATCTCTGGGGTGTGGTCTCCTGTCTTTCATCAGTCTCTTGCTGCCTGTCTCTCTCCTCTCTCTGTTTCCCCTGACTCATCCAGTTCAATCTCTCTTCCTCCTCCCCCTGTACTCTGCTCCTCCTTATCTGATGCAATATACAGAAAGTTGAATATGATGGGGGGAATGCTAACAGAGATTTTTCATTTCTCTGCGTGAGAATTGTGAAGTGCAGCGTGAGAAGAGGCTGAAATGTGTGCGTCTCACGCTCAATGCGTGACACTTGGCAACCCTGGGGTAACCGGCCGCTATTCCGAAGATTGATTTCCATTCATCAGAATAGCGGCCCACAAGCAGTGATGCCAACTTTGTCGCCCCCCTGGCGACTTATTTCATGAAAAGCGACTAGCGACAAATCTAGCTACTTTTTCAGGTCATTTGGGGAATTATTGTGTTGACAAGGAAGCGAGCTGAGCTCACCAGTCACGGACGAGATAACTTTTTTTGCTGCCTTCACGGCCGAATCCCAATTCTCTTTTCTAGCCCTTGGCCCTAGCCCTTCGAAACGGAGTGTCAAGGGTTAAGGGGTAGAAATTGTCCCTAAGAAATAGGACACCCCTTCAAGACCGTTACGTCATCAGTAAGACTATACATTCACAAAGCCAATGTTCACATAGCTAGCTCAAATACATTGCGTATAACATTATAGTTCTAAATATTAACATTGCGTATAACATTATAGTTCTTAATATTATAACATTAGTAAAAAAGCTGCTGTGACTAATGTAATGTCAACTACTAGCGATCTTTTGTTGCTTGTTATAAATAATATATACTACATTGAAACATAAGAAAATAATAAAAAGTGATGGTTATCGCAATGTTTACATCTATTAACGAAGAAAAAATTACATTTGTGGATTTCCTTTTTTCGGTTGGTGGCCGCCGCCATCTTGTCGACAGATTTTTGAGAGGAGATTTGCAAAGCATTCTGGGTAGCCCTCTTGCGGATCCGTGTGAACGCGGATCCTTATCGCAATACTGTTGTGTGAACTTGGAACCTTTGGGAAACGCAAAAGAAGATTTTTTCCGTTTTGGAAAATTCGTTGTCGTGTAAACGTGGCCTCAGTCTCATCTCTGGGGTGTGGTCTCTCCTGTCTTTCATCTGTCTCTTGCTGCCTGTCTCTCTCCTCTCTCCGTTTCCCCTGACTCATCCAGTTCAATCTCTCCTCCCCCTGCACTCTGCCCCTCCTTATCTGATGCAGCATACAGAAAGTTGAATATTATGGGGGGAATGCTAACAAGAGATTTTTCATTTCTCTGCGTGAGAATTGTGAAGTGCGGCGTGAAAGCGTGACAAGAGGCTGAAATGCGTGTCTCACGCTCAATGTGTGACACTTGGCAACCCTGGGGTAACCGACCGCTATTCCGAAGATTGATTTCCATTCATCAGAATAGCGGCCCACAAGCAGTGATGCCAACTTAGCGACTTTCCAGACCCCCCTGGCGACATGAAAAGCGACTATAGCGACAAATCTAGCTACTTTTTCTGGTCATTTGGGGAATTATTGTGTTGACAAGGAAGCGAGCTCAGCTCACGAGTCATGGACGAGATAACTTTTTTTGCTGCCTTCACGGCCGAATCCCAATTCTCTTTTGTAGCCCTTGGCCCTAGCCCTTCGAAACGGAGTGTTAAGGGGTAGAAATTGTCCCTAAGAAATGGGACACCCTTCAAGACCGTTACGTCATCAGAAAGACTGTACATTCACAAAGCCAATGTTCACATAGCTAGCTCAAATACATTGCGTATAACATTATAGTTCTAAATATTATAACATTAGTCAAAAAGCTGCTGTGACTAATGTAATGTAAACTACTTGGTAAGCTAGCTAGTTAACGTTAGAGACTAGCGATCTTTTGTGTCATGCTTGTTATAAATAATATATACTACATTGAAACAACAAAACAATAATGTGATGGTTATCGCAATGTTTAAAAAATTACATTTGTGGATTTCCTTTTTTCGGTCGGTGGCCGCCGCCATCTTGTCGACAGATTTTTGAGAGGAGATTTACAAAGCATTCTGGGTAGCCCTCTTGCGGATCCGTGTGAACGCGTATCGCAATACTTTTGTGTGAACGTGGAACCTTTGGGAAACGCAAAAGAAGATCTTTTCCGTTTTGGAAAATTCGTTGTCGTGTAAACGTGGCCTCAGTCTCATCTCTGGGGTGTGGTCTCTCCTGTCTTTCATCTGTCTCTTGCTGCCTGTCTCTCTCCTCTCTCTGTTCCCCTGACTCATCCAGTTCAATCTCTCCTCCTCCTCCCCCTGCACTCTGCCCCTCCTTATCTGATGCAGCATACAGAAAGTTGAATATTATAGGGGGAATTCTAACAGAGATTTTTCATTTCTCTGCGTGAGAATTGTGAAGTGCGGCGTGAGAGAGTGAAAAGAGGCTGAAATGCGTGTCTCACGCTCAATGCGTGACACTTGGCAACCCTGGGGTAACCGACCGCTATTCCGAAGATTGATTTCTATTCATCAGAATAGCGGCCCACAAGCAGTGATGCCAACTTAGCGACTTTTTCGCTAGATTTAGCTCTTTCCAGACCCCCCTGGCGACATGAAAAGCGACTATAGCGACAAATCTAGCTACTTTTTCTGGTCATTTGGGGAATTATTGTGTTGACAAGGAAGCGAGCTCAGCTCACAAGTCATGGACGAGAGAACTTTTTTTGCTGCCTTCACGGCCGAATCCCAATTCTCTTTTCTAGCCCTTGGCCCTAGCCCTTCAAAACGGAGTGTCAAGGGTTAAGGGGTAGAAATTGTCCCTAAGAAATGGGACACCCCTTCAAGACCGTTACGTCATCAGTAAGACTATACATTCACAAAGCCAATGTTCATAGGCCTCAAGCTTTTTGTGCTGGCTGATGCCCACAATGGCTACACCATCGACTTCAATGTGTACCATGGCAAGTCTCATAGACCATCCAGTGAGCATGGGCTGTCATATGATGCAGTAATGGATCTCATCAAGCCAGCCTACCTTGGGACTGGATATCACATACAGATGTGGGAACATAAGAATGTAACTTGACCCGCGGTATTCTAACAGGCGCTTTACGTCATTCCGCACCACCGCTCGCACGGCCATAGGGGCGCAGTAATACCACTCATTGACCCATTGCTGGCTCGCACATTAGATTAGCCTACCGTTCTCAAACTCCTTGTTGTCTGTCTGGTTGTAATTTAATTATTACGAACAAAGCCTATCTATTTATAGTTTCTATCTCTGTAACTGTCGCCGGGTCTATATCTGTTAACTGTCGGGACAAGTAGAAGTTTAATACATTAGGCTGAGTGTTCTCATATGGAACATGGCATCAGGACGAGTAAGATGGCTAACGGAGATGACCAGAGATGTGTTTGAAATGGTTCACTCACTCCCTACTCCCTATTACCATGGATGTATTGAGTGCGACTCATAGTGAACTACATGGGGAATGATTTAACAGTTTTGGGACACTACATGGAATATAACTGCGTAAGATATTCATGACTCAAACAAGCAGACGCGCCGATCACTGATGGCAGCAGGTTGAAATATCAGGTAGTATTCAGGTTCCATGTTTAGTTGAATGATAAATCCCATATAAATGGTTGGAATTCTAATGATGTGCAAGTGTGATTTTGTCAACTTAATGCTGTCTGCTAATAGCAGGCTGTGAAGCTGCACGATGAGACCGTGATAGCACGTTAGCTCACGACAGCAGCTTCCATAATATTAACGGTAGCTGTCGGTGGCTAAAAAGCAGATAGCTAACTGTACAACGTTGATTCCTGTAGCTATTTTGATGCTATAAGTTCAACTTCTGTTTCTCGGGCAGGAATGGAGACGAACTCGCATTAGCAGCAAAGCAGCTAGAGGAATGATCGCGCGGTCTCTTTAGCCCTGAGACCATCAGGCAGGCAGCAGGAGGTCGTTGAAGGCTTTATATATTATTATGATATTATGTCTAATAATACATTCGTTGAAAGTACACAGGCTGATCTACTATACGGAATTGGACCGAGGAGTGTTCTCATATGGAACTAGGCTGCGCGCCCGCCCGCGACAAGAGCTGAATTGTAGTCAGTTTTCCCCGCTGCGCGCAGGACGCGTGCGTCGCCCGCTCCGAGCGAGAACGCAGGCGGAATGTCGCTCCCCGTCTGAAACGGCCTTGACTCCTGGAATCCCAAGGTCTTTCATATTGAAATTCTCTTGATGGTCTGGGAAGAGACGTGTTAAGGGAGTGCATCAGTCGTGAGCCTTGACAGTAGATACCAGCCTGCGCTGCGCTCAGAACAAAGTTGGATGAATGGATGGACTTTTTGGAATCCTGGAAAATGTTTATTGCGCTCTAAAATCATGAAAGCATAAATGTAAAAATGCAGCAACAGAAGTAGTCTAGATGAGATGGTGGTTTAAATGAATGGCAACACATAAATTCAATGGCCGGTCATGGCAAAGCACCCGCTAACGCAGGCTACCCCCCTCCCACGATCCAGGGCTAGGAAACCGGTTCATCCAGTTTATTTGAATATAAAAGAATTTGGGGGGGGGGGGGTTACAATAGTCTAGTCCAGGTTCGCTGGAGGACCTGTATTTTCAGTGTTTGCTGGTAGCGGACTGCATCGATCAATGCAATGACTCTCCATGTTTTCCAGTTTTACCCTTTTCATCAATAAAACATCATTTTTACAACCATGTCTCATTGATTGGGAAGGCATTTAGAGCTGCCGGTCTATTAGCCTACATTCGGACTCAGAGGATGACTTAACTGTTTATTGAGAAACAATTGGCTATATAAAGAAATACCACAATGCATGTAGTCTAGATATATTACATTATGGTTATACACTTTATGGTAGACTGCCCTCTCGCTCGCTAAGCAGGCTACATTGTGGCTGTTTTGTTCATCGCCTATAGGCTACACATTAGAAAAATGTTTTTTTTTATATAGACCTAGAAGGAATCAGAATATGTGGAAATTTAACTTTAGCCTATTTTAATACAATTCAAATTCTGCTTAGAGGGAATTATTTTCAACGGACATTATGACCTGAGCATAATTAATAATTATCTAAGTTAATATAGGCCTATGAGAACGCAACGCTTTTTACGATAGGCTAGGCCTATGCGTCTTGTGATTGTACTGTAGCCTAGGCTACAACTTAAGGCTTGCCCTATTGAATTCATTTTATAGCCTACTAGGCTACTCATTATTATCGAATTATCTAGTTGATATATGAATAAAACAATAAGCTGTTTTAATGGCTATGGGCTACTAGTTGTAGCTATATGATGCGCTCTGCTCTTATACGCACGGTTGAGGCGGCAGCTCAAATACACAGCCAACTGGAGATGTCGCGTCTGGGGAGGCTCTGCGTCTCTCCACCAGTCCCCAGCGAGTCCAAGCTCCCTCAATGAATAATACTTAGGCCTATTTATAATAGCCTACATAGCGCGAAACTGTGCATATAATAGGCTGTAGCCAGCGCGAAACTGCGCATTCCCTATAGCCGTTCATTGAACAGCTGGCGGCCGGTATAAATAAATAAAAACATACACGATATTTTGTTATTTGAATGATCTTGAATATATATATTCAAGATCATTCAAATAACAACATATTGTGTATGTTTTTTTCATTTATAATTTAACAATAGGGGGTGCAACAGAACACAATTTTAGGGAAAGTCATTGACAGGCGGACTTCAATGTTTTATTAAAATATAGTTATGTGCAAATGAAAACCCACAATCGTCCTATGGACCTTACCCCGATTTTGGAAATCAGATAAAGGCGTTCACAAGACCATTTCAATAATCGCATTATTACAATTATCGGTTGATGTCTCACTGTCAAACCTGCCGCTATGCACAAGACAGTTAATGTCCGGATATGATTGGCAATGAGTGATCTTTACTCATGGCGACTATTTCAATTTTGTATGGATCCACACCTCCGATCAAGCTTATTTTTTCTTTGTATCGTGCTGAAGCCATAAAGCCTACTGCGCTCAGACTTGGCTACATTAGCTGGTGCCCTGTCTTCAAATTTACTTCCGGGGTTTACGAGTAGCCTAACAGTTGAATGCGTTCCAGAAACAAAACGCAAAACCCCCACGTTCACCATATCTTTACTAACAAATATATTTACAATACTGTTATTTTGCGCATTTGACCTAACAGCCACGTCTTGACCCGACGTCAGTTGCCGAGATAGATAGGCTACTGTAGGCCTAGATATATTATAGGTGTTCGTAATAATTAAATTACATCGAGGTGGATAAAACATGTGTTTGAGAACAAGGTAATAATAACAATTAAACGTTATTTGTATAGCCCCTTTCATACAGATACCTTCAGCTCAAAGTGCTTTACAACAGAGCATTTAAATTAAAGAATGTGAAATTTAATGATGCTTCATTCGTAGACTATAGGAGAAAAACACTGAGCCCAGCCTGCTAAATCTACTCAAAGACGCCACCTGGCGGTGGTGCATCACTAAAACGAAATAACACCCGTCTGAAATCCCACGGGATTTCCCTGCCAAATACTGCGACGTGAAATGCTGCAGCAAGTTACATTCTTATGTTCCCACATCTGTATACGTCGACAACTTCTACACCAGTCCCAAGCTGTTCCTTGATTTATCCAGCATGAGGTTTGGAGCCTGTGGCACCTACAGGGAGAACAGGAAAGGGTGTCCCAGAGAGAGCAAATGCCCTCACAAAAAGATCTGAGAGAGGCTCTGTGAGATGGATTCGAGAGGAGCCCCTGCTCTTCGTGAAGTGGATGGACACGCGGGAGGTGTCAATGTGCTCCACAATCCACTCGGTATCTGCTGGCGACACAGTCCAGAGGAGAGTGAAGGGAGAAGATGGTCGTTGGACAATGAAGGAGATTCCGTGCCCCACCCCCATCATCGCCTACAACCAGAACATGGGCGGAGCCGACCTCTCTGACCAGCTCCTCCAATACTACTCCACCCACCGCAGAAATGACCGCTGGTACCGTACCCTCTTCCTCCACTTTCTGGACATAGCAGCAACTAATGCTTACATCCTGCACTGCGACATCACACAAACACAACAGACACAGCACAAAACACACATGGACTTCCAGACTGAACTGGTGTACCAGCTGTGTGGAGTGGACAGCACAGGGGTTCCGGTCAACAGGAGGGCTGACCATATCCCTGTTCCCATTGTCAGGCCCACAGATGCCACAGACCCCAGAGAGAAAGCGACGAAGGGCCGCAGACCGTGCCAACAATGCAACCAACAAGGCAGTAGGAGCCTCACAGCATGGAAGTGCAAATCCTGTGATGTACCCCTATGTGTCATCATTGACAGGAACTGCTTTGAGGAGTGGCAGTTACCCACACATCACCTCAGTGGCACAGCAAAAAAGAAACAAAAAACGCCTATGTATAATACTGTTTATGTTTGGAAAATAATAGTTTGCACCTTCATTATTATTTATTACACCTTTTTTCTTTGACATATGCAACTTGATTATACATTTGTACCCTTTGAAATGCTTCATTGAGCATGTTTCCATGTTTTACAATTGAAAGAAACAGTATTTTTCAAATCCGTTTTTGTGTTTTTTGTGTGTTTTGGGGTCCGATAAAGTGATGAAAAGTGATGAAATAATTGTCAGGTCATATAGCTGAGGTTGTGCTGAAAAAAAGGATACCAAACTTGGGCAGGGTAAACATTTTAAAGTGGTATATAGAGGCAAAGTCAAAAGTATGCATAAACTGCCAAAATAGCTCAGGGCCGCGTTTCCCAGATTTGCCGAATTTCTCCGCACTACGACGCTTCTCAAGGTATACCTTGGCGAAATGACAGAGTTTCCTACGAGTGTTTCCCAGACTATCCCTTAGCGTGCGCGTGAAGATACATCGTTAGGTCCATCCCAAGATACATCGTTAGAGGAGCTGTCCCTGGGCGCGGTGCGGAAAAAAGAATTAATCGATGCCGCACACATCGATGGCCATTCGTAAAGTCACTGAAATGACGTGACAATATAATACGTGTCGTGTAAATCATTGTCATTGCAGCCTAATATTACCAAAAAGGAAGTCCTGCTCCCGAAGCTAATCTGCGAATATATCTAAGAGTCAATGCGAGGCCGCGTGATAGTCACAATGCATAGCCTACTATTGCATCAAAGTTAATATACCAGCAATAACATGGATCGGATCGGGTCATATAAGCCTCGTCTGGGATGTCTTGAAAGCGCATGAAAAAATACATGAATAGGCAGTGATGATCGCAAAATGAACACCAATTTAATCATCACACAAACTAAGGTTTAATGCTCATATGAATAGCACCTGTGTCAGTAGCATTCCCACGTTAGAATCCACGCGGATACGATGACTAATTCACTTTATCACGCACCGGTGTGGGCGCACGCGGTCTATTAAAAATCAAGGTTAATTGAACACATTGAGCGACATGGCAGAAACGAGGGGAAGAAGACGGGCGATACCGTTCAGCAAGGAGGAGATGACAATCATGCTGGATGAGGTGGGGGAGCGGAAGGCGGTCCTTTTTGGCGGCTTCCGCACCGCCAATGCCAACCAGCTAAAAAGGGCCGCCTGGACCAGCATCGCGACGGAGATGGCGGCTTCCACTCCCGGCCCACCCAGGGCGTGGGCAGTCATCAGAAAGAAATGGCAAGATTTTTCCAGCCAGGCAAAGAGTCGGGGTGCAGCGGTGCGGCGAGAGGCGGGGAGGACAGGTGGTGGCCAGAACACCGTGCCTCCCCTCACCCCGGAAGAGGAGAAGGCGCTGGCCATCATCGGCCCCACAGCCTCCCAAGGCATCACGGGAGGCGTTGATGTGGACGCTGCGGAGGGCCCCTCCAACATCCAGTCACCCCACCCCTCCCACTGCTCAGCTGAGTCTCCCCTATCCTCCCACTGCTCAGCTGAGTCACCCCAACCCTCCCACTCCTCTGGAGAGGACACCACAGACACCGAGCGCCCCACGCGCTCTCCCCACACCTCCCACACCCCCCGTGATGCCCCCACCCCCGTTAGGGGCGGCCGCACCCCACGGATGCGAGGGGGCCTTGCCAGTTCACAGACACGCGTGGCAGGCGTGCCCTGCGACTGCAGTGCGGGGCTCCTGGAGGTGGAGAGGCAGAGGCTGGCTGTGGAGCGGGACCTGCAGTCGGACACCGCCAGCTACCACCGTCAGAGGCTGCAGCTGCAGCGCCAACAGCTGGCGGCCACTGCCAGCTACCGGCGGGAGATGCTGCAGCTCCAGCGTGAGAGACTGGAACTGCAGCGCAGGAGGCAGGCCCTTGCGGAGCCACAGTTCGAGCGGCCCTCCATCTCCATACCCATCATCTTGCCCACCCCAGGTAGGCTAAGTGTGTATCTTGTACACTGTCTATTCCCATTCTGCATGCATTCCATTCAATGTCGCTAAATTATTTCCCCTCCCTTCCTTGCAGATGATCCAGAGGCCTGAGGCACACTGCACACACTCACCACACCCCACCCACCCACCACACTACACACACTCACCACACCCCACCCACCCACCCACCCACCACACTACACTGCACACTCACACCACATGCACTCACCACACCACTCATCCTCCTTGACCTTGAAGGCTATACCGGCGGGGGGGTAACCCCCCAGCAGGTGCAACCATGCCGGGCAGGCTTCGGGGTAGAGGTCCGTCCTGTGTGTTGCTACCTTGTCGTGGTGGGAAGGCTTGTGTGTCTCCATGACCATGAAGGCTATACCGGCGGGGGGGGGTAACCCCCCCAGCAGGTTCAACCATGCCGGGCAGGTTTCAGGTAGAGGCCAGACGAAAAGCAACACCTGGCCCTCCAGGTTGGGGGTTGGGCGTGGGGCTAACAACCCCACCCCGGAAAAGGACAACCTGTTCCAGCATTTACACCAAACACATCTTGAATCTCAAGAATAAAATATGTCTGAACCCAAGTTACTAATTCTCTACTGCTCTTACTTCTAATGATGTGTCATACTGTGAAGGACAAAAGTGTGTCTGTCTGAAGGACAAACCTGCCCATGTTCTTTCCCAAACGATATGAAACTAATTCCCTTCTTCCTGTATATTTGTCATTTCTTGCCACATTACAACAGTAGACCTTTGGAAGTAGGCACCCAGTAGACCTTTGGAAGTAGGCACCCAATATGACAACCAAACATTTGTAACATCACTAAACACTGGGAATCTGTTAGCAATGTACACTGAGGCCAACAGCATTGGGCCACCTACACATTCCACCTACAGGAACTTTCCTGACATCCCATTCTAAATTAATAGACATCAGTATGGAGTTGGTCCCCCTGTGCAGCTATAACAGCCTCCACTGTCCTGGGAAGGCTTTCTACAAGATTCTGGTGTGTCTGTGAGAATCTTGGGCTATTCATCCATTCAAGCATTTAAGGTCAGACACTGATGTTGGATGAGAGGGCCTAGCTCACAGTCTCCGTCATAGTTCCTCCCCAAGGTGTTCTATGGGGCCAGTCAAGTTCTTCCTCACCAACCTCACCCAACCATGCCTTGATTGACCTTGCTTTGTGCACCTGGGCACCGCATGCTGGAACAGGAAAGGGCCTACCCCAAACTGTCCCCACAAAGTAGGAAGCATACACTAGTCCAAAATGTCTTGGTACACAGAATCATTAACATTTACCTGCATTGGAAAAGCATATCTTCTGCTAGTCACATTTCAAAGTATGACACACCATTAGAAGAAAGACCAATAGAGAATAAGTAACTTGGGTCCAAACATATTTTATTCTTGAGATTCAAGATGTGTTTGGTGGAAATGCTGGAACAGGTTGTCCTTTTCCGGGGTGGGGTTGTTAGCCCCACGCCCAACCCCCAACCTGGAGGGCCAGGTGTTGCTTTTCGTCTGGCCTCTACCTGAAACCTGCCCGGCATGGTTGAACCTGCTGGGGGGGTTACCCCCCCCCGCCGGTATAGCCTTCATGGTCATGGAGACACACAAGCCTTCCCACCACGACAAGGTAGCAACACACAGGACGGACCTCTACCCCGAAGCCTGCCCGGCATGGTTGCACCTGCTGGGGGGTTACCCCCCCGCCGGTATAGCCTTCAAGGTCATGGAGGATGAGTGGTGTGGTGAGTGCATGTGGTGTGAGTGTGCAGTGTAGTGTGGTGGGTGGGTGGGTGGGTGGGGTGTGGTGAGTGTGTGTAGTGTGGTGGGTGGGTGGGGTGTGGTGAGTGTGTGCAGTGTGCCTCAGGCCTCTGGATCATCTGCAAGGAAGGGAGGGGAAATAATTTAGCGACATTGAATGGAATGTATGCAGAATGGGAATAGACAGTGTACAAGATACACACTTAGCCTACCTGGGGTTGCAACACACGGGAGGGACCTCTACCCCGAAGCCTGCCCGGCATGGTTGCACCTGCTGGGGGGTTACCCCCCCGCCGGTATAGCCTTCAAGGTCATGGAGGCACACCTGGGGGGGGGGGGGGGGAAGGGGGTTCAGGCAAAAATGTTGATGATGTCCTGCCTGGCCTGGAAACCCGCATTGTAAAGCGCTGCACGCTCAGGCAGAGGGATGTCACCGCCGTCGTCATCATCACCATCCTCCTCCTCCTCCTCCGCCGCCATCAGACCTGCTCGTGCCCGGATGTTGTGCAGCATTGCTGTGACCACGATGACAGCGCAACACTTCGCAGGTCTTAACTTCAGCCCCCCTGAAGACCGATGGATGCACCGGAACCAAAGTTTCCACCGGCCAATGGTGCGCTCCACCAGGCTCCTGGTGCGGCAGTGGGCGGAGTTGAAGTCCCGCTCAGCTGGGGTCAGGGGATCCGCCACAGGGGTGATGAGGTGGGTTCGGAGAGGGTAGCCACTGTCCCCAAGGAACACACCCCTACCATACTCCCCTCTGGCAGCCTTCTGTCCCACACCCGAGTTGGCCCAGATGAAGCTGTCGTGGGTGCTGCCTGGCCACTTGGCGACGACGTCCATAAACAGCCCGTTGTGGTCCACTACCACTTGAGTGTTTATGGCCGGGTACCCCTTCCGGCAGATGAAGGCCTGGTCCCACATGGACGGGTTGGTGACAGGGATCAGGGTCCCATCCACGAGGCCAATCACCTGGGGGATGCCCGCCACGGCGTGGAACTCCCGGTGTCGCGCCAGTGTGTCCTCCCTCGTCGGCGGCATACTGAGATGCGTGCGCGCATGACGCACGAGGACATTAGTGACAGCCTCCACGCTCCGGGACACCGAAGCCTTACTCAGCCCCAGTCCATCTCCCACCACCTCCAGGAAACTGCCCACGGCGTAGAACCGTAGGGCTGCCAGGAGCTGTACCTCGGGGCTGAGGGCGAAGTTGCACCTGGTGGCCCTGGTGATGTGGGGTCGCACAATCTCCAGCAGGCTCTGGATTTCCGCACGTGGTAGCCGGTACTTGGCTACGATGGCACGGTCCGAGAGGACATCCAGAGGGCAGAGATTTGTGCGGATGTGATGGTTCACATGAACCAAATCGCTACGCGGACGGCGTCGCCGTTGGTTCCTCTGGTTGAGCACAATGATCCTTTGCAATGCAGCCATGATGTCTACCTGAGGCACGAGTTGCTTGTGACACACTTAAATAGAAGGAAACTCTGATTGATGAGATCAATTCCACCTGTGCCTACCCTACTGTGGGTCTAAGTAGGTGAATCAATTCGCCAGGATATCTTTCGGTAGGCTATCTGACATAGTATGATGACAGCCAGACAAGCCATCTTGATTATCCCTTTACATGGGAAAATGTTGTTGTTGTTGTTGTTCACAGAGTGGATTATAGTAGGCTATGGATAGTCCCTATATGTCGTTTGCCTCAATAAAAGTAGTCAAAACAACATTTCCATGATGTGTTCTGTAGGCGCCATAACATTTAGTTCATCATTCAAGTTCTTTGTATTTTGTGTGCACTAATGATGTGAATCGCGCAGGTAGGATAGATAGATGTGCGCTGTATTGCAACTCTCCTTTTTAAAAGTGTAATTTAGCTCGAATCGAGCTAATACTATGACGGGATGAACGGAGCGCATCGCCAAGGTACACTAACGATGGGTTCAGACCGCCCTTCGTAACGTATCCCTTGGCTGTGGTATACCTTGGCTAAGAAGGCTCCGGGAAACAGCGCTTCGGCTCCAAGGAAGGCTAACGATGTATCTTCGGAAGGTACATCGTAAGGGCGATTTCCGATGTACCTTGGGTGGAGCTGTTTCCCAGAGCCTTCGTAGCCAAGGTATACCTTGGCTTGAGAAGGTTCTGGGAAACGCATCGCCACCTAGTGGTGGAGCTAACGACGTTCTTAAGAAGCACGTAGCGCTACGATGCCTTAACGATGCCTCTGGGAAACGAGGCCCTGGTCATTTGGGGAATTATTGTGTTGACAAGGAAGCAAGCTCAGCTCACAAGTCATGGACGAGAGAACTTTTTTTGCTGCCTTCACGGCCGAATCCCAATTCTCTTTTCTAGCCCTTGGCCCTAGCCCTTCGAAACGGAGTGTCAAGGGTTAAGGGGTAGAAATTTTCCCTAAGAAATGGGACACCCCTTCAAGACCGTTAAGTCATCAGTAAGACTATACATTCACAAAGCCAATGTTCATAGGCATCAAGCTTTTTGTGCTGGCTGATGCCCACAATGGCTACACCATCGACTTCAACGTGTACCATGGCAAGTCTCATAGACCATCCAGTGAGCATGGGCTGTCATATGATGCAGTAATGGATCTCATCAAGCCAGCCTACCTTGGGACTGGATATCACATATACGTCGACAACTTCTACACCAGTCCCAAGCTGTTCCTTGATTTATCCAGCATGAGGTTTGGAGCCTGTGGCACCTACAGGGAGAACAGGAAAGAGTGTCCCAGAGAGAGAGCAAATGCCCTCACAAAAAGATCTGAGAGAGGCTCTGTGAGATGGATTCGAGAGGAGCCCCTGCTCTTCGTGAAGTGGATGGACACGCGGGAGGTGTCAATGTGCTCCACAATCCACTCGGTATCTGCTTGCGACACAGTCCAGAGGAGAGTGAAGGGAGAAGATGGTCGTTGGACAATGAAGGAGATTCCGTGCCCCACCCCCATCATCGCCTACAACCAGAACATGGGCAGAGTCGACCTCTCTGACCAGCTCCTCCAATACTACTCCACCCACCGCAGAAATGACCGCTGGTACCGTACCCTCTTCCTCCACTTTCTGGACATAGCAGCAACTAATGCTTACATCCTGCACTGCGACATCACACAAACACAACAGACACAGCACAAAACACACATGGACTTCCAGACTGAACTGGTGTACCAGCTGTGTGGAGTGGACAGCACAGGGGTTCCGGTCAACAGGAGGGCTGACCATATCCCTGTTCCCATTGTCAGGCCCACAGATGCCACACACCCCAGAGAGAAAGCGACGAAGGGCCGCAGACCGTGCCAGCAATGCAACCAACAAGGCAGTAGGAGCCTCACAGCATGGAAGTGCAAATCCTGTGATGTACCCCTATGTGTCATCATTGACAGGAACTGCTTTGAGGAGTGGCACAGTTAGAGCACCTCACCACACATCACCTCAGTGGCACAGCAAAAAAGAAACAAAAAACGCCTATGTATAATACTGTTTATGTTTGGAAAATAATAGTTTGCACCTTCATTATTATTTATTACACCTTTTTCTTTGACATATGCAACTTGATTATACATTTGTACCCTTTGAAATGCTTCATTGAGCATGTTTCCATGTTTTACAATTGAAAGAAACAGTATTTTTCAAATCCGTTTTTGTGTTTATTGTGTGTTTTGGGGTCCAATATGTTGATAAAGTGATGAAATAATTGTCAGGTCATATAGCTGAGGTTGTGCTGAAAAAAAGGATACCAAACTTGGGCAGGGTAAACATATTTTAAAGTGGTTTATAGAGGCAAAGTCAAAAGTATGCATAAACGGCCAAAATAGCTCAGGAGCCTAAGGGCTAATGTAATGTAAACTACTTGGTAAGCTAGCTAGTTAACGTTAGAGACTAGCGATCATTTGTGTCATGCTTCTTATAAATAATATATACTACATTGAAACAACATAAAAAAAATAATAATGTGATGGTTATCACAAAGTTTACATCTATTAACGAAGAAAAAATTACATTTGTGGATTTCCTTTTTTCGGTCGGTGGCCGCCGCCATCTTGTCAACAGATTTTTGAGAGGAGATTTGCAAAGCATTCTGGGTATCCCTGGGTAGCCCTCTTGCGGATCCGTGTGAACGCGGATCCTTATCGCAATACTGTTGTGTGAACGCAGAACCTTTGGGAAACGCAAAAGAAGATCTTTTCCGTTTTGGAAAATTCGTTGTCGTGTAAACGTGGCCTCAGTCTCATCTCTGGGGTGTGGTCTCTCCTGTCTTTCATCTGTCTCTTGCTGCCTGTCTCTCTCCTCTCTCCGTTTCCCCTGACTCATCCAGTTCAATCACTCCTCCTCCTCCCCCTGCACTCTGCTCCTCCTTATCTGATGCAGCATACAGAAAGTTGAATATTATAGGGGGAATGCTAACAGAGATTTTTCATTTCTCTGCGTGAGAATTGTGAAGTGCGGCGTGAGAGCGCGAGAAGAGGCTGAAATGCGTGTCTCACGCTCAATGCGTGACACTTGGCAACCCTGGGGTAACCGACCGCTATTCCGAAGATTGATTTCCATTCATCAGAATAGCGGCCCACAAGCAGTGATGCCAACTTAGCGACTTTCCAGACCCCCCTGGCGACATGAAAAGCGACTATAGCGACAAATCTAGCTACTTTTTCTGGTCATTTGGGGAATTATTGTGTTGACAAGGAAGCGAGCTCAGCTCACAAGTCACGGACGAGAGAACTTTTTTTGCTGCCTTCACGGCCGAATCCCAATTCTCTTTTGTAGCCCTTGGCCCTAGCCCTTCGAAACGGAGTGTTAAGGGGTAGAAATTGTCCCTAAGAAATGGGACACACCTTCAAGACCGTTACGTCATCAGAAAGACTGTACATTCACAAAGCCAATGTTCACATAGCTAGCTCAAATACATTGCGTATAACATTATAGTTCTAAATATTATAACATTAGTCAAAAAGCTGCTGTGACTAATGTAATGTAAACTACTTGGTAAGCTAGCTAGTGTCATGCTTGTTATAAATAATATATACTACATTGAAACAACATAAAACAATAATAATGTGATGGTTATCGCAATGTTTACATCTATTAACGAAGAAAAAATTACATTTGTGGATTTCCTTTTTTCGGTCGGTGGCCGCCGCCATCTTGTCGACAGATTTTTGAGAGGAGATTTACAAAGCATTCTGGGTAGCCCTCTTGCGGATCCGTGTGAACGCGTATCGCAATACTTTTGTGTGAACGTGGAACCTTTGGGAAACGCAAAAGAAGATCTTTTCCGTTTTGGAAAATTCGTTGTCGTGTAAACGTGGCCTCAGTCTCATCTCTGGGGTGTGGTCTCTCCTGTCTTTCATCTGTCTCTTGCTGCCTGTCTCTCTCCTCTCTCTGTTCCCCTGACTCATCCAGTTCAATCTCTCCTCCTCCCCCTGCACTCTGCCCCTCCTTATCTGATGCAGCATACAGAAAGTTGAATATTATAGGGGGAATGCTAACAGAGATTTTTCATTTCTCTGCGTGAGAATTGTGAAGTGCGGCGTGAGAGAGTGAAAAGAGGCTGAGATGCGTGTCTCACGCTCAATGCGTGACACTTGGCAACCCTGGGGTAACCGACCGCTATTCCGAAGATTGATTTCTATTCATCAGAATAGCGGCCCACAAGCAGTGATGCCAACTTAGCGACTTTTTCGCTAGATTTAGCTCTTTCCAGACCCCCCTGGCGACATGAAAAGCGACTATAGCAACAAATCTAGCTACTTTTTCTGGTCATTTGGGGAATTATTGTGTTGACAAGGAAGCGAGCTCAGCTCACAAGTCATGGACGAGAGAACTTTTTTTGCTGCCTTCACGGCCGAATCCCAATTCTCTTTTCTAGCCCTTGGCCCTAGCCCTTCAAAACGGAGTGTCAAGGGTTAAGGGGTAGAAATTGTCCCTAAGAAATGGGACACCCCTTCAAGACCGTTACGTCATCAGTAAGACTATACATTCACAAAGCCAATGTTCATAGGCATCAAGCTTTTTGTGCTGGCTGATGCCCACAATGGCTACACCATCGACTTCAACGTGTACCATGGCAAGTCTCATAGACCATCCAGTGAGCATGGGCTGTCATATGATGCAGTAATGGATCTCATCAAGCCAGCCTACCTTGGGACTGGATATCACATATACGTCGACAACTTCTACACCAGTCCCAAGCTGTTCCTTGATTTATCCAGCATGAGGTTTGGAGCCTGTGGCACCTACAGGGAGAACAGGAAAGGGTGTCCCAGAGAGAGCAAATGCCCGCACAAAAAGATCTGAGAGAGGCTCTGTGAGATGGATTCGAGAGGAGCCCCTGCTCTTCGTGAAGTGGATGGACACGGGGGAGGTGTCAATGTGCTCCACAATCCACTCGGTATCTGCTGGCGACACAGTCCAGAGGAGAGTGAAGGGAGAAGATGGTCGTTGGACAATGAAGGAGATTCCGTGCCCCACCCCCATCATCGCCTACAACCAGAACACGGGCGGAGCCGACCTCTCTGACCAGCTCCTCCAATACTACTCCACCCACCGCAGAAATGACCGCTGGTACCGTACCCTCTTCCTCCACTTTCTGGACATAGCAGCAACTAATGCTTACATCCTGCACTGCGACATCACACAAACACAACAGACACAGCACAAAACACACATGGACTTCCAGACTGAACTGGTGTACCAGCTGTGTGGAGTGGACAGCACAGGGGTTCCGGTCAACAGGAGGGCTGACCATATCCCTGTTCCCATTGTCAGGCCCACAGATGCCACACACCCCAGAGAGAAAGCGACGAAGGGCCGCAGACCGTGCCAGCAATGCAACCAACAAGGCAGAAGGAGCCTCACAGCATGGAAGTGCAAATCCTGTGATGTACCCCTATGTGTCATCATTGACAGGAACTGCTTTGAGGAGTGGCAGTTAAGAGCACCTCACCACACATCACCTCAGTGGCACAGCAAAAAATAAACAAAAAACGCCTATGTATAATACTGTTTATGTTTGGAAAATAATAGTTTGCACCTTCATTATTATTTATTACACCTTTTTTCTTTGACATATGCAACTTGATTATACATTTGTACCCTTTGAAATGCTTCATTGAGCATGTTTCCATGTTTTACAATTGAAAGAAACAGTATTTTTCAAATCCGTTTTTGTGTTTTTTGTGTGTTTTGGGGTCCAATATGTTGATAAAGTGATGAAATAATTGTCAGGTCATATAGCTGAGGTTGTGCTGAAAAAAAGGATACCAAACTTGGGCAGGGTAAACATATTTTAAAGTGGTTTATAGAGGCAAAGTCAAAAGTATGCATAAACGGCCAAAATAGCTCAGTAGCCTAAGGGCTAATGTAATGTAAACTACTTGGTAAGCTAGCTAGTTAACGTTAGAGACTAGCGATCATTTGTGTCATGCTTCTTATAAATAATATATACTACATTGAAACAACATAAAAAAAAATAATAATGTGATGGTTATCACAAAGTTTACATCTATTAACGAAGAAAAAATTACATTTGTGGATTTCCTTTTTTCGGTCGGTGGCCGCCGCCATCTTGTCGACAGATTTTTGAGAGGAGATTTGCAAAGCATTCTGGGTATCCCTGGGTAGCCCTCTTGCGGATCCGTGTGAACGCGGATCCTTATCGCAATACTGTTGTGTGAACGCAGAACCTTTGGGAAACGCAAAAGAAGATCTTTTCCGTTTTGGAAAATTCGTTGTCGTGTAAACGTGGCCTCAGTCTCATCTCTGGGGTGTGGTCTCTCCTGTCTTTCATCTGTCTCTTGCTGCCTGTCTCTCTCCGTTTCCCCTGACTCATCCAGTTCAATCTCTCCTCCTCCTTCCCCTGCACTCTGCTCCTCTTTATCTGATGCAACATACAGAAAGTTGAATATAATGGGGGGGAATGCTAACAGAGATTTTTCATTTCTCTGTGTGAGAATTGTGAAGTGCGGCGTGAGAGCGTGAGAAGAGGCTGAAATGCGTGTCTCACGCTCAATGCGTGACACTTGGCAACCCTGGGGTAACCGACCGCTATTCCGAAGATTGATTTCCATTCATTAGAATAGCGGCCCCCAAGGAGTGATGCCAATTTAGCGACTTTGTCGCTAGATTTAGCGACTTTCCAAACCCCCCTGGCGACTCATTTCATGAAAAGCGACTAGCGACAAATCTAGCTACTTTTCCTGGTCATTTGGGGAATTATTGTGTTGACAAGGAAGCGAGCTCAGCTCACAAGTCAAGACAAGATTTTTTTTTTCTGCCTTCACGGCCGAATCCCAATTCTCTTTTCTAGCCCCTAGCCCTTCGAAACGGAGTGTCAAGGGTTAAGGGGTAGAAATTGTCCCTAATAAATGGGACACCCCTTCAAGACCGTTACGTCATCAGTAAGACTATACATTCACAAAGCCAATGTTCACATAGCTAGCTCAAATACATTGCGTATAACATTATAGTTCTAAATATTCTAACATTAGTAAAAAAGCTGCTGTGACTAATGTAATGTCAACTACTTGGTAAGCTAGCTAGTTAACGTTAGAGACTAGCGATCTTTTGTGTCATGCTTGTTCTAAATAATATGTACTACATTGAAACAACATAAAACAATAATAAAAAGTGATGGTTATCGCAATGTTTACATCTATTAACGAAGAGAAAATTACATTTGTGGATTTCCTTTTTTCGGTTGGTGGCCGCCGCCATCTTGTCGACAGATTTTTGAGAGGAGATTTGCAAAGCATTCTGGGTATCCCTGGGTAGCCCTCTTGCGGATCCGTGTGAACGCGGATCCGTAGCGCAATACTGTTGTGTGAACGCGGAACCTTTAGGAAACGCAAAAGAAGATCTTTTCCGTTTTGGAAAATTCGTTGTCGTGTAAACGTGGCCTCAGTCTCATCTCTGGGGTGTGGTCTCTCCTGTCTTTCGTCTGTCTCTTGCTGCACGTCTCTCTCCTCTCGTCGGTCTCCTCTCTCCGTTTCCCCTGACTCATCCAGTTCAATCTCCCCTCCTCCTCCCCCTCGTGCACTCTGCTCCTCCTTATCTGATGCAATAGACAGAAAGTTGAATATGATGGGGGGAATGCTAACAGAGATTTTTAATTTCTCTGCGTGAGAATTGTCAAGTGCGGCGTGAGAGCGCGAGAAGAGGCTGAAATGCGTGTCTCACGCTCAATGCGTGACACTTGGCAACCCTGGGGTAACCGACCGCTATTCCGAAGATTGATTTCCATTCATCAGAATAGCGGCCCCCAAGCAGTGATGCCAACTTAGCGACTTTGTCGCTAGATTTAGCGACTTTCCAGACCCCCCTGGCGACTTATTTCATGAAAAGCGACTAGCAACAAATCTAGCTACTTTTTCTTTCTTTTTTTGTCATTTGGGGAATTATTGTGTTGACAAGGAAGCAAGCTCAGCTCACGAGTCATGGACGAGATAACTTTTTTTGCTGCCTTCACGGCCGAATCCCAATTCTCTTTTCTAGCCCTTGGCCCTAGCAGGGGTGGGGGGGGTTGTTTTGGGGTTTATGAGGTAAGGTAAGGGGTGAGAGTGGTTAGGGTAAAAGGCTAGGGCAGGGTTGGGGTAGGGTATGGGTATCTATGTTCAAAAAAGGAAAAAGAGAAAAGAAGAAGAAAGAGAAAGGGGTGGGCTTTGTGGTCTATACCCTCTGGACAATCCAGAGTGGCTAAACCTCATCATGTAATGCCTCTACCCATTCACTTCCTAAAAGTTGTAACCAGAAGTATATTTTATTGGAAAAAATGCATGTGTGAGTACAAATGAAATGGTCCTAGTGGTTGACAGAGAACAACGACTAGTGGGTGATAAAACAGAACATTTTATTACTTTTTCTCTTTCTTGTTTGTACAACTTGTAAAAGACTAGTGAACAAGCAAATGGAAGTAGAAATATACTCAGGAAATCAAAAGAAAGGGGGGGGGGGGGTTGCACAATCTGAGTCCAAGAAGAAAAAAACTATGGGGGGGGGGGGTGGAAACTGGCACGGTGGAGTAGTGCGTGCGTGTCTGTCTCCTTAAAGAAGACCTTGTTAGTGAGTGTACCAGTTTGGAGGAAGTCCGGTCCCTTGAATGTGGTGGTATCCAAAAAGTTGATACTGGAGTTATTGATGACGGCTTTGAGGTTAATGGAGTCGTGATGGGCATTAAGAATACGGACAAATTCGGTGAAGTCGTCCGTAGAGTGTGGCGATATACCCCATATATCATCTAGATAACGGAAGTAGTGTGAAGGTCTCAAGGGGCATAAGGGGAGTATCGTGGCCTCCCACTCGGCCATATAGATATCTGCTAAAGCCGGGGCAAACTTTTTCCCCATGGCCACACCCTTTACCTGCAGATACGTTTTGTCATTGAAAGAGAAATCGTTTTTAGTAAGGGCCAGTCCCAATAGCTGGAGTATATGGCCGTCAGGCCGACCCGCCACCGGGTGTTCGGCCAGACACTTTTTGACAGCAGCCAGACCAGGACCAGCTTCGATGTTGGTGTACAAACTATCCACGTCCATAGAGAACAAGAGGTCGTCCGGGTTGAGTCTGGCCACCCGCACCTTCTCAACAAAGTCGTAGGTGTCCTTGATGTAACTAGGATGGCGGGTGGATAAGGGGTTGATGAAGGAGTCTATGGCCCAGTCCCAATGTCCCCCCTAAACCCTCAAGTCCTGAGCCCTCACAGACTTATTGACGTCACCTGGTAAAGTGGTTGAGTGTGAGAGTCTGCAAGGGCTCGAAATTGCATAAATAGGAATGGGACAGCACTTGCGACAGATCACGTGACCACGACCGAGCGAAAAGATGTCTCGCACAATTGTTGGCTTCGGACTCTCCCTGCTACGTTATCTTTTGTCCTCACGATGAAGGCGCACAAGGCACCAACCCCTACCTGATCCTGTATTGCAGGCACTTGCCTTTCAGAGTGGAAGAGAGGTAATTGCCAGAAAATCAATATACTCTTTTTTTAGGCAGAACAGCTCATCAAGCAATAATCTAGAGAGATGTTTGATGAATAAACTAGGTGTGATATGTGTACATATATATATATATATATACACACATATCACACTAGTTTATATATATGTATATGTGTGTGTATATGTATATGTGTGTGTATATATATGTGTGTGTGTGTGTATATATATATATATATATACATATATATATATATATATGCTTGCATCCCTCTGATCGCATGTGTAATGTAACAACTGAAATCCTAAATGTAGTGTTTCTTTGGAAATCTAGGCCTACCAGCGCACCCCATACACCAGGCTGAACACACATGTGCCAGTCCTCAGGCTGTATATGGATGTGGAGCGGGACATGAGGACAGACTTCAGACTGTCAAGGCAGTCCTTCAATGGCCTACTACACCTGTTGCAGCAAGAGAGGGATCATGGCTGGGGACATACTTTGGAGGTCCTTCTGTTCGTGTTCTGGCTGGCCCATGGCGTGTCTTACCGGGTGACAGCACGGGCCTTTGATGTGCCGAAATCTACCATCTTCAGGGTTGTGCATAGGATCGCCAAGGAGATACGTAGGTGCAAGTCATCAACTTCCCTAGTCCAGACACCTTGGATGAAGTTGGCCAGGGATTTGGACAGCTGGCACAGCATGAGGCCTTCAATAAGGCTGCGGGGGCCATAGATGGCTGTCACATCCGGATCAAACCACCCAAACACAACAAGGCAGATTATTTTAATTACAAACAGTTCCACTCCATTCAGCTCCAAGCCATCTGTGACTCCACTGGGAGATTCCTGGACGTTTTTGTTGGCTATGGAGGTTCGGTACACGACACACGGGTCCTGCAGAACAGCCCTGTGTACACCAGTTCCCTGTACCCTCCACCTGGTTATTTCCTCTTGGGAGATGGAGGCTACCCCTGTCTGGAGCAGCCAATTGCACTTGTGACCCCTTACAGGCACCCATTACAAGGGAGGGTGCAGGAGGGCTTCAATGGGAAGCATGGCAGGGCCCGTTCCATCATTGAGAGGACGTTCGGGGTCATGAAGGCACGGTGGCGGGCCACATTGTTCAAGGCACTGGAGGTCAGGGTCACCTTCTGTTCGGAGGTTGCCCTGGCCTGTGCGGTCCTCCACAATGTGTGCCTCACACACGGAGACATCATGGAGGATCTGGAGCTCCAGCCTGATGAGCCTGGTCCCCCTGATCCCATCGACCTACAGGACATCCAGGAGAGGAGTGGGGCCCACATCAGGGACAGGCTATGCGCCCACATCTCCGCACCCCAGCACCTCCAGGCTCCGTTGAGGCATCATGATTATGCCAGGTGCTGATTTTAGTTTGGACATTTGAAGCCTCATGATTATACCAGGAGCTCATTTATGTTTGGACATTTGAAGCCTCATGTTTCAACCAGGAGCTCATTTATGTTTGGATATTCGAGGCCTCGTGATTATGCCAGGGGACTTTTTTGGGGACATCCCCTGCAGTTTACATTCACCAGCTACCACAACCCTGTTTTGTCCTTAAACCATTTCTGTTCACCTTGTTGAAATAATTTCATTTTGTGGTCATCAAGCTATGAATGTGTTGCTGTATATGTTGCTGCTGTATATGTTGTGAATATTCAGGTCCTGGCCAGAATGGCTAGTCTTGGGACCTTGGCTACAGGCCTACTAGTTGACTAGGACCATTTTGTATATGTTGTTAGATACATTTATGATTCTAATGGGATTTGCATTGCACTGACAGTTGCATATTGTTTTATTGTCGTATTGTTTCTTGATACTGTGACTGCAGTGCACCAAGTGACCCAAAACAAATTCCTAGTAGGCATAGCCTACATGGCAATAAAAATCTTCCGATTCTGCAATAACTACATTACTGCCTGTGGTCCTTGTTTGTCATTGATTCAAAAGTATTGTACTACTCAATTACATTCCAACACCCCCCCTCCCCCAAATCCCCCTCGGGGCAAACATTTCAAATATTCATACTGGGAATCTCAATTCAAAGAACACTGCACTGAGACAGATAAGGAGCAAATCATATTTAATGTTGCTGTCTGAAGCTCACAGGCTCACAATCATCCATGCACACAGAATTCAAATAAGTAATAATAATTAATAAATCAAGCCAACACCTACAGTTGATAACAATTAAATAAAAGATGTATCCAGTGCCTAGTTGTGCTTCTCGGCCAACTGGCTAAAAATGTCAAGGAGCCTGTCCATCTGCTCCTCTTTTCTCTTTTCTCTCTGCTCCTCTCTGTCATCCAGCTCCCTCTGCCTCGTCTCCTGCCTTTCCGTGTAGTCCTTCAGGTACTCCAGAACCTCGTTCTTCCTCTTCCTTGTTCTGGTGGAGGTGGTGGATGACCCTGGAGTGGTGGATGACCGTGGGGTGGTTGATGACCCTGGAGTCGTGGATGACCCTGGAGTGGTGGATGACCTTGGATGACCCTGGGGTGGTGGATGACCTTGGGGTGCTGGACAGCCCTGGGGTGCTGGAAGGCCCTGGGGTGCTGGACGGCCCTGGGGTGCTGGAAGGCCCTGGGGTGCTGGAAGGCCCTGGGGTGCTGGACAGCCCTGGGGTGCTGGAAGGCCCTGGGGCAGAGGTACTGTCCACCTCATCATCAGGCTCCTCTGCGTCCGATGAGGAGTCGACTGCGGTGGCTATCAGGTTTAGGGGCCTGATGGAGTCCCTCTGCCCCAGAGCCTCATGCATGGCCGCGAAGAATGGCCAGTTTCCAGCTGTGACCTGACCACTCTCCGTCCCTGACCCAGTCCTTGGCAGTATGAGATCCTGTGTGACGTGTAAAAGAAACAAGGTCAAATGAACACATTCACCTTTTGATGGACCTTTACTGATTATCCATGGGACCGGGGCCCACCACCATTAGTGGACAGTAAACCCACATAGTGAAGGAGCCTACATGTGACCCAGTGACCCATCCATCAGAGAATAACACATAATTGCTTCACCCTATACTTTTTCTTTAGGTTCTCCCATTTCTTTGCTGCTTGTATGGCAGTCAGGATGCCCTCCAATCCCATATCTCTTATGATCACACTGTTGGGCAAAGTAATGTTGGGGGTTCGTTGTGTGGGATGAAATGCAAACTGATATCAGAGCAGGACATTTACCACAGCAGCAGTAGGTGTACTAATTTATATGCCACACAGAACACACACGCCAGTTCATATGTGTTAGCTCTAGCTGTTGTGTTTACAGTCATCCATTGGCTGGCTGAATAATCACAAACTAACATTTCTGGGGTTTACTGTACTTACTTGAAACCTTGAGCAGAGGCATTTCTGTGGCCAGTGAAGAGGGGCTCGTGTGTAGTCCGCAGCTGGATGAACTGGAGGGTTTGTTGATCGCTCCCTATTTGTGAAGAAAATTGCGATGCTGTTGGATCGGATCGGATTACAGCATGTTTGGGATTCATCATCATGCCATTATGTGACAAGCAACTATAGCTATGTGTCCCTACTTACATGAGAACGTCTTTCTTGTCGTTTGTTTTGATTTGGTTTCTCCGGCGGTTCTGCCTACAAGTCCTTCCATCTTGTTTGTTGTCCTACGTTGTTGTGGTAACATGTGTTTTTCAGCGATTTCACGTCACGACGCTATGAACTGTGGGTAATTCCCTTGGGCTAAGTCTGCAGAAATGCAGACTTACGGGAAGGGGCCATAAAGGGCTCAAAATGGCTGCCGGAGAGCCCTCACGCACTTGCCGAGTTGACATTGGGACACCCCTAAGCCCTCGCGGACTTCGCGGGAGCGCGCTCTTAAGTATGCGAGTCTGCAAGGGTGGACATTGGGACTGGGCCTATATATTCTGAGACAGCATATGTTTCAGTACCGCAGTCTGAAACAATTGGCCTACCCGCCGGTACTTGAAAAGGTACAGGCCATGAGGACGGGGTTTTGTGAATCTTGGGCAGCAGGTAGAAACATCTGGCCCTGGGTTCATTCTGACCCATAAGGTATGTCATCTGTTTACAGTTGATGTGGCCCAAGCAGCAGAGATCGGCTAGGATATCTCTGATTTCTGCAGCTGTGTTCTGGAAGATGGGGCCGGGCACTAAATTATAGTATTGGGTCATACTAAGTTGCCTTTCAGCCTCGGCCACATATTGGGACCTGTCCATAATGACAATGGCCGTGCCTTTGTCGGCTGGTTTGATTACAATACTGGGATCTTTTTGAAGTTGGCGGAGCGCGATGACTTCCTCTGGTAAGTTAGACTTTTCAGGCCGTAGGTATAGACGTGAGGCGATGAGGTAGTCCTCGTCTAGTAACCGTAGAAGGTATTGGGGGAGTTGGCCCGTGTGTGGCTCCCAATTGGATTTGGGCAGGAAATGTAGGGTGTCCCCTGGGTCAGATTGATAATCCTCGAAGAAGGCAGTTAACTTGAGGCGTCTGTGATAAGCCAAAACTTCTGTGAGTAGTCGTGGGCGGGCATTTTTGGTGACTTCGAGGGTGGGAATGAAAGAGAGGCCCTTTTCGAGGAGCGTGATCCGGGATGGGGTGGGATGAAAGGTCTGGGATAGGTTGATTATGAGTTTACCTCCCCCTGGGTGAGAGTCAGGGAGGGGAGGGGACCGAATACCGCTCCCCCCCGGGTCTGGGCTAGAGAGCAGACTCAGTTTAAATATCTGGTCCAGATATTCCAGATTTTGGCTCCGGTCGGGACCGTCCAATGGATGTTGTCATCCTGGGTCCGGAACTCAGGAGTGGAGCGCCGGGATGCAGTTGTCGTAGCGATGGATGCATTGGTTGATATCCTCTAGTCTGGCTCTGTGGGCTACTGGCCGCCTGGACGAGTAAGCGATTTTAGGGATGTAGATAGTAGCATATGGGAACTTGTCTATTGCCCTCTGAACTAAGCGACCCAGAACCTTGCTTAGGGATTTGTAGGTGCCAGACTCCCTGTTGTTAAGCCCAAAGGAGAGGACTACCTTCTCGACAATGGGACAGGGCTGAGTGATAGTGGAGAGAATAGCGACCCCATGGTGGAGTTTCGCCCCTGGGTAGGTGTCTATTTGGACGTCAGGGTTTTGGATGGTGGGCAGCCACTTAAGGTTGGAGCTACCCAGAATAAGAACCCTCCTGGCTGGAGCAATAGCCCAGGCATCTTTGCAGCCCCATGGTGGTGTATCGTCCTGAGTAAGGTCAAGGGTGGTGTAACTGGCACCGTTGGGAGACTGCTGGAACTAGTGTTACTGTGGCAGGCCGGAGGGGGTGGTGTCGGGGTAAGGGAGTTCCCTGGGACATGTTCTTGGGATCCGGTGGTCACATCCTGGACATAGGAGTGGGTGGTGGGGGCCGCCACATCGTCAGGGAGGGCTGCTAACGGTGGGGGCAGGTTCGACGGAATCGGAGGGTCCAGGCAGGCAGGCCTCGAACCAGGGGGTGTCTCCGGGACCGGGAAGGGTGTCGGGTGAAGGATAGGGGACATGGTAGTAACAACCCTCGATTCTCTGGCATCCAGACGGGTGTTGGACAGAGTGTAGGGCGGGTAGTTACTATGCACCAAAGTGGGGTCCCTGACCACGGAAGGCGGACATGTCGGCTCTAGGGTGACGGAAGTATGGACTGGAACGGCCATACATGCATATTGGGACCTGTCCATAATGACAATGGCCGTGCCTTTGTCGGCTTGTTTGATTACAATACTGGGATCTTTTTGAAGTTGGCGGAGCGCGATGACTTCCTCTGGTGTTAAGTTAGACTTTTCAGGCCGTAGGTATAGACGTGAGGCGATGAGGTAGTCCTCGTCTAGTAACCGTAGAAGGTATTGGGAGAGTTGGCCCGTGTGTGGTTCCCAATTGGATTTCGCTCAATGCGTGACACTTGGCAACCCTGGGGTAACCGACCGCTATTCCGAAGATTGATTTCCATTCATCAGAATAGCGGGCCCCAAGCAGTGATGCCAATTTAGCGACTTTGTCGCTAGATTTAGCGACTTTCCAAACCCCCCTGGCGACTTATTTCATGAAAAGCGAGTAGCGACAAATCTAGCTACTTTTTCTGGTCATTTGGGGAATTATTGTGTTGACAAGGAAGCGAGCTCAGCTCACAAGTCACGACGAGAGAACTTTTTTTGCTGCCTTCACGGCCGAATCCCAATTCTCTTTTCTAGCCCTTGGCCCTAGCCCTTCGAAACGGAGTGTCAAGGGTTAAGGGGTAGAAATTGTCCCCAAGAAATGGGACACCCCTTCAAGACCGTTACGTCATCAGTAAGACTTTACATTCACAAAGCCAATGTTCACATAGCTAGCTCAAATACATTGCGTATAACATTATAGTTCTAAATATTATAACGTTAGTAAAAAAGCTGCTGTGACTAACGTAATGTAAACTAGCTAGTTAACGTTAGAGACTAGCGATCTTTTGTGTCATGGTTGTTATAAATAATATATACTACATTGAAACAACATAAAACAATAATAATGTGATGGTTATCGCAATTAACGAAGAAAAAATAAAATTTGTGGATTTCCTTTTTTCGGTCGGTGGCCGCCGCCATCTTGTCGACAGATTTTTGAGAGGAGATTTGCAAAGCATTCTGGGTAGTAGCCCTCGTTCTGAAGTGTGGGTCCCGAAAATCTCAGTTTCAAGCGCTATCTAGAGCTCGCACTTCACCCTAACCCTAGACACAAAGAGAATTGGGACACCCCTAGCACTAATGTGGACACGCATTCCCGAGGGTTAGGGCCAAGGGGTAAATTAGGATTGGGCCACGGTCTTCGCTGGTGGGCTCATGGAGATTGTCCGGAGGTCACTGCACTGCCCTGCCCTTGACCCGCTGTGATCCGAGGGGGCAGAGTCTCGCCACGGGCCCCACAACTCAGCCCCTGAGTGGGATAGAGACACACAGGCCGTGTCCGAAATGCCTGCTACTTGCTATATAGCAGGCGAGAAGTAGCATGCTACTTAAAAAATGTGCCTGCTATTCTCGCCTGCTACCTCGCCTGCCTTTTTTCTTTTTTCTTTTTTTTTAACTGCGAAAAACGTAGCAAAGTCCAGAGCATGCTATTCCGGATGTTCCGTCACTGTTCAGCGAAAATTTCCGGACAGCTGTCATGACGGACGCCGGAGACGTTCAGGTGGGGCAGAGCGACAGAGTTTTTAAATGCAAGTATTAGCCTAAATTTGTCCATGGAAAAATTATTATTTTTGATAGATAGTGTAGTTATAACGCCACAGAGCTATAAATGCAGTTTTGTGTTGATATGTAAGGTAAAGATTAGATTTCGAGAATTCACGATGTCGTAGCTAACTACTAGCCCTGTAGCCATTGAAACGCAATGTTACCGGCTAAATTAGCCAGCCAGTGGAGCGGTCGTGTTCACACGGCTCTAGTTCAAAAATGATTAATGTCACATCTTGGGCATATAGATGGCTAAAATCAAGACAAATAGACGAACAATTCATGTATAATATGTCTCATAACACTTTCGGATGTATTACAGGGACTGAAGAACACACACGGGGGTTGATTGAGTGGCGGGCCAGCAACTCTTCCCTTTTCACGGGGAAGAGGAACGCAATCAAAGGTTTTGAGTAAGTTAACTAATGTATGCATTGTTGTTCAGAAGCAATCCAGGGGCCTCATTTATCATTGAGGTACGCCTTCTTTTACACGGTCTTTTCCGCCATTTTCCCCCCCCACAGCGCGATCTATCAAGCCGAAAGGACGAAAATTCAGTCGCCTTTCTACGCGCTTTTGTAGGACACCTCTCAAGTAGCCGTACCGATTTACACGGTTTTCTACACCCTTTTTGAACACGGGGAACTGGCGACGCAGGTGGTGCGTCGGTGAATTACAATGTTTGATGGAGAGAATAAGAGCGACAGTTCATGAACACACAATCATGTAGGCTAATAGCCCAATTCAGCACAAACATATATCGCAATGCAAGATTAGACGTGTCCTCTAACCGGCTCATTCATGGTCCGATATGGATTTGTTCCCCAAACTTAACCTATGCGCTGTCCCAAACCTTTCCGCGCAATATGTCACACACCTAATGCAGGCACTCCATCAAATGGCAATAATTGACCAATAGGCTCTGTGCACCAGCTTCACTACTTCCTGAAAGTCACTTGGCTTCTTTATTTCCTGTCCAATAAGCTGTAGGAGCAATCAGACAAAGGTTGGCTAGTAATACCTTCCGAAGAGGATTGTCTTCCTCGCGTGGACCTCACCAACAAGCACATGCACCTCCGTCTCCGAAAAGTTTCTCTTCTTAGCTCTTCGTTCCATGTTTCATTGTCCCACCTGGGTGCTCCACGCTACCTTTTTAAGCCGGTTCCTTGCGGGAAGCCACGTTTGGCCACTCATGGTTTTGACCATATATGGTTGGATTCGTACGCCCTCTTTTACACCTGAATTTACACGCTCTTTGATAAATGAGGCCCCTGAGCTGTAACATTATTTGTAGCCTACCTTTCTGTTTACTTTGGATATTGATTCATGTAGGGCATATATCCAGGATGTGGGGCTGAAGGGGAAGGTGGAGGCAGCCTGGGTCAAAAGAAAGTGGGAGAATCTGGTGGCCAAATACAAGGTGATTTTGGTGCAAGATACAACTCCATCATATTCCTTTAGGTGATGGACTAACATTTCACTGTCCAACTGTTTACCTCTATTCCATGCCAGGCTAGATGTTAGTGAAGATATTAATAGGGATTTAGAGCTTGTATGACTAGAAAACAATTTTCTAACCTCCCTTCGTAGGATCTCAAGAGCTCAAGAACTGGGGTCAGCACGGAGGGAGGGGAGACCACGGCCGCTTCCTGGAGGAAGGTACGGGGCCTTGGATGAGGTGTTGGGGACCAGCCATGTGGTTCCACCGCCGGTCCTCATCTCCTCATCCTCCCCGTGCCCTCCATCGGCTGTGGCCTCCCCACCCTCGGGGCTGACCCCACCTGCAGAAGGAAAGAGTAAGGAGAGGCCAGGGAGAGGAGAGAAGAGGAAGAGAGAGCTGGACGAGATGTGGAGGATGGGAGGAAGATGAGAAGAAGGACAGACTGGAGAGATGGAGGGAGGAGGAGAAGGAGGCGGAGGGAGGAGGAGAAGGAGGCAGAGTGTAGGGCGGAGGTTAAGGCAGAGAGGGAGAAGATGGAAAAAGAGAGGAAGGAATGGGAGAGAGAGAGGGAAAAAGAGAGAGCAAGGTGGGCGAGGGAGAAAGCGGAAATGGTGGAAGAAAGAAAGGCAGAATGGGAAATGTGGCAGAAGAAGAGAGAGAGGGTTGAGGAAGACAGGAGGGCGGAGCGACAGCAGGCAAGGGAGAGGGAGGACCGGCTTATGGAGCTGATAAAAACGTTGTTACAAAAATAATTTCTTAATTAAAATGTTTGTTTTTTGAAATTACATTGGTCCGTCTCATTCCTTGTTCCCAGTCAAAGGAGAACAAATGTCACTATTCCAAAAATCTGCCATTAGACGAAAAAAGTAACATTCCTGATGCACATTGTAGTTCGCAGTTGGGCATAGACAGAACACACGTTGGTTCACAATGCTTCATTGTAATATAGTCAGAGTAACTCTCAAAAGCATCACTGCATCATTTCACTTTCAGATATGATTAAAGGAATAATGACTATTTGCTTAGCTGCACGTTGAGTGATAAGACAAGACCCTCCAGTTTACATGACATGTAGACATATCTCTATGGACAAACGTGTCTGATGCCCTCAATATGTAAGCAAAGTATAAGTAAATACCACACATTTAGTTGAAATGCTATATATAAAGAGGTAACCTTTACATGTATAACTGTATATGGAAAAAACAAAACCATAAACGTTTTTTCTTAGATATTTTTATTACACAATAGTCTACAGAAATAAACTGCCTTGTTTAGATTTGGTCAGATCATTAGCTTCCCTCACAAAAGGTACTAACAGGAGACGCGGCGAGAACGCTGATCTGTTGTCTCCCACAAAAACAGGTTACATTATGTACAATGCACAATGAACGAAATACATTTAAACAATGCAAATACATTTAAACAATTGAAATACATTTAAGCAAAAGGCTCAAGGCTATCTGTAAGGAACTGATTCATGGTTAAAGCCTCAAGTCCATCTGTAAGGAACTGATTCATGGTTAAAGCCTCAAGTCCATCTGTAAGGAACTGATTCATGGTTAAAGCCTCAAGGCTATCTGTAAGGAACTGATTCATGGTTAAAGCCTCAAGCAAAGCAAACTAATGCACTGGGTACTTATGCCAGGGCGGGGTAGTCATGCTCACCAAAAGCAGGGATGCAGGCAGCTGGTGCTGATGCTGCCGCTGCGAGACGCTCTCTGAGGCCATGTCCAGGGTGGTTCTGATGATCAGCAGCAGCAGGACCATGGCCACCGTCAAGGTCATCAACCTTTAAATGGTTAAATGCAATTAGGCCTACTGTAAGACGCTTTTGGACAAAGGTGTCTGCTAAATGACTAATGTAATGTTACCTCCTCTGGCTCCATGATGTGCAGGACAGCACACGAAGCGATCACCTCAGTTTTGCACTTTGAGTTTGGTTTGAAATGTAAAAGTGTGTTAAAAATTTTAATATAATTTATTATTACCTCCAGAGCCTTCAGGAAGATCCCCCTCCACCTGGTCTTCATCATCCCGAACGCCCTCTCTATGATGCACCGGGCTCTGGCATGCAGGGCGTTGAAGCGCTGCCGCACCGGTCCCTGCACTGGCTCTCTGAAATATAATAATAATAGTAATTGTATACGTGCTTTAAGATCAAGATAAAATGGCACACATACATGATTATGAAAACAATAACATAAACAGAATTACTGTTACAAAAAAAAGAAAGAAACAAGCCTTCCTGTAAGAATACCTGTACGGCGTGATGAGGGCGAAGGGTGCATCCAGGCAGGGGTAGCCTCCGTCCCCGAGGAGGAAACGGCCCTCCGGCGGGTACTGCCGGTGGACAAACATGTCCGAGTGCTTCAGGACACGTGTGTCATGGGCTGATCCCGGAAAGCCAACAAAGATGTTGACAAACCGCCCGTCGTGGTTACAGACAGCCTTCATCTGGATGGAGTGGTAGAGCTTTCGGTTGAAGTAGCTCTGCTGCTCTGCCGCTGGGGGGATGAAGCGGACATGCGCGCCGTCGATGGCTCCGGCCATACTCCTGAAGGCTCGAGATCTGGCCAGGCGGGCAAACCCGGCCCCGACCTCCTCCAGCTCTGCCTCCGTGGGGTAGCGTATCACGCGGCTTATGATGCGCTGAATACCCCTGCTGACTCTGTGGACCACATCACAGACGGTCGACCGGGGCATGTCAAAGGCCTCTGACACAACCCGGTAGGAGGTTGCACTGGCCAGCCAGTAGACAAAGACAAGCACCAGTGTGTGAATGACAAGACCATTGTAAAGTGTGGGTACTGAGAAAAGCTCTGTGTAAATGCAATGAATTATTATTATTATTATTAACTATTAGCACCTCCATGGTCTTGCCCCATCCTCCCAGACCATCCTCGAGGGTAGCAATGAGGTTCCTCAGTGTCGGTCTTGACAATCTGAAGTCCCTCCTGGTGTCCGCGCCATCCAAATAGGCCCTCAACAGGGGGACGTGGATGTTGACTTGCGTGTAAGGACCTCTCTCTTCCATGCGAGCCTATTGTGAATATTATTGAGGCAGACTTCAAACTCCTTCCTGCTTATGGCATATAATTTCTGTAACAATATAATATGCCGACAGATACCGGCAATTGCGAGGCCAGCTACAGTATTAGCTAGCCCCGCAATTGCCGGCATCTTTTGTCAGCTAGTTGGCTAGCTAACGTTCAATATTTACCTCAACTTCGAGCATGGCGAGAACAAATCTGGCTCTCCTGGCAGCACAAACACGTCGTCTTGCGGCAGCAGCTGCACGCAGGATGAGAGGAAAAGGCATTTTGATCGATGATGCACGACAAAAATACCACAGAAATTACCACAGAAAACTAACCACAGGTTCGAGGTCTGGGTAACTGAGCGCCTTTTCGCCTCAGCGTAACGACGTAACCCACGCATTCCCGTCACCTGACTCAAGTAGCATGCTACATTTTTCTCGCCTGCTATATCGTTTTTGTGGAGTAGTAGGTACTATATAGCATGCTACTTCTCGCCTGCTATATAGCAAGTAGCAGGCATTCCGGACACAACCACAGTCTTCACCGGTGGGGGGAAGTGGGTGGCCCAGAGAGGGGTACACTGTCCGTGACCAGCTCTGACCTGAAGGGGCGGAGTATCGCCTCCACGCCACAGAAACCACAACTCAGCCCCTGAGTGGGCTAGAGACAAATGGTCTTCACCAGTGCGGGTGGGTAGGTGGCCCGGAGAGGGGTACACTGTCCCCGACCAGCTCTGACCTGAGGGGGCGGAGTCTCAGTGTGGCACTGTCCACGCCACGGAAGCCACAACTCAGCCCCTGAGTGGGCTAGAGACGCACGGTCTTCGTTAGTGGGTGCATGGAGATTGCCCGGTCTGTAGTAGTACTAGCAGTAGCTGTTACATACAGCTGCAGCAGCTAGCCCACCTCACATTTTCTCCAGGAAATGTACTTTCTAGTTAGTGTGGTTGCCCCGATGGTCAACACACTGTAGTACTTGGTCGACTTTATTTTTTTGTTTGTTTGTTTGTTTGGTTTGGATCTAGAGCAACCCCAAAAGTTTGCCACGCTACTCATCCCACAGTTAAGAGCTTCTTGTCTTTGAAATTGAGAGTTTAACATGTTTTTGAATTATTTTTCAAGATGCCCATCCACATCCATTGTATGACCAAAACGGTGGTATAGCAATTATAAACTTTCTCGAAAATGCTGGCTTTGTCAACGTTTTGATCTGAACCATTGTATATGAGCATAAGTAACCTTAAAACAGGGCTAAACATGCATTTTCCCTTTACTACTCCTTTAAGGCCTACAGTTACCAAACTTGGTAGAGAGGTTAACAGTCAAGAGTCCTACTCTGGGAAAAATAATGACACTGATGGGCCTCTTGGTGACACTATAACAGCCCACTTTAACTTTTGGTCTGTAACTCTTGAACCATAGGTTGTAAAAATCTAAATTTCTTCTAATTTTCTTGTTTAAGAATAACACATCTCAAATTAAAATCCATTACATTGCAGCTGACTCATCTTTGGATGTTGTGTACTTGATTATTATTTATTAAAATCAAAGCCATTGTAGGGGAAGAACTTCAAGTGCATGCACACAATATCCAACACACACCATACACACACCCAACACCAAGTAATAATGACAGAATGGGCAACCACACTTGCAATTCCCCCAAATTGCACATTTCTAGTTCAATTTTACTGGGGAGCAGTGACCATAGCCTACTTGCCAACCCTCCTGATTTCCGCGGGAGATTCATAAATTTGAACTAGGTTGTGTAGTAGATAGGCTACAGTAAATTAGGACAGATGCACATTTACTGAACAGGACAGACAAATTCAGACATTAAAAACAATTGCCCCATATATATATATATATATATATATAGAGATAGATAATGATTCGCATTTTGTTTTAATGCTTTTAATGTCTAATTTTTAATGCTGTTAATGCCCCCCGCAATTTGGTTTTGAAACGCTCCCTATTTCTGAGGTCTCAAGGTTGGTGAGTATGGCAAGCTATGAGCTATTAATACATCCATGATGGCAAGACAGCAACGCAGACACAAGTTCAAGTTCCACAAATAAAAGTAGCCTAACAACAACGTCTTTAGAAACGAAATAGCTTCCCCACTTGCTCTAGCACGCATGCGCACAGCGCGCAGACTGGCTATTCTCCGTTACGTCTGTAGGCTACACTCACGGCTCACATTCTCAACTCTACGATCGGCTTGTTGGTGCCTGGAATATTGTGTGCAAGAGAGAAGAGAAAATAGAGGGACAGATATTAAATGAGAGAAGAAGCTAGCGGAAGTGAAAGATTGATAGAGAACTAGAGAGGAGGAACATGAGAGAAGAGAGAGTGAGAGGAGAGATATTGAAGCTATAGAGAATGCAAGATGGATAGAGAGAGGGAGAGAGGAGTGAAGGAGGGGGTTGACATTATTCCTCTTCACTCTTATTGGGTTAATCTCCAAACTTGCAGGTCCTCTCCTCCCTGCTCTGTTGTTCAGGCATTTTTTCATCTAATTGCTTTTTTGTGACACAAACTTACTTCCCCGGTATTGCATGATGTGCCGTCCTTGAGTTGCCGGCTAATTAGTTTTAGAGCAATTACCTGCTTGAGCGCTTTGTGATGGACTCTCATATCAAACACAAACCAGTACTGCGAGGTAACGGCATGTTTCACGCATGTCCTCTGTCTCTGCATCTCTGTCAGGTGACCCAAAAGTAAATGGCGACCAGAATTTACTAGTGCGAGTTCCAGTCCTGAAGACCATCAATCACCCTTAAAGTGTACATTTGCAATTCCTTTCCATAAGATTGAACAGCAGGGAACAGATGAGGAAAAATCATAATCTATCCTACCTCCATTGTAGCCCGTTCTTACACCAGTACAGGAAGTGCCTGCAAGGAGTGCAAGGAGACAGTTGAGAAGCCAGTATAACGTTGATAAGAGTCTCTATGAACATCAGAGAAGATGACATGTACAGCCACTAGACACTGTGCCTCATTCATGAACAAAGTTAAGAATTAGGAAGCATTTCTTCTTAAACTCTGCTTCCACTGTTTCCAAGACGATTCTGGCATTCATGCCAAAACTCAATGGGACATATTGTGAGATATATACACAATATGTCCCATCGAGTTTTGTTATGATACATCACATTATTTGCGGAGAAAAGCGAGTTAAAAAAAATCAGGTGTAAATGAAATAGGGTGTATGCACAATGATAAATGAGAAACGGATCCGAGGAGTTTTCCAAAAAAAGGGGGGGGAGAGTGACTGCGTTTGATGTTCATGCTAGAATAAACCTTATTGGATAATACTAACTGGTTAGCTTGGCATAGATATAAGTACAAACTTGGATGCTACAAGCTAAATGTTATAGAGTGGTGGGTCAATTCAGAACGTGAAATAGTGACTAACCACAGCAGACGAGGGTATAAATACACATCCTGTTGTTGGATGTAACGTTGCTTGATCTTGAATAACGTAAACGTCATGTCAACAGCGTCCAACATCCATTCCATTTGCGCAAGTTTTCTCACAGGATCTCCTCATACAGCGTTTTTTCATACAGCCCAAATATTTCCAAAGCTGCTGCTGCTAATCACTTGTTAACGAAATCTCTGATCAGCTGTAGTTTGGATATTTTTGCGGTTTAAAGTTAGGATAGAGGACACTACTAGTTGCCCCTCAAGCAGAAACGAAACGTATGTCCGGTAGCTTTCTTTCAAGGAATTCCAAAATAAAGGTCATGGAAAACAATTACACAACAAAAAACACAACTTTTCATTTTTTTTACTCACTTGGCATTGGTCCGAATGGTATACTGTATACTGAAGTATGAAGTCTACTGAATCTGATATCTGTCGTTTTTTGTGTGTTTTTTTTAATAAATTGGTATCTGTATCGGCCGATCCTGAGGAAAATAATCGGTGATCGGTATCGGCCCAAAAAATTCAGATCGGGGCATCCCTAAGAGCTACATTATCATGTCTCCCTGGGTCTGTCCCAATTCAAGGGTAGCATCCTACCTAGGTCGCAGCCTACGCGGTCTAGGTAGGTCGCGTCCGTCAGGCCAGGTAGGCTGGATGTAAACGTTTTGTGAAATGGGACGGTCTAGCCTACGGAGGATTCCCAACTAGTCATTTTGTTGCCATCGCAGCCCCAAGCGCGTGCCGGTAGCGCCGCTTATCCTGAGGTAAGCGCCTACATCCACGCATACGCGCAGTTTGACTTTTTGATCAGGGGGGGCAGTGAGTCACAGCCACCCCCCCTCATCAAATAGGGATTATAATAGCGGTAAAAATACGTGCCCTGCACGAACATTGGAATGCGCATATTCTGTTACAGCTGCATGATTGACCCACAACATTTCAAAACAGTGCTTATTCTTTCCAATATCCACGTTTCGTTCAACTGCGCCTCCTTTCTCTTAGGCAATGTCTGCACTTCATGTCTTTCATTGTTCTAAAACTGTCTTCACTTCGTGAGTAACGAAATAATATTAATATATAACCAATTTCTGTAGATACTGCAAACAGTGACAAAAGTGTTATGTCATGTTATGTCATCTTGGTTTATGTCAAGTTGTCATAACAAAGACATCTCAAGCAATGTCAACTTTGCATTAAAAATGACATAACTGACCGAATGACACTCAATGACAACATTCATAAATATTCTTAATGTGTCATGTCGTTGTTATGACAGTGTCATGACGTCGTCATGACAGCGTCATGTCAGTCTTACACACACCCCTTCAAATAAAGTGTTACAGAAGGTTCAAAAATGTAACCTGAGACAACAGTCAACAACCAGTACAGTCATAGGAGGAGAAGGGGGTTTGGACAAGACAAACACATTTTAAATACATCACACACAAATAACAGCAACAAGGGAACCTAGAAGTCCTCTACAGTAAATAGTTGGGTCTTAAGCATGTTTCTGAAAATCCCTAAGGTGGAGGCGGACTTCATACTCGAGGGGAGATTGTTCCACAGCTTCGGTGCCAGCACAGCAAAAGCACGATCACCCCTTGTTGTATTTGACCTTGGAATCCTCAGCCACATCTGACCACCAGATCTGAGAGATTGGGAGCTGGAGGACTGGGCCAGGAGGATCAGCTAAGTAAGCAGGGGTAAGACCATTCAGGGCTTTGAACACGAAGGAGATGATCTTGAATGACACTCTGCGCTTCACTGGAAGTCAGTGGAGAGAGACGAGGACAGGTGTTACATGTCATTAGCCTAGCAGCAGCGTTTTGAATTACAGTAACTGCAGGCGTTTGATAGTCCCTTCGGCGAGGCTAGCGTAGAGGGCATTGCACTAATCGGGGTCATCCCTATATTCCCCGGGTCCTATGTTCCCCGGGTCCTATGTTCCCCCCAAAAAAGGGTTCTATGTTCCCCGGGTCCTATGTTCCCCGGGTCCTATGCTCCCTGGGTCCTATGTTCCCCCCAAAAAAGGGTTCTATGTTCCCCGGGTCCTATGCTCCCCGGGTCCTATGTTCCCCCTGAAAAAGGGTTCTATGTCTCCCCCGAAAAAGGGTCCAAAATAGACATGTTCCCCAGTAATCCAGACGTGAAAAAAAATAGCATGAGGACGACCCTCCCGCACTGCGGGAGAGGAAAGGCTTTATCTTCGTGATGATGATGCGCAGCTGGAAGAAACGGGACTGTACAACTGTGGTCACTTGTCTGACGAATTTGAGTTCACAGTCAAATGTGACTCAGAGGGTTTCTGACACAAGGTTTGACGAGGGGGGACAAACTTCCCATGTCATTGTTAATCCAGCTGACTATGTTGTTGCAAGCACAGAGGAACCACAGAGGGTAATCTCACTATATATATCAGAGGAGGCTCGTCCATTGAGGTACAAGAGGATTGTCCTCCTCAGTTTTGGAGAGAAGAGAGGGATTACAATTTAAATATTAATATATATATTGATTAATAAGTAATGTTTAATATTATCTCAGTTTTGTTCATAAATCAGGTTTTCCCTATGGATAAAAAATCATTGTTGAAATTATAAAGTGACATCTACAAAAAGTGCAGCTGGCGGACCCATACTGTACATATCTTATGGACGGCAGGACAGTCCTCCTTTTGGGCGGGTTCTTTTATATTAAATCAACATAATGCCATTTTTTTCTTGCTTATTTGTGATATGTGAACACTGAAAATGATGCGCATCGGAGAACTGTCCTGAACACACATTCATGTGGGGCACTGGTGCTGAGTGTCAGTGTGGAGGAAGTGACATTACCGATCCGCACCACCTGTTCTCTGCCCGGGAGGAAGTCCAGAATCCAGCTGTACAGAGAGGAACTGATAAGGAGCTTAATAAGTCTGGACGGCACAATGGTGTTCAAAGACTGAGACGTAGTCGATGAACAGCGTCCGCATGTAATACCTCTGGTCCAGGTGTGAGAGGCAAGCCAGCAGTACAAATGCCATCATATTGTCTGGGTCTATTGGGTCTAGTGTTGTTGGCAGGGAGGATGCAATGTGAGTTTTGACTGTCCGCAGAGTGTCTGTGTGTTTGTGTGTGTGAGTATACAGTATGTGTATTTGTGTGTGTGTGTTCAAGATTCAAGATTTCCTTTATTGTCATTGTAACATTGCTGATACATCGAAATTAAAACTCACACCTAACGGGGCTCCAATATAAAATTGTGTGTGTGTGTGTATCCATGCACGCTCCGGCGCGTATTGAGAGTGCAGCAACACACAGCCAGGCCCCCGAATTGAAGGGCCCCACGCCAAGATGGCCTCATTTATTCCTGAACTCAGGGAACACACTCAGCCTGGCAGGCTGACTGAACACCTGTGCCACTCCAGCTCTTGTGTAGGCTTTTAATGAGTGCAATACCTGGGAATGAGGCTCAAAGGAACAGAATAGGGTCTTTATTCTTTGAGAGCCCTCCTTAAGTTCCTATGGTGTGAATCACACTGGCTGGCTGGCTATCTCTTCTACATGTCCTTGTTAATGCTATTAACATTACAATCATGGTTAGAATGATGTCAACTCAAATGTATAATGCATTAACCCTTTCGATACGACCACGTCACCGGCAACATTTAAAAAAAATCTAACAAATATTTAATAATATTTAAAAAAAAATCTAACAAATCTAAAAAAAGATCCTCACTCCAACACTTGCTGAAAGCTGAGAAACTGCGCTTTCTAGTATCATAGGGAAAATCCAATTAATATTCGAAATGTTGTCACTGTACTTTCAGGGTTAAGACTGTTATGCAGGATTCAATGGTTATGATTGAAGGCTCAACTTGGCTTAACAATGTGTTAAATTACATCCATGTAAAATTGTGTGGTGACGTCGTTACGATCTCATCCCCCATGTTTGAACAGGTTGAACTGTGATAAGGGCTTGGGACCATTCTCTCATCTGGTGTGATGCATTTTCTGTTCAAGATTTACCCTGTGAGGTTTTATTTCCACTCTGGGGTAAATGCCACTGTAATCTTTCCGACTTGTTAAACATTCTATAAACCATTGACCTTTTAATACATTATTGCTTGATATTTGCTATGAGAAGCAAACTTATGTTACAGTGCTGTAGGCCATGAAGCAAAATGGATGTAGGGTATGAGTGCATGGTCCAGTAGCCTGGGACCAGGAGAACATGTTTATTTATTTATTTTATTAAACCTTTAACTGGGAAAAGCGGGCTCGTTGAGATTACATTATTACATTACATTACAGTCATTTAGCAGACGCTTTTATCCAAAGCGACTAACAATAATTGCATTTAACGTAGGAAGAGCCAATGTACTACTACTTGCCAGAACTCACAAGTGCATCTTCTTTCTAAAACAAGTGATTCAAAAGATTCAAAGATTCAAAATCTATTTTAAGAGAGTCCTTGCCAAGACAGGCAGCAGCACTGGTTTCAAACATAAAACAAGCATGTCATAATTAAAATAAAATAATAATTAAAATAAAATAAAACAATGGAGAATGTACAGAATTATTCATCCGCATTCAAAACATCTGCAGCCAGATGTGCTTGGTTCCATATGATATAAAAGCATTTTAAAGTTCTCCAGTAAGACCAGCGCCCAGGGGAACAGGTTGTTCTTCAACTGCTTCCCGGCAGCCCTTTTTCCCAGTTCAGTATGGACCCGAAGGACAGTAAGTAGGAATAAGTCCTGTGAGCAAAGACAATAGCTTCCCATACCTTTGTGGAGGATGTAGATCCGTAGGGACTGGATCAGTAGGGACTGAAGCAGACCTAGGATAGCCTTATAAATACAAGGTCAAGTCTGTGGGTGGACAGGCCAGACCATCCAGCCCGAGCAAAGTAAGTAAGTAAGGGCTTTAAAATGTAAAATAAATCTCAGTGCTCCATGGTAGACAGTATCCAGTGAGTGTAACTATTGCATGCATGTATAAAACACTGTCGTAGTCCAGCACAGACATACAAAGGTAGCTGCAAGTGTTTTTTGGCATTAAAAGAAAAACATGTCTTATTCTGTAAATGAAAATCTTACTTGGTTTAGTTTAGATTTCAAAGAACATGCTGAGTGGTCGGTCGAGCTGGTTTTAAACAAAGACAATAGTTTTATTCTGTTACGATTCTGCAGAGTCGGACTCTAGCACAGGAAGTGAATCCGGGCTGAGTGAGTTCACTTGAGGACGAGGTCGATAGGTTATACCGTGAAAAAGGAACCGACATAGTTTCAGGATGAAGAGGACAGGGAAGTGATGTCACACAGGAAGAATTTGTAATTTTAACAGACTGATCAATGAGAACGAACTACAAAGTTAGAACAACAGTCAAGTAGGAAAACAGAACACTTTGGTGAGACTTGAATTTCATTCACAATTCCCAGTTTCAACTTCAGTTTTTTCATCAGTTGGTGAATGTGAGGTTTAAAGGACACATAAAATGCAAAACGCCCTTTTTCAGTGTTTTTGCATATATTTGAGTATCTGATGGCCCTACTAATACACAAACGATCAGGTAAGACAACCCATTCATTTTGTTGTGGGTGGCGAAATGCAGAAAACCCAGGTCCCAGCGGGCGACTCAATTCCATCTATGCTTCTGACGTCAGAAGCTTAGACTCATTATAATAATCCCACCCTCGTTTGAATATCTCCGCCTACCTGCCTCACCTGGCTATAAAGGTTTGCAGTGTTGCTGGCCTCGCATGCTACCATAATGTCTACAAACCTTAAATGCTCTGTTCTTGGGTGTAATAACCAGCATAAATCGCTACATCGTCTCCCAACCTCAGTGGACAGAAGAGCTGAGTGGATTACGTTTATTTTTGATGGCAACGTTCCCGCTCAAGTTCCTAAAAGGCTGTTGGTCTGTGCTCACCATTTTCTGCCAGATTGCTTTGTCAACCTAGGTCAGTACAACACAACATTTTCAAGTCATCTCAACCTGGATGATAAAGCTATAACTACTGTCCACGGAAATCATGCAGGATGTGTAAGTAATTGTGCTGTTGCTCTTTGTCTAGGCTATAGCCTAGTACTAACGCTAGCTAGCTAACAACTACATGTTAGCCTCACCCCAGATGCATGTGACGTTAGTGAAGGGCATGGGTAGGCTTATTGTTGATCTAGCGGTTAGTAAAATTGATCAAATGTTTAGAAGTGGACATCATCGGATTCCCCTCAGCCAACAGAATCTAGCTTTCATTGTTTGGAGTGGAATGGTGTAACGTTATCCTGGTATCGAGCTAGCTAGGCTAACTGTGCAGATCATGGGAGCACACGATCGTGTCAAGTCAGGGAGAGAGGACAATTGAATTTGAGTGGAGATTGTCAAGGCTAGCCAGCTAATGTTATGTTTTTGTTAGATATTGATCATTTTAGTAGCATAGCGTCGTCAACAGTCCTCGTTCTTTAGCCGGTTGGCTGCAGTTGCCTGAGGTCCGATGGCTAGCTGCAATCGTTGGACTGCTGTTAGACAGCAAATGTGTAAGTAAATATAAGGATTCGATGTTGAATGATATTGTGTTTGTGTAACCCTAGTGTAACATTCGCCATGCAAATTGCCGATTAAAATTCCTAGTTTTTTGTTTCGTTTTTTATATTGAGTCTCAATCTCAGATCCCTGATAAGTAGTGATAGATGGGGCATTCAGTGGCTTGGATTTTGCATTCGAAAACAACATAAGTTTTGTTTTTTCAGCATTCAAAACAAGCTTCAGATCCAGGGTATGTTGTGCAATATCAAAAGCAAGTTGTAGCGGACAAAGAGCCTAATCTGGTGTAGAAGCAGATACCTATATCGTAGTGTCATCGGCATACAAGTGGAACTTGGCAGTTGAAACATTTTGGGCAAGACTGTTGATCTATATGACGAATGGTGGCACAGCCTTGGTACTATATATATAATATAATTAATAGCTTGCATAGCATATTTGTTGTTTTGGGGCTGAGAAGGGAGGCTGGGGCTAGGGAGAGAGGCTGGGGGTGGGGAGAGGGGCTGGGAAGAGAGACTGGGGCTGGGGAGAGGGGCTGGGGAGAGAGAGAGAGGCTGGGGGTGGGGAGAGGGGCTGGGGGTGGGGAGAGAGAGAGAGAGGGTGGGGAGAGGGGCTGGGAAGAGAGACTGGGGCTGGGGAGAGAGAGAGGCTGGGGAGAGAGAGAGAGGCTGGGGGTGGGGAGAGGGGCTGGGAAGAGAGACTGGGGGTGGGGAGAGAGGCTGGGGAGAGAGAGAGAGAGGCTGGGGGTGGGGAGAGAGGCTGGGGAGAGGGGCTGGGGAGAGAGAGAGAGACTGGGGGTGGGGAGAGAGGCTGGGGAGAGAGAGAGAGGCTGGGGGTGGGGAGAGAGGCTGGGGAGAGAGAGAGAGGCTGGGGGTGGGGAGAGAGAGAGAGGCTGGGGGTGGGGAGAGAGGCTGGGGAGAGAGAGAGAGGCTGGGGGTGGGGAGAGGGGCTGGGGAGAGAGAGAGAGGCTGGGGGTGGGGAGAGAGGCTGGGGAGAGAGAGAGAGGCTGGGGGTGGGGAGAGAGGCTGGGGAGAGAGAGAGAGGCTGGGGGTGGGGAGAGAGAGAGAGGCTGGGGGTGGGGAGAGAGGCTGGGGAGAGAGAGAGAGGCTGGGGGTGGGGAGAGAGGCTGGGGAGAGAGAGAGAGGCTGGGGGTGGGGAGAGAGGCTGGGGAGAGAGAGAGAGAGGCTGGGGGTGGGGAGAGAGGCAGAGGCTGGGGGTGGGGAGAGGGGCTGGGAAGAAAGACTGGGGGTGGGGAGAGGGGCTGGGGTTGAGGAGAGAGGCTGGGGAGGGAGAGGGGCTGGGGGTGGAGAGAGAGGCTGGGGGTGGGGAGAGAGGCTCAGGAGGGAGAGGGGCTGGGGGTGGAGAGAGAGGCTGGGGGTGGGGAGAGGGGCTGGGAAGAAAGACTGGGGGTGGGGAGAGGGGCTGGGGGTGAGGAGAGAGGCTGGGGAGGGAGAGGGGCTGGGGGTGGGGAGAGGGGCTGGGGGTGGGGAGAGGGGCTGGGAAGAGAGGCTGGGGAGAGAGAGAGAGGCTGGGGAGAGGGGCTGGGGGTGGGGAGAGAGGCTGGGGAGAGAGAGAGGCTGGGGCTGGGGAGAGGGGCTGGGGGTGGGGAGAGAGAGAGGCTGGGGGTGGGGAGAGAGGCTGGGGAGAGAGAGAGGCTGGGGCTGGGGAGAGGGGCTGGGGGTGGGGAGAGAGGCTGGGGAGAGAGGCTTGATCTACATTGAAACAGGTCTCACTATGATGGCTGCACATGGCGCTTGAGGGAGAGGGTGTTTGTGTGTGTGTGTGTGCGTGTGCGTAGGTGTGTGTGCACGTACATGCATATATCTGTGTGTGTGTGTGTGCTTGCCCCCGTGTGTGTATAAACGCTCTCCTCTCCATCATGCAGCTTGTGCAGCATACGTTCCCCAGATCCCTCACAGCAGGAGGCCGGATTCCCACGGGCTGAGGAAGGCTGGCTCGCTCCGCCATCATCGCTCTGGCAACAGCTGCTGGACTTGACCTTCTGGCTTTGATCAAAGAGGGCTCCTTTGTCTCTCATTAAAATCAAATGATGAACGCTCACTTTTCACTGTGCCCTTCATCTTCCTTCCCAGATATGCATGTGGCAGGAATTCACACCCCTCCTCCTGCTTTGTGTAGCCGGTTGCTGGTATTAATGACTAGGAAGCTGGCGCTGCTAGACAGCAAGGCAGCGGGCTGCGTTGGAGAGATGCTTCCCAGCCGGTGCCGCACGCCGCCTCCAACGGACCCATCTTCTACAAGCTAGCCCAACTTGGGATATTCCCACTATTTCTTTCTTTCTTTCTTATTCTAGTTCTCCCCAGTTTTTCTCTCCTTTATAACTTCTTCATACTTTGTGCTAGAAACTTCATTCAAACTTTAAAATGTGATATTCCCACTATTTCTTTCTTTCTTTCTTATTCTAGTTCTCCCCAGTTTTTCTCTCCTTTATAACTTCTTCATACTTTGTGCTAGAAACTTCATTCAAACTTTAAAATGTTCACGATGTTTAGCTCTTTAACGGATGTATTCAGATTTTTAGATATTTTTTATAGTTTTTTAGTTATTTAACTTTTAATAGTATTTTTTGTCCCATTGAAACTGCTGGTGGAATGGTCAGTATCATTGTGTTTTTAGAGTGGTGGCAGCTGTTGCTTTGAAAATATTCATACATTTTGTAAACTGCTGGCACTCCTACAGTTTTGAAAGCTCACCAGGGGCGTAGATTCACTTTTATTCCCATGGGGTTTTTTTCACCTCAAAGGGGCCCCTAGCCTGTCTGTCAATCAAAAATATGTTATATTCATTAAAATAGCCTATTGAATTTATCTTAATTTGTACCAGCTGAAACATATAGCTGTGATATACTGGAGCTATATAAACTTATTTACATAAGAACGAGGACCGGGGATAACAAAAGACGTGTTCTTTATTATAAAGACGAGACCAGACTGAACATGACACAGCACAAGTTTCCAGGCATCAACTGCAGTTACGTAGTCACCAGTAGGCCTAGTATGTGCCAGAACTCCACAACAAATGGTATAGCCATACTAATGTAAGACAAACCACAAGGCTATACGGTATTTTCACTCAATTCGCTCAGAGGCAACATGGTAAAGGCTATAAGCCTAATAGTCCAATGTAGGCTAGGCCTACTATAGTTTAATACATGAAAAAAGACAAAATATTTAAAAGTAGGCTATTCTTGGAATGTGTAGACTATCTCAACTGTGTTCTTCTTTTCTTCATCCTCACAAATGTCTCAATTAGGCCTACATTGCTTAAGTCCACCCCCTCTGTCATTTCTCTCAATAAAACACATTGCCAGATTTGAGAGACGATTCTCACTCATTGAAGACCGCCGATGTTTTAATTAGTTTAAGACGATTGAAAGTGCGCTCTGCCTGTGCACCGCTTATGGGAATAGTGAGATAGATCTGATATAAAGGTCCTCGTCGTCACTGTGTGAAATTTTGTGTGGAGGTGCGTGTAGGCTATGTACAGTAGCCTATAAGCCCTACAATCAGTGATCAGGTAGGCTATATTGTATACAGTATATGAATGAATAGTGTTTGTAATTTTCAGACGGTAGCCTAGTCAATGTAGGCTACCTGCACTGATGACCTGCACATTAATGCTGTGGAACCACTTCCTGTTCACTCATTACAGTACTACAGTACTAGACTACAGGTACAGTAGGCACAATGAGGTTGCAGCATTACCAGAATATTATGTAGCCTAAAATATTGTCATTAACTTCAACTGAATGCTTTCAACATATAGTCACCTGCTATTCTGTGGAATTCCTCCTTCATGGTCAGAGGTTGTGTCCAGAGCAAGGGACACTTTCCTTAGTTATGGCCCTTCACACAGTAGCTTTCCCAATATGTGGCTACTGCATCGCCAATGTTATATGCCCATATAATTTGCTCTGATGTAAGAGCACGGTCACAATGTGATTTGTGTAGTCTAATAATAGCGAATTCAGGCCAGTAAATGTTATTTAGTATATACATACTGGAGTTTGTGGAAAAACGGTAACGTTATTATAATCCTCAGGGAATGATAGGACATCGCAGTCTTAAAATCCTCTCCCGGTGAAACATGTATGCATTTAAAACTTCACGAAGTAATGCGCTTCCTCATCTGGTAGAGAGAGACGGGGAGACAGTCTGGGTTTTTAGAGTAAACCTGCTAGCGAGCAGGTTTGGTTCCCAGAGTGAGTTACCATGGTAACTGACCCACGCTGTCAGTGAACTCTCTTCCTGGAACGGGTTTGACTTAACCGTCTTCCTGGGACGGAAAACCCAGGCTTTCCCTTATTTGAGGCTTAGCGAACTCAGGATTTGCACTAATAATATATAATAACAAAAATAATAATAATAATAACTATAATAATAATTTATATATATATAAACTTGCTTTCTGGAAAACCCCCCTGCTTTCATGTGCTTCAATCATTGAACTCAACCCGCTTGCCTTTTTCCCCCGCTGCAATATATCCTCTAGGGGCTTGTGGATTCGCAGAACCCTATGCAAATATTATATACACATATTATACATCAAAACGTTCACACAACTGTGCTGATTCGTACAATGTAAGTATCTAAGCTGTGTGACTTACAGTTTCTAAGGTATGACGATTTGTTTGGCAACTGCGCTCCCCATTGAAACGTATGTAGGCACTCTAGCTTTTGAGCTGCTAATTTTGCATTTTTACCCTTTTTCTAACTTGTCGCTATGCCTACAGTTTTAACAGCTCATACACATATTATATATCGACATGTTCACACAACTGTGCCGATTCGTACAATGTAAGTAACTAAGCTGTGTGACTTATAGTTTTCGCTGTGTGACAATTTGTTCGGCAAACTGCACTCCCCATTGAAACATATGGCGAGTGAGTCAGCGAATTCTGTGTGTTCTGTGCTTTGGTGCTGTAGAGCTGTGCTGCTGTGCTGTGGTTGCTATGGTGACAGTTCACAGGAGAGAGCTGGAAGGTATCTTAAAGGTACACACACCTTTTGTTTTGTAGACATTTATACTTTTTGAGCTGGAGCTGTCTGAAGCTGGTCATGCTTTCCCCTTGCAAACAATTGATGGAATGTTCAAAATGTCAGTTGGGATTTGAATTTGGGTGCATGTGCAGCCTCTCTTGAAGGTACATACACCCTTGGACCACACAACTCAGCCCGTGATTGGGCTAGAGAGACACAGTCTTAACTGCTGAAGGCAGGCGGGTGGCCCCGAGAGGGGTACACTGTCCACGACCTGCTATGACATGAGGGGGCGGAGTCTCGCCACTATCCACGCCACAGACCCCACAACTCAGCCCCTGAGTGGGCTAGAGACACACTCGCCGGTAGGTGCATAGAGATTGCCCGGAGGTGAATTCACTGCCCCCGACCAGCTCTGATCTGAGTGGGCGGAGTCTCACCACCACGCCACTATCCGCGCCACGGACCACACAACTCAGCCCGAGTGGGCTAGAGACACGCGGTCTTCGCCGGTGGGTGCATGGAGATTACCTGGTCCATAGTAGTTCTAGCAGTTGCTGTTACATACAGCTGCAGCAGCTAGCCCACCTCACATTTTCTCCAGGAAATGTACTTTCTAGTTTAGCATTGTGGTCTTTGTCCCAGAGAGGTGAATGGGAGAATGAATAGGCAAGCTTCTCTGTTCTCTGAAGGAGAAGGGCTCTGCGGTTTGTAAGACTTCAGCTCCCGTGGGCAGCAGTGAAAAAGTACAGGTCTCCTCGCCGTTCAAGCCAAGACAGGACTAATTAAGACTCCAGGCAGTCAGGTGTGTGAGCGGTCTTACTGATCAATAACATTAGCTGATCAATAACGACGCGTTGGGGGAACGATGAGCACACTCCTTTAGACTAGAGGGCTGGGTATGTGGACTAGTGGTGAACATCCATCTTCCCTATCTGTAGTTCAGATCACCTGACTGAGACGCCAGCGGACGGGATTCAAACGGCCAACCGTCCTCATTCATTTAAAGATGTGCTCTACAAGGAGTTGGCAATACCCTTTGTTGTCTTTCTCTCTTCCTCATTAAATAGCATTTCATATTCAATGGCCTCCTCCAGCACGTCCCTATCTCTCTATTCGTATGGAGGTCTTGTGTTCTCGACTCTTCTTCCAAATGTCATTAGTGAGCATGGTGTGTTATCTCTCAAAGCTGTCTGTGTGTGGAGGAGTGCTGATTCCACTGAGGTCTCAGCCGTCAGATTAGAATTTCAACGTATTATTTCCCCACAAGCCCTTTTCTATTCACCCTCAGATATGAAAGGAACAGACAGGGTGGTCTGTGTTAAATACAAATTATAAAAAAAGCAACTAAAGTGAAAAATAATTGATGTGACACTGCTGACAGTCTGGTCGTCTTGTGAAAAGGAGTACTTATCATTGAAAGGAATATGATTATTGATTATAAAAGACTGTATAGGCACCTTAATTCACAATACACACGGGGTTTCTTTGAGTATGAAAAACAGGAGATATCTTAAGCTCAGTCATGTTTTAAGTTCTCTTTCTCTTCTCTCTCTCTCTCCTCCTCCTCTGGTTCTCTTTCTCTTCTCTCTCTCCTCCTCCTCCTCTGGTGAGTGTATGTCCATTAACTGCCGTGTCTTGTCCATGAACCCTCCTCATTTGACAGACTGACCTCTCACTCATTACCCCCCCCCCCTCTCTCTCTCTCTGCCACCAAGAAATGCACAAACGAAAACGAAAAGATGATAATGACATTGCTTTTTGCAGCATTTAGCTGGTTCTTCATATTTCCCAGTAAGGATGCCCTGAGACATCATTATCTGTGTCTGTTCACCTCACAAAAGTACTATATCTGTATGAGTATTCAGATAGAAATGGATTTGGATAGTGATAGTAAAATGGTGAGATCACCTCACCACTCTATGGATGAAATTAACACATACTGTATGCTAGCCTATAATTAAACACGACAGATTCAAAGCTATAGATTCTTACTGTGACTCCAGAGGTAAGGGAGATGAGGGAAGGAGGCGTCTTACTTCTCCATTCTAGTTTTGCACAGAAAGCTAGCCACTGCCCGAGCCATGTTTTTTGCAATGGATATTCGGCATTGTCTGCCGGTGGAATGCGCTTTCCATTCCATACCTACCAAAATGAAATGACCAGTTAACATTAGCAGAATGAATAAGCTTGCTGGTTGACCTGTCAACTTTATCTGACAACGGGATGAGTGAGAATGTGTCCTTACCGCCTCGCTGTAGCCATTGCCAGTGGTCTCTTATCGGATAAGCGTGGGTTCTCCTGTGATTCACTCACCAATATAACAATATGCTAATGCAGATGACACACATGCCCCCCCCCCCCCCCCACACTTCCCCCCAAAATAATAAATAGTTATTTATTAAAGGTTTCCATGCATTATCTGTGCCTTTCCAAATAACATCTGTATTTGGGCACATCCCTACTTCCCACATTGTCAATTTGGAAGTGTTCCCCAAATTCCTTTGTCCATGCCTGATGCCATTTATTCAGAGTGAGCTTGTAATATTTGAATGTCAGATGAAATGGCATATACAATTAAATTAACTACTCCATAGAATTAAATAAACCACATCAATGTCTATAATCTGATATAATCTAGAATATTATGCCATAACAAGAACTTTTCACCATCACCTGAGCAAAAAAAAAACAAGGGGCGCATTTTGGCTTGGGAATCGTTGGGGCGCTGCTCGCTAATCACACACGATTGACAACAGGTGAAAAGTTCTCGTCTCCTAGCAACTCGGCGCACAGTTAGAGCAGACCGTTAAGTGGTTTTAAAAACCGCTCAGCGCTCAGAGTGAGTGTTCCAAGAGTGAGCGCTCGGCTACTTAACGCACCGTCAGCCAGGATACGGTACATTTTATCTTCAAGACCGCTTTCATCCACAGTGATTTACAATAAGTACATTTATCTAGAGTGAGTGACCACCATTGCGGCACCAAATTCAGAGAAGAGCGGTGACCGAGATGCGCGACTGAGCCCCATAGAGCAGCCAGCAGACGTGGGATAACGGAGTTGACTTGAGCTGAAGTTTGGAGCCTGACCATTGTTTGCAGATAGGGAGGGGCTGCTCCATATGTCACAACCCATGCCTCTAACCCTGCCTCTCTGCCTGCCCCTAACCCTATCTCCGAGAACGAGTCCCCTGGCACCTCCCAGAGGGCACAGAGGGAACTGCGGGCTCGTCGGCGTGAGCAGCTGCCGGTCATTCCGGTGATTGCACCCCATCCTGGCCAGCCACCACCTGCAGCCATTCCGGTGATTGCACCCCATCCTGGCCAGCCACCACCTGCAGCCCATCAGCCCAGGAGGTTAAGAAGCCACTCCACACAGCATGCGGCGCCAGATCGTTGACTAACTAACCTAGTGGGTACACGTCTCTAGCTCCCTGCCTCGTCTGTCTTTTGAACCTTGCCTTACCCTGTTCTCCCTGTCTTCCCAGTTCCTGCCTGACCCACGCCTGCACGATTACCCCGCTCCTGCCTGACCAACGCCTGTACGACAACCCTGCTCCTGCCTGACCCACGCCTGTACGACAACCCCGCTCCTGCCTGTCCATCGCCTGTACGACTACCACGCTCCTGCCTGACCATCGCCTGTACGACTACCACGTCCCCGCCTGACCCACGCCTGTCTACGGATCACGTTACTGCCTGCCTCTCCCCGGATCGCAATAAACGTGCCTACGGGCTTTCACCCCAATCGTGTCTGCTCTTGGGTCCTCCATCCTGATCCCTAACAGAACGATCTGGCCAAGACATGGACCCAGCGGACGTCGACGCCATACGCACTGTCATCGCCCGCCAAGGTACGCTGATTGGGAGACACGACTCTGACCTCCAACATGCGGCCAGTGCCATGCAGGGCCTCTCCACCAGCGTGAACGTGCTCGCCACCCAGGCAGCCCAAACCGACCAGGGCCTGCAGGCTCTCACCCAGGAGTTCCGGAACCTGATCGCCCACCTTACCCCTCTCCAGGCCCGAGCACCACCCCAGGACCCAGCACCACCCCAGGACCAGCCCGCCGCTCCAGCTCCTGGCGAGGCCGCTTCCCCCGCTCGGCCCCGGAGAGAGCCCAAGCTCTCCAACCCCAGGCCATTCGACGGCGACCTGGCTGAGTGCGGGCCCTTCCTGATGCAGTGCAAATTCATTTTCGCTCACCAGCCTAGCCGGTATTCTGGGGACGCGGAGAGGATTGCCTTCGTCTCCAACCTGTTGACCGGCCAACCCCTCCGCTGGTTTGAAGCAGTCTGGGAGTCAGGGGCGGCCTGTTTCGGGTCCTTTGAGACTTTCTGTGTGGAGTTTAGGAAAGTTTTCGACCATCCAGCCCACGGCCGCGACTCCGCCTCACGCCTGCTCCATCTCCAGCAGGGCACCCGGAGTGTGGCAGAATTCTCTGTGGAGTTCCGCATCCTGGCTGCGGGGAGCGGGTGGAACGATGCCGCCCTCCAGACCGCTTTCCGCTCAGGCCTCACAGAGACTATTAAGGATGAGCTGGCGCTCAGGGAAGATGCCACCTCCCTGGACAACCTCATCTCGCTCGCCGTGAAGATGGACAACAGGCTCCGGGAGCGCAGGAGAGAAAGAGCCACCCGTCCCTCTGGCTCTGTCCGGCCTCCCAGTCACCGTCCCCCAGGCCAGCCGGCCCACTTCTCGTCTCGCCCCGACTCCGCCCCCCTGCGCTCCTCTGCTCTGTCTGCCTTTCCATCCCCTGAGGACGAGCCCATGGTATTGGGCGGGGCGTCACTGATGGGCGGCGTACTCACCCCCAGCCACCAGGGGCGCCTGCACTTGGAAGCGGTGATCACATCTAACAACCGGCCGTTTCCCGTACCTGCTCTGATTGACTCGGGCGCGGACGACTGCTTCATCGATGCCACGCTCGTCCGTCAGGCCGGCATCCCCACACAACCCCGGGACACGCCCCTTGCCGTTCACGACCTCAGCGGGAGACTGCTGGCCGAGGTCACCCAGGTCACAAGGCCCTTGGAGATCCGTCTGTCTGGCAACCACCACGAGACCCTCTCCCTGCTGGTGATCTCATCACCCCAGAGTCCCCTCGTCCTGGGGCAGACCTGGCTCCGGCGCCACAACCCCCACATCGACTGGGAGACCAACAGGGTGATTGGCTGGAGTCATCACTGCCACAGGACCTGTCTCACCTCTGCCACCCCGCCTACAGAGGGCGTCAGCGCCTCACTGGAGCCACCTGACCTGTCCACGGTTCCCTCCATCTACCATGACCTCGGAGAGGCGTTCAGCAAACAGAGGGCCCTCTCCCTGCCTCCTCACCGCCCCTACGACTGTGCCATTGAACTGCTTTCAGGAGCGCCCCTGCCCTCCGGCCGTCTGTTCAACTTGTCTCGTCCTGAGAGAGAGGCCATGGAGAAATACATCCACGAGTCCCTGAACGCCGGCCTCATCAAGCCCTCCAGCTCACCCGTAGGAGCGGGCTTCTTCTTCGTGGGCAAGAAAGACGGCACCCTACGCCCGTGCATCGACTACCGGCGATTGAACGACATAACAGTCAAGAACCGCTACCCCCTGCCGCTCATCGCCTCCGCCTTCGAACCGCTCCAGGGCGCCACAGTGTTCTCCAAGCTCGACCTCAGGAACGCTTACCACCTAGTGCGCATCAGGAAGGGAGACGAGTGGAAGACGGCCTTTAACACCCCCCTCGGGCACTTTGAGTACCGCGTCATGCCCTTCGGCCTAACCAACGCCCCGGCCGTTTTCCAAGCCCTAGTGAACGACGTCCTCAGAGACCTCCTCAACCACACCGTCTTCGTCTACCTGGATGACATCCTCGTCTTCTCGCGCACCATGGAGGAGCACACCGGGCACGTCAGGCAGGTCCTCCAGAGGCTCATGGAGAACAGGCTCTACCTCAAGGCGGAGAAATGCGAGTTTCACGTGCCCACGATCCAGTTCCTGGGTTTTGTCATTGAGGCCGGGAGGGTGAGGGCTTCCCCAGAGAAGATCAGGGCGGTGGTTGAGTGGCCGGTCCCCACCACCCGCAAGGAGCTCCAACGGTTCCTGGGGTTCGCTAACTTTTACAGGAGGTTTATCCGGAACTACAGCCGGGTGGCGAGCCCCATGACAGCGCTGACATCCACGGCCATCCCCTTCGCCTGGACCCCTGCGGCGGACGTGGCCTTCAAGGCCCTCAAGGCCCTGTTCACCTCCGCACCTGTCCTCATCCAACCGGACCCCTCACTCCAATTCACCCTGGAGGTTGACGCCTCCGACACGGGGGTTGGGGCGGTCCTGTCCCAGAGGGCCGTGACGGACGGCAAGCTCCACCCCTGCGCCTTCTTCTCCCGCCGCTTGGAGCCGGCCGAGAGGAACTACGACGTAGGAAACAGGGAGCTTCTCGCGGTCCAACTCGCACTGCAGGAGTGGAGGCACTGGCTGGAGGGGACGGAGCAGCCGATCATCGTGTGGACTGACCACAAGAACCTGATCTACATCCGGGACGCAAAGAGGCTGAATCCCCGGCAGGCCAGGTGGGCTCTGTTTTTCGGCCGCTTCAATTTCACCCTGACCTACCGACCAGGGTCCCGCAATGTGAAGCCAGATGCACTCTCACGCCAGTTCTCGCCCCCGGAGCGGAGTGCAGAGCTGGACACGATTCTGCCCTCCTCCTGTGTGGTGGGTGCTCTCACTTGGGAGGTAGAGGGGATCGTGAGGGAGGCCCAGAGGACTCAGCCAGACCCAGGCGGTGGTCCGGCAAACCGCCTCTTTGTGCCTGACCAGGTCCGTACCCAGGTCCTCCAGTGGGCCCACACGTCCCAGTTCGCCTGTCACCCAGGAGCCAGCCGCACGCTAACCCTGCTTAGGCGCCGGTTCTGGTGGCCCACCATGGCCGTCGACACCACCGAGTACGTCCAGGCCTGTACGGTGTGTGCCCGGAGTAAGTCCTCCCACCAGCCCCCTTCAGGTCTTCTGCGTCCCCTGCCTGTTCCCGGCCGACCCTGGAGCCACATTGGGTTGGACTTCGTCACCGGTCTCCCCCCATCCCAGGGAAACACGGTGATCCTGACCATCATTGACCGTTTCTCGAAGGCTGCCCACTTCGTGCCGCTGCCTAAGCTCCCCTCTGCCTCTGAGACTGCGGACCTGCTGGTGACTCACGTGGTCCGTCTCCATGGCATCCCCCTCGACATTGTGTCAGACAGGGGGCCGCAGTTCACCTCTCGGGTCTGGAGGGAGTTCTGTCGGGCTATGGGGGCCACGGTCAGCCTGTCCTCGGGCTTCCACCCCCAGACCAACGGGCAGGCGGAACGGGCCAACCAGTACCTGGGCACTGCCCTGCGGTGCATCACGGGCCGGAGCCCGGCCTCTTGGAGCGAGCGCATCTCCTGGGTCGAGTACGCCCACAACACCCTGCCCAACGCCTCCTCAGGTCAGTCCCCGTTTGAGTGCTCCCTGGGTTACCAACCGCCCCTTTTTCCTGAGCAGGAGGAGGAGCTGGCTGTCCCGTCAGTCCAGGCCCACATTGACCGCTGCCGCAGGATCTGGAGGACCGCCCGCTCGGCCCTGCTCCGCTCCACCCGCAGAAGCCAGCGGTATGCCGACCAGCGTCGGACCCCGGCCCCCAACTATGTGCCTGGCCAGGAGGTCTGGCTCTCCTCCAGGGACATTCCGCTGCGGGCAGGTTGCAGGAAGCTGGTCCCCCGCTTCCTCGGCCCCTACGTCATTGAGAGCGTGGTCAACCCTGTGGCGGTCAAGCTCAGGTTGCCCCCCGCCATGAGGATCCACCCGGTCTTCCACGTCTCCCGGATCAAGCCTGTGAAGGTCAGTCCCCTTTGCCCCCCAGGCGATGCTCCCCCCCCCGTCCGCCTCATCGACGACCATCCGGCCTGGACTGTCCGGCGGTTGCTGAGGGTCCGTCGCCGGGGCCGGGGTCTGCAATACCTTGTCGATTGGGAGGGTTATGGGCCTGAGGAGCAAAGCTGGGTGCCCCGCAGGCACATCCTGGACCCCTCTCTTGTCCGGGATTTCCACCGGGCCCACCCTGGCCTGCCTGGTCGGTCGCCGGGAGTCGCCCGTAGAGGGGGGGGTCCTGTCACAACCCATGCCTCTAACCCTGCCTCTCTGCCTGCCCCTAACCCTATCTCCGAGAACGAGTCCCCTGGCACCTCCCAGAGGGCACAGAGGGAACTGCGGGCTCGTCGGCGTGAGCAGCTGCCGGTCATTCCGGTGATTGCACCCCATCCTGGCCAGCCACCACCTGCAGCCATTCCGGTGATTGCACCCCATCCTGGCCAGCCACCACCTGCAGCCCATCAGCCCAGGAGGTTAAGAAGCCACTCCACACAGCATGCGGCGCCAGATCGTTGACTAACTAACCTAGTGGGTACACGTCTCTAGCTCCCTGCCTCGTCTGTCTTTTGAACCTTGCCTTACCCTGTTCTCCCTGTCTTCCCAGTTCCTGCCTGACCCACGCCTGCACGATTACCCCGCTCCTGCCTGACCAACGCCTGTACGACAACCCTGCTCCTGCCTGACCCACGCCTGTACGACAACCCCGCTCCTGCCTGTCCATCGCCTGTACGACTACCACGCTCCTGCCTGACCATCGCCTGTACGACTACCACGTCCCCGCCTGACCCACGCCTGTCTACGGATCACGTTACTGCCTGCCTCTCCCCGGATCGCAATAAACGTGCCTACGGGCTTTCACCCCAATCGTGTCTGCTCTTGGGTCATCCATCCTGATCCCTAACACCATATGTGAGTTGCGATTGACAGCCGATGAAGAGTGTGGAGCAGGGGTATTACATGCATTACATGAATGAGGATTTGGGTATAACACCGGTTGGTTTGCAGCATTCTGCATGTACAGCACACTGAAGAGGTGTGATGGCAGAGGCAGGCAGCCTAGCCAGAAGTGAGTTGCAATAGTCATGCTGGAGATAACAAAGTGCCCGGACCAGGAGTTCCGTCGTGACAAACAGGCATATCTTTCGAATGTTCCAGAGGAAACTCTACAGGAGCGTGCTATCACTGTGATGTTGGCCGTACTGGCCAGCTGGTCGACCAACAACACCCCACGGTTCTTGGCTGTCTGGGAGGGGGACACAGTGGTGTCCTCATTAGTGATGGAAGAGTCCCAGAGAGGGCAGTCTTTCCCAGGGAGGAAGAGCAGCTCTGTCTTGTCCAGACTGAGCTCAAGGTGGTTCGCAAACACCCAAGCACGGATGTCTGCAAGCAACGCAGAGATGTGCGTCGACATCTGTGCATCCGAAGGGGGTAAAGAAAGAGGGTTGAGTGTCGGCTGTATAGCGATGATAAGAAGAACCGTGTGAGGAGATTACAGAGCCGAGAGATGTGGAGTACAGAGAGAACTATAAGGACCAAATCCAAGGACCAAAGCTTGAGGGACACCTGTGGACACCGCTGATGAATCCAGAAGGACGACAGATGAGAAGGAGGACGCTCTGGTGGTGTGGACGGCTTCTGTTACAGCTGTTACAGCATTGAGCGCACTGATTTTATGCATTTGTAGAGAGAATCTGATCCCACTCACGGCATCAAGAAATGTGGTAGAAAAGTTGTAAGGTTTGAAAAACACATACAAAATAATGCCCTCCTCCCACGTATGATGTGTGTCTGTACTCCATGTCTCTCATTCCTGTCTGTACAGATTCAGAACCCCAAGTCCAAGTTCCAGTAGGTTTATTTGTTATATGTATAGGGTAAGGGTACAATATACAGTGACATGCTTAGACAGGAGCAGACCTCGGTGACAGGAGCAGACCTCGGGGACAGGAGCAGAATAGCGTTAGGAATGCTAGTGCCGGCCATGGGTACAGGTGTGGGAGTGGAGGCCTGGCCAGGGGGGTGAGGAGAGGGGAGAGGAGTGGGGATAGGAGAGGGGGGAGGAGTGGAGTGAGGAGAGGGGGGAGGTGAGGAGAGGGGGGAGGAGTGAGGAGAGGGGGGAGGTGAGAGGGGAGGGGTGAGGACAGGGGTGAGGAGAGGAGAGGGGGAAGGAGAGGGGGGAGGTGAGGAGGGGTGAGGACAGGGGAGGGGTGAGGACAGGGGTGAGGAGAGGGGGAAGGAGTGAGGAGAGGAGTGAGGAGAGAGGGGAGGAGAGGAGTGAGAAGGCTGAGGAGAGGGATAAAAGTAAACAGGTGAGGATGGGTTGCCTGGCTACAGCCCCTTAATCTGAATTTTCCAATTTTTTCGAAATGCGATTCACGGTCTGGACAGGCTCTCCTCCAGAGCGCTCGCATGGTCGGAATTCCAACCAGGCCAATCAGCACCCTTTGAATTAAACTGCGCAACGTGATTTGTTGGGGATGAATAGCTGAGGACTCCTTAGGCAATGCCCATCTCGGAAAACGTCTGCAATGGCAGCTTGACCAGTCTGAATAATGAAGTGAAATGAAATGGCAAGTCAGCCTGAGTGTTAGACTAAAGTATGTGGGTGAGGAAGGTGAGGATAGGGGTGAGGAAGGTGAGGATAGGGGTGCGTAGATTGGGAGAACTAGGGTGAGCAGTGACAGGTGGGTAAATGGGGGAGGAGAGGAGTGAGGATGTGAGGTGAAAGGGGTGAGGAGAGGTGTGAAGAGAGGCAGTGGGTAGAGGGGTGTGGGGAAGGGGGAGGGTCAGTGAGGAGGGCGGGGCAGAGAGGTGAAGAGAACGGGTGAGGAGAAGGGTGAGGAGAAGGATGCGTGTGGCTATGGGTGTGTGAGGGGTTATTAATAGGGCATTCCAGGGCTGAAGATAAGGCAGTAGCCAGTGACATGAGATAACTTAAATGGATTTATCTACAGCTGCTGAAAATCAATCAAGGCAAACTTGTGTGTGTGTTTGTGTGTGCGTGTCTGTGTGTACGCATGCGTGTGTGTGTGTGTGTGAGAAAGACACGCACGCTCGCGCACACACAGTAAAATCATCTCATTAAATGTTCATCCAACCAGCATCAGGCCAGGGGATGAGTAGGCTACAGCTGGCAGGAGAAGGAGGGAGAGGGAGTGGGGAAGGAGGGGAGAGGAGGTAGTTTTTTCCTCTGTGTTTTCGATTAGTTTGGTTTCAAATGACATAAATTGGTTTGGTTTCAAATGACTGTACATTGTATATGATTGTTCACGCTTAAACATATATCTGCCATCTGCATCCGCTGGCCATGCGCAGTGATTGAAAGCACATCAGTAACTGTTCTACCAGCCTGTGCAAAAATAACATAAACTCCGTCTCCAAATGACTCATCGTAACATTTACTGTGCCGTATGTGGCAGGAGACAATAGCAGGTTAAGCAAAATGCTGAAACAGAATGCTTTTAGGTTTAGCCTTGAAAAACTAATTATTAGGTACAGTTTTACAGAGGTAGACTTTTTATCAAAAATACACACAAAAGTATAATCCACATTTATTTTTACCACCCACATGCCAACGCCTCTCAATTTGTGTTTGTAGCTATAATCTATGGTGTCAGACTAAATGTCCACATTTAGGAAAAGCCAATGTACTACTACTTGACAGAACTCACAAGTGCATCTTCAACAAGTGTTGAGGATAAGAGCATAAGAGCATAATCTAGTGCTGAAGGCAAAGTGCAAGAATAGCAATAGGTGCTTAAGAGGGTGGATCGTTCTGCTTCTTGAAGAGATTTTTGAACCTGCGGCGAAATATGGATGGGCAGCGACTCTGCTGTCCTGACGTCAGTGGGCAGTTCGTTCCACCACTGCGGGTCCAGGACAGAGAAGAGCCATGACCGTGTCGATCGACCGCGGGGGCCTCGGAGTGACGGGGCATCCAGTCGCCCCGAGGTAGCAGAGCGTAGCGGTCGGGAGGGGGTGTAAGGTTTGACCATGGCCTGGAGGTAGGAGGGGGCTGTTCCTTTCATTGCCCTGTAGGCTACAAGTCTTCCTGTCACCATTTGCTCGCTATGAGCTTAAAAATAAAATATAAATGACAAGCAGCTAATTAATGCGCCTCCCAAGGAAACAGTGGAGGTATATAAATAATAATCCCACCACCGAACAAAAAGGACCTAAAGTTATTTTTGAAAAGTGTTTAAACTGATCGCGTTTGACTATTATCATGGATTGTTTGCTTTTTGCCGCTGACGCACCGGAAGTTTACTTGGATTTTACTAGTGACAGAAAATTACATTGAAAGGGTCTATTTTAGCTGCATTGAATACCGACACAAAATACAATAGGCTTCCGTGCAATGATGGTTTTATCGATTGGCACTATTGATTTACAATCTTAAGTAAGTAACTTTGTTCTGCTCTCACCCAGTTAAATGAACAACAAATCTCATGGCTTACAGGAAGTTACACAAATTATTGTAAGCTCAGGCAAACAATCAGTGAACACATTGACAAAAAAATAATCTTTACAACATTTTGAAAAGTGCCTTGAGAGGAACAATCTAGCAAAATACAACTAAAGAACAAAATAAGTAAACACTTATGAATACAATTCAAAATGGATGACATAAAATCAATTATTGTGATATTTGCTGCGAGAGAGCCAGAACACAACAGGGAGAGAGTTACCTTAGCTTCCTGCGATGTATACTCACTCACTCACTCACTCACTCACTCACTCGCACGCACGCACACACACACACACACACACACACACACACACACACACACACACACACACTGGTATAATCACCAAAATAAGTTAAAAGTAAATGAGTACATGGACACAAGATTACTGAATGAAGGGAACACATGATAGCTGGTGATATCTAAGAAGGACCCATAATAAAGGTTATGCGGTGGGTTACTCTTATCAGAGCCAACTGCTTTGCCATTGGAGCAATATATAATAATAAACAACACTGAACCACAAAATACCGTTGGATCATGCAGGGAGTATTTTGAACATCAGAATAATTTTGTTCTATTAGTATGCTATCCCCCAGAAGGATCAGGGATAGACAATATCAATCAATCAAAGCTTTATTTATATAGCGCATTTCATACCCAGAGGCAACACAATGCGCTTAACAGAGAACAAGGGAGGTGGGCATACGACCCACTCTCTACATAGTCCAGAGGGAAGCAAAAAAACAGTAATCACCTGGGGGCCAGATAAGTGAGCTGTAAAAATTCTTCCCTGACCCCTCTCAACAAGGCGATCGAGCAAGCTCCTGGAGTATGTTTGTCTATATGCCCCTTCCTGTTGTCGACCAGGACCAATCATTCCATTAGCAATGGCAGATTCCAGTAGTATGGTGTGTTGGGCTCCAGGCGTATTGGGGGAACTGACATAGGCAGCAGCATGGGCCCAGTCTGGGTGATGGTGGTCTCACATGGTGGAGGAACTGGAGTGAAGCTGGAGGTTCAGATCCAGTACAGCCCACTCCCACCGTACCAGTACGAGTGGGGAGACAGAAGGATCGGGGGTTGTGTCTTATGATACACAGAGCACCCTTTGGACTTTCCCTGCATCTCGGCTGTGGCAACTACATCTCCTGCTGTCGTGCGGAACACACTGGCCAGGTAGATAAGGTACTGGGCCTGTAAGAATGACAATGCATGTTTTGTAAAGGAAAAACCTTACTTGGTTTAGTTTAGATTTCAAAGAACACGCTGAGTGGTCGGTTAAGCTGGTTTTAAACAAAGGCAATAGTTTTATTCTGTTACGATTCTGCAGTCGGACTCTAGCACAGGAAGTGAATCCGGGCAGAGTGAGTCAGATGTGGACGAGGTCGATAGGTTATACAGTGAAAAAGGAAGTGACATAGTTTCAGGATGAAGAGGACAGGGAAGTGATGTCACACGGGAAGAATTTGTAGTTTTAACAGACTGATCTATGAGAACGAACTACAAAGTTAGAACAACAGTCAAGTAGGAAAACAGAACACTTTGGTGAGACTTGAAATTCATTCACAGTTTCAACACTGAGTTAACATTTCTCTTATCCCAATAAAATTGTCCGTTTGCAACTTGATCAGAAAAAAACCCAGTCACCCTATTAGTAATAGTGATTGTCTTATAAGGTGGCGTCTGCCTCTAGCTGTTTAAAGGCAAGAACTGTGGTTGAGTTCTCACATTATGAAGGATGATGTCCTTGAAAGAACTGGTACAGTTCTCCTGTATAAGTAGGAGTGTGCAGTGTAAGAATTAATGAGTTACATTAACCAACAGTAGCTGGAGTGCAGTACCACACCGCCTCAGGTCCACTGATGCTCAGGTTCAATGATGCTCAGGTCCACTGATGCTCAGGTCCAATGCCTCCTCGGCACCTTGGAAACACACACAGGATGCTTGTAGGATGGTTGAATTGTTGACAGTTGAATACTGGCCACTACAAAACACACATCACACAACATTTAGCCACAAACTTTACTTTTACTGTGTACACAATGACAAAGCAAGTTCATTTGTTGAATATGGGCCACTTTCCGGTTGAGGATAATGGTATAAAACCCCAATATAGGCTATTGCTGCACTGCCAACTAGTTTACAAGCACACCCGGACATCTTTCAGGAGGGATGGGACAACAACCTCTTGCGGACCCAACAAAACCTGACTCCCAGGCAGTTATGGGAAGCGGGTCAAATGCAAAATCCTTTTATGGATCCAGGAGGTATTGCATACATTGATTTCAAATGTGTAGCCACTTCAAAAAAAGATTCAGATCACGGTCTCGCAATGTAACACACTTCATCCGATTGGGTGATTTGCTGGATGATTTGTTAAATGATTTTTGCTGACTCACACACGGGGTGAATGCTCCACTGCCAGACAGCCAAATCACTACAGAACAAATGGAGCTGCTGAGGAAACACATTGGCCCTCTGGAACCTTCCGAGTCATTTGGCGCAGGCATTTTATTGAACACTGGAGTATGTTTACTTTGGGAAACATTGCGAGGGCAGACTTCAGTCTGGACTGAATGAAATTGTACCTACTCCGACACCATTACAGCTAAACACGTCAAACTTTTTGACAGTTGAACTGTCGAGAACTCTGTTGCATTTACAGATAGTCCAACAGAAACAAACGAACCAGTCCTGTGCGCTGGGCTGTCTTCCTGTAGGGGCTGTGGGGGAGTCGCTGCTGGAAGATGAACAGTTCTGTCTGGCCTGGAAGATGCAACACTAATATCTGTACATAAATCTTACACATTAGTATATTAATCTTAGACATTATCCATGGTCATGAAAGGTGTACTCAGGATATTGTCTTGTGGTGGTAGCAGAGATTCAGAGTTCAATTTCAGAGCTGTTCGGCGTAGCCTACTGCAAACTCAAATGTTTCAGTTTAAAAGTTGCAAATCTCTCGTTAAAACCCTCTGTTCTCACCAGAGGTGAAGAGTTTGTGGAAATTCCTAAGATCCTGGCGTCGACTACACAGAGATCTTAGAGAGCAGGTAGCAGATCAACAAATCCACCGATACAGATTGATTTTCATCAATCAGGCACAAGCTTGGTTACGTGTTACAAGAACACAAACATGAGACAGACATGAGAGAGCACTGAGAGGGATAGATATGTCCAACCTAATGTTTTTAACCACACAAATTAGTTAGAGTTGAATGAGAATGAATGAGACCTATTCAGGAATACCTCCCTCACCCGCTATGAGATCAAAGTCAGAGAGAGTTAGAGAGAGAAAAAAAGAGTAGATGCCTTTGGGTTTACATGTAGATTGATTCTAGTATTTATGCTGCTCTTATCTGGCTTACTACTCAGCCCATCTAAATGACCTCCAGTTCCCATCGAGGAAGCCTTGGATACAAAGCCCTTGTGTGTCTCTGTTGGCCCTGCTGGGTGAACCCGTGTTCACACTGAGCCTCGGCGCCGGGGTGCAGAGCTGCTCGCATGCCTCGGTAGTTCATGCGTTGCCGTAGTGAATCATGTCATGCACCCCTCCTGAAATCATCAGGGTCATTTGATTGGCAGAGCCCGCCGGACCACCCGCCCCCCTGTGTTGTCACAACGGCAAACCTTCGGGGAATACCTTGACCCAGAAACGGACGGGTCATCGAAATCAACAGCACCTCTGAGTCTTGTATATGAATAGATAAAGTGTTAACATCATGTTAATCAGAGATGTGATGTCAGTGATGTGTGTCTGTGTATGAGGTGTCTATTAGAGATAGATCTCACATGTTAGTTTTGACTGGATCCCCTCCTGCCTTAAGTGGTGGCCATTAAGTATGGAGAACACAATAGTAGACTAAATGCAGGGGATTCATTGATTATGAGAAAGTGTGTATGTGTGTGTGTGTGTGATTATGAGAAAGGTGAGGGTGTGTGTAAATTGTGTGTGTGTTGTACTGTAGCATTCTAAGAGTTAGAACTATTAAATATTACTATATGACTAAGCATAATTTATAATTGTACCACAGTTATTACAAATATGAAGGAATATGTATTTAATACATTAAATCAACTCGTATATGGGGCACCACCCTGTTCTGTACAGGGAAACAGATAACCTTTATCAATAGTTGAATTTATCAATCTCAGTCTGAAGGAGGAGGTCTTGACTCAATGAAGTGATCTAAAGATCATGTGATGATGCTACGATGTGATCAAAGCTTAATAATATTCATTGAAGTTTTATTAAAATAACATGAAAACACAATTCAATAATAGATGGAAAAACAAATGTGGCAATATGAAAACACAGCAGAAATGAAATGAATGATGTCATAGATTATCACAGGGTATCCTAAATTCTCTAAACTTAAACAACACTTGCATCAACATCACAACGAAGGTGAACAGTTTGGTTTGCGACCGTACGTGGTGTTTTGGCGCGCTGGCTCAGATGCTGCTGTCGGCATGAAGAATTGAAGAGGCACGTGACTGATGGTTGTTTGGTTTGATGCAGGGTGTAGCACGCCTGCGCTCCCGTTGAAACAGTGGTGGTAGCAGAGATTCAGAGTTCAATTTCAGAGCTGTTCGTCGTAGCCTACTGCAAACTCAAATGTTTCAGTTTAAAAGTTGAAAATCTCTCGTTAAAACCCTCTGTTCTCACCAGAGGTGAATCGTTTGAAGAGTTTGTGGAAATTCCTCGATTCCTCAATCCACCGATACAGATTGATTTTCATCAATCAGGCACAAGCTTGGTTACGTGTTACAAGAACACAAACATGAGACAGACATGAGAGAGCACTGAGAGAGATGGATATGTCCACACTTATAAAGGGCAGGAAACTGAAGTGTGTCCTGTTTGCACGGACAGCAACAATTGGTCATAGGTTGACTTAGCAGCATCGAACGAGTTATCTACAAAACACAGTAACACTTGGGTACAAATGCAATGCATCATTGCCCATACTTTATTCCTAGGGCTCATTCACATTGTGGTTGCATCACGTAGTTGGGAGAAAGTAAGTGAACTTTATTAAAGACAGAGAGAAAGAATGTCAATCCTCCTTGTTTCACTGTGTGAGCCTGCTGGGAGAGTGTTAGTGCAACTAGTTTATTACCCCAGTGGGGGAAAAGGCCATTGTGAGGAGAGAAAGAGTTTATGATTCTCAAAATCCCATTTCCAGGGACTGTGTCCTTTGACTAGAGAGGGTTCTGTCAGCTTTACTGTGGGTTTGAAAGGAACCAGTCGAAATGAGCCACGTTTTCCCCCCACGTGACCTCCCATTGATCAGTCACTGTCTAGGGGAGAGCACGATGCTCCTGGCTTGAGCCTGGAGGGCTGCAGATCTTCATCAGCTCAGTCTCACATCACCAACATTCCTGTCAGTGAGATGGCCTCACAGTATGGTTGTATACTACCTGTATACTATTTGACATGACTATAATCTGCTACAGTGTGTGTGTGATTATGAGAAGGATGAGGGTGTGTGTAAATGATACGTGTGTGTGTGTGTGTGTGTGTATGTGTGTGATTATGAGAAGGATGAGGGTGTGTGTAAATGATACGTGTGTGTGTGTATGTGTGTCAGCAAGTGTGTGTGTGTGTGATTATGAGAAGGATGAGGGTGTGTGTAAATTATATGTGTGTGTGTGTGTGTGATTATGAGAAGGATGAGGGTGTGTGTAAATTATATGTGTGTGTGTGTGTACTGTGTTTGAGTTTGTGTCGGATCTGCTTCATCCATGATATCTACAACCGCCGGAGAGAACCAGGACTGTTTGAGCAGATGACTGATCCCAGCATGGAGCGGACGGGCAACACGTCCGGCCCGCTACAGAACGCATAAACTAGATCTGCTCCACACATAAACTAGATCTGCTCCTCACACTACAGAACGCATGAACTAGATCTGCTCCACACATAAACTAGATCTGCTCCTCACACTACAGAACGCAAAAACTAGATCTGCTCCTCACACTACAGAACGCAAAAACTAGATCTGCTCCTCACACTACAGAACGCAAAAACTAGATCTGCTCCACACACTACAGAACGCATGAACTAGATCTGCTCCACACACTACAGAACGCATGAACTAGATCTGCTCCACACACTACAGAACGCATAAACTAGATCTGCTCCTCACACTACAGAACGCAAAAACTAGATCTGCTCCACACACTACAGAACGCATGAACTAGATCTGCTCCACACACTACAGAACGCATGAACTAGATCTGCTCCACACACTACAGAACGCATAAACTAGATCTGCTCCTCACACTACAGAACGCATGAACTAGATCTGCTCCTCACACTGCAGAACGCATGAACTAGATCTGCTCCTCACACTGCAGAACGCATAAACTAGATCTGCTCCTCACACTACAGAACGCATAAACTAGATCTGCTCCTGACACTACAGAACGCATGAACTAGATCTGCTCCTGACACTACAGAACGCATGAACTAGATCTGCTCCTGACACTACAGAACGCATGAACTAGATCTGCTCCTCACATACAGATGTGGGAACATAAGAATGTAACTTGACCCGCGGTATTCTAACAGGCGCTTTACGTCATTCCGCACCACCGCTCGCCTGCCCATAGGGGCGCAGTAATACCACTCATTGACCCATTGCTGGCTCGCACATTAGATTAGCCTACCGTTCTCAAACTCCTTGTTGTCTGTCTGGTTGTAATTTAATTATTACGAACAAAGCCTATCTATTTATAGTTTCTATCTCTGTAACTGTCGCCGGGTCTATATCTGTTAACTGTCGGGACAAGTAGAAGTTTAATACATTAGGCTGAGTGTTCTCATATGGAACATGGCATCAGGACGAGTAAGATGGCTAACGGAGATGACCAGAGATGTGTTTGAAATGGTTCACTCACTCCCTCCCTATTACCATGGATGTATTGAGTGCGACTCATAGTGAACTACATGGGGAATGATTTAACAGTTTTGGGACACATGGAATGTAACTGCGTAAGATATTCATGACTCAAACAAGCAGACGCGCCGATCACTGATGGCAGCAGGTTGAAATATCAGGTAGTAGCCTAGGCTATTCAGGTTCCATGTTTAGTTGAATGATAAATCCCATATAAATGGTTGGAATTCTAATGATGTGCAAGTGTGATTTTGTCAACTTAATGCTGTCTGCTAATAGCAGGCTGTGAAGCTGCACGATGAGACCGTGATAGCACGTTAGCTCACGACAGCAGCTTCCATAATATTAACGGTAGCTGTCGGTGGCTAAAAAGCAGATAGATAACTTTACAACGTTGATTCCTGTAGCTATTTTGATGCTATAAGTTCAACTTCTGTTTCTCGGGCAGGAACGGAGACGAACTCGCATTAGCAGCAAAGCAGCTAGAGGAATGATCGCGCGGTCTCTTTAGCCCTGAGACCATCAGGCAGGCAGCAGGAGGTCGTTGAAGGCTTTATATATTATTATGATATTATGTCTAATAATACATTCGTTGAAAGTAGGCTACACAGGCTGATCTACTATACGGAATTGGACCGAGGAGTGTTCTCATATGGAACTATGCTGCACACGCCCGCCCGCGACAAGAGCTGAATTGTAGTCAGCTTGCCCCGCTGCGCGCAGGACGCGTGCCTCCCCCGCTCCGAGCAGAACGCAGGCGGAATGTCGCTCCCCGTCTGAAACGGCCTTGACTCCTGGAATCCCAAGGTCTTTCATATTGAAATTATCTTGATGGCCTGGGAAGAGACGTGTTAAGGGAGTGCATCAGTCGTGAGCCTTGACAGTAGGCTACCAGCCTGCGCTGCGCTCAGAACAAAGTTGGATGAATGGATGGACTTTTTGGAATCCTGCAAAAATGTTTATTGCGCTCTAAAATCATGAAAGCATAAATGTAAAAATGCAGCAACAGAAGTAGTCTAGATGAGATGGTGGTTTAAATGAATGGCAACACATAAATTCAATGGCCGGTCATGGCAAAGCACCCGCTAACGCAGGCTACCCCCCTCCCACGATCCAGGGCTATTTGAATATAAAAGAATATGGGGGGGTGGGGGGTTACAATAGTCTAGTCCAGGTTCGCTGGAGGACCTGTATTTTCAGTGTTTGCTGGTAGCGGACTGCATCGATCAATGCAATGACTCTTCAGTTTTACCCTTTTCATCAATAAAACATCATTTTTACAACCATGTCTCATTGATTGGGAAGGCATTTAGAGCTGCCGGTCTATTAGCCTACATTCGGACTCAGAGGATGACATAACTGTTTATTGAGAAACAATTGGCTATATAAAGAAATACCACAATGCATGTAGTCTAGATATATTACATTATGGTTATACACTTTATGGTAGACTGCCCGCTCGCTAAGCAGGCTACATTGTGGCTGTTTTGTTCATCGCCTATAGGCTACACATTAGAAAAATGTTTTTTTTTATATAGACCTAGAAGGAATCATTTCCTATTTTAATACAATTCAAATTCTGCTTAGAGGGAATTATTTTCAACGGACATTATGACCTGAGCATAATTAATAATTATCTAAGTTAATATAGGCCTATGAGAACGCAACGCTTTTTACGATAGGCTAGGCCTATACGTCTTGTGATTGTACTGTAGCCTAGGCTACAACTTAAGGCTTGCCCTATTGAATTCATTTTATAGGCTACTCATTATTATCGAATTATCTAGTTGATATATGAATAAAACAATAAGCCGTTTTAATGGCTATGGGCTACTAGTTGTAGCTATATGATGCGCTCTGCTCTTACGCACGGTTGAGGCGGCAGCTCAAATACACAGCCAACTGGAGATGTCGCGTCTGGGGAGGCTCTGCGTCTCTCCACCAGTCCCCAGCGAGTCCAAGCTATTCCCAATGAATAATACTTAGGCCTATTTATAATAGCCTACATAGCGCAAAACTGTTCATATAATAGGCTGTAGCCAGCGCGAAACTGCGCATTCCCTATAGCCGTTCATTGAACAGCTGGCGGCCGGTAGGCTATAAATAAATAAAAACATACACGATATTTTGTTATTTGAATGATCTTGAATATATATATTCAAGATCATTCAAATAACAACATATTGTGTATGTTTTTTTCATTTATAATTTAACAATAGGGGGTGCAACAGAACACAATTTTAGGGAAAGTCATTGACAGGCGGACTTCAATGTTTTATTAAAATATAGTTATGTGCAAATGAAAACCCACAATCGTCCTATGGACCTTACCCCGATTTTGGAAATCAGATAAAGGCGTTCACAAGACCATTTCAATAATCGCATTATTACAATTATCGGTTGATGTCTCACTGTCAAACCTGCCGCTATGCACAAGATAGTTAATGTCCGGATATGATTGGCAATGAGTGATCTTTACTCATGGCGACTATTTCAATTTTGTATGGATCCACAAGTCGATCAAGCTTATTTTTTCTTTGTATCGTGCTGAAGCCATATAGCCTACTGCGCTCAGACTTGGCTACATTATGCCCTGTCTTCAAATTTACTTCCGGGGTTTACGAGTAGCCTAACAGTTGAATGCGTTCCAGAAACAAAACGCAAAACCCTCACGTTCACCACATCTTTACTAACAAATATATTTACAATACTGTTATTTTGCGCATTTGACCAAACAGCCACCACGTCTTGACCCGACGTCAGTTGCCGAGATAGATAGGCTACTGTAGGCCTAGATATATTATAGGTGTTCGTAATAATTAAATTACATCGAGGTGGATAAAACATGTGTTTGAGAACAAGGTAATAATAACAATTAAACGTTATTTGTATAGCCCCTTTCATACAGATACCTTCAGCTCAAAGTGCTTTACAACAGAGCATTTAAATTAAAGAATGTGAAATTTAATGATGCTTCATTCGTAGACTATAGGAGAAAAACAGAGCCCAGCCTGCTAAATCTACTCAAAGACGCCACCTGGCGGTAGTGCATCACTAAAACGAAATAACACCCGTCTGAAATCCCACGAGATTTCCAACGGGATTTCCCTGCCAAATACCGCGACGTGAAATGCTGCAGCAAGTTACATTCTTATGTTCCCACATCTGTAAACTAGATCTGCTCCTCACACTACAGAACACATAAACTAGATCTGCTCCTCACACTACAGAACGCATAAACTAGATCTGCTCCTCACACTACAGAACGCATAAACTAGATCTGCTCCTTACACTACAGAACGCATGAACTAGATCTGCTCCTCACACTGCAGAACGCATGAACTAGATCTGCTCCTCACACTACAGAACTCATGAACTAGATCTGCTCCTGACACTACAGAACGCATGAACTAGATCTGCTCCTCACACTACAGAACGCATAAACTAGATCTGCTCCTCACACTACAGAACGCATGAACTAGATCTGCTCCTGACACTACAGAACGCATGAACTAGATCTGCTCCACACATAAACTAGATCTGCTCCTCACACTGCAGAACGCATGAACTAGATCTGCTCCTCACACTACAGAACGCATAAACTAGATCTGCTCCTCACACTACAGAACGCATAAACTAGATCTGCTCCTCACACTACAGAACGCATAAACTAGATCTGCTCCACACATAAACTAGATCTGCTCCTCACACTACAGAACGCATAAACTAGATCTGCTCCTCACACTACAGAACGCATAAACTAGATCTGCTCCTCACACTACAGAACGCATAAACTAGATCTGCTCCTCGCACTACAGAACGCATAAACTAGATCTGCTCCTCACACTACAGAACGCATGAACTAGATCTGCTCCTCACACTACAGAACGCATGAACTAGATCTGCTCCTCACACACACATCCCCGTGGCTAGTAAGAGACTGAACATTGCCCAACACTACACACTGTAGCTTACACCACTGAACTCGTCTCCTCGGATGATTTCTCACATGATTTGCAGTGAGAAACGACACTTAGATTCTTTGCAAGGATGATGAAGATGAGGATTCGGAACGGGAAAAAGATTGCCAAGTGATAGCATGTCTGAATGGCTGCTCCATGTATCATTGTGGCTATTGGGAGATCTGGCTGGCTCTAAGAATAAAGCAATAACAGATCAATTGTGTTCTCAGCCAACATCGTAAAACAGCGTCTTGGCTCATCTAAGCAGCAATAATATGCATCATCATGACATAATTAAAAGTCTGCGTTCAATAACAAATCAAGCCTATTGAATATCGGTCTATCTAAACCTGACCAGTCATAAGTTTAATGGTGTAAATAGCAGATTTTAATTGGTTGAACTGACTCCTCAATATAAATACTGCCGCACAGTACAATCAAAATGCCAGCTTACCGGTGGTATAGCTGGCTAGAGTAGTGTTGATCTTGTCATGGAACTTTAGAGACTACTGGCCTCAAACCTTTCAGATCTCAGCCTTTGTTCTTAAAACCTATTGATCCAGTCCCCTGCCTTTTGCCATTCCAAACACCTCTGTCTTCCTCTCTTCTTTGTAACGACAAACACCCCTGCCGTGGTTTTCTCACCACGACAGGAAGACTCACACCTCAGACTTCCTGTTTGGCCTAGGGTGATTTTTCCATTGTTCTATTGTCTCCAACTGAAATATATTCAAAGTATACCGCACTTTCTCTGTATTTCTCGACCACTGTTGATGATGTCCGTCACTCTATTATGACGTGTACAGATGGGTTAGCCAACCAAATCTCTGATAGCGTCACATCCATGTATTGCTCGAATATAAGGCCGCGCAAGACGAGCCTACTTCACTTCTGTTCGGATGAACCACTCTGTGATTTATCCTGAAGTCCTTGCGCTCGCATGTTTTCTCAATAAATCAGACTTGACCTTTTTGAGCGAACCTTGGCAAATTTACTTTCAATCAGATTTAATTTTAATCTTTTCTTTTTGCCGCTGCTTTTTATTAAATCAAGTAATTATTCATTCATACGCTGCACTCTAACTTTTATTCCTGTATTTTATTTTTCATGCATTTTGTTTTAAATGTCATTCTTTGCATTTTATCTTGATGCTTTTAATGTCTCATGTAAAGCACTTTGAATTGCCTTGTTGCTGAAATGTGCTCTACAAATAAACGGGGAGGTGAAGCCCTGGTTGAGGTGTTCATGTGGTTACGGTTTATATTCATGTTGGTTTCCATGTACAGTTTCCATTAGATATACACTCTCCTCCTCTGGATTAACCTCTCAGTGGATTCAGTTGAGTTTACTTTACTAATTTGCATACCCTCGGTGTCGGGTTAAAACTACCTATCTCCAAAGTTTTCAGAATGCCGAAAAGAACATTCCAACTTCTGTTTTTGAAATAAAAATCACATTTGATGCTGTTGAAATTCAATAAATTGAATTGGTTCCAGGGCTGGGAGGTGTCCAGATGTAGGGCAGTCCCAGGGTAGTCCCGTCTTTCAATTGATGTAAAATAGATTAATAAATAAAACATCTCCAAAATGGTGTTAAGTGGCTTTCACCCAACAACAATGGTATACAAAACACACAAAGAGTACAAATGGTAAATGGACTGCATTTATATAGCGCTTTTCCACCTTAGCGGCACTCAAAGTGCTTTACAATGGCCTCTCATTCACCCATACACACACACATTCACACACCAATGGCGGTAGCTGCCATGCAAGGTGCTAACCTGCTCATTGGGAGCAATTTGGGGTTAGGTGTCTTGCTCAAGGACACTTCGACATGTGGACAGTCGGAGCTGGGATTCGAACCACTGACCCTTCAATCATTGAACGACCCGCTCTACCAACTGAGCTACAGCCGCCCCTCCAATGTAAAGAAGAGTATCCAAAACTCCCAAAGAAACTCCATCAATATGGATTGTTCCTCAGAGACGGTGACGGCACAGCTACAGTACACAGGGCGCCCAGCTGAGTGTCTCTAGGACCAGTATTTAGGCTGTGGACACTCAGGATGACATAATGAACCATCTTGGTTATCACCTACCAGAGGACTATCACAACACCAACACCCGTGGACTCGCACCATCACATGACACTACCATCACATGACACTACATCACATGACACTACGGAGTGCAGGATTATGCCTTTTTATGCTGCTATGCTGGCGACATGGTCTGTGGTCCAATAACTTTACTGTAGGAAGTCTGAATTCATGGTGAGGGCTTGGATTATGGTACTATAAAAACAAATGGTTGCTATAAAGAAACACAGATCCCAGGGGCGAGGCCACTGGGCGGGCCAGTGCTTCCCAGATTGACAGCTGGCCCACCCAATCAAAAGTGCTGTAGCCAAACATTTGAATGAGGGAAGTAGAAACAACATTAAAATAAGTTTAAAATGTAGCCTATTCAATAAATTGTAATACAATTAAAAGAAACAAGACCACACGTTTTGTTTGATTTTTAATGTTAATAATAATCATTCATAATATGATCGGTGCTGCTACTGTAGGCTCCGTCAACGTGAGCTGCCTGCGTCAGTCCTCACTGGTTGGAAGTAACATTAGTCTGTTAAGCCCTGTTGGCCGAGCTGCTAGCTAGCTAGAATGTCATATACAAAACATGTTAAGCAAACGTCATTGACTACTTTAAAATACCACGCAGAGAGGAAAGGGAAGATATAGCCACACCACCTGATAATGGTAACATGTTGTTATTCCGAAATGTCTTTATTCCGAAGGTTCGCTATTCCGAAAAAGCTCAGAACGGTCGCTATTCCAAAAAGCTGTTTTTGAAAGCCATAGTCTACTACGGCTTTTGATTATTGAGTTGTTGCTTTAATAAAAATAAAAAAAATATCTTGGTTGTGTGTTCAAACCAGCAGGTTTTCATGTGCATCTCGTTGTGGTTCGGCCGCCCTGAGGTGCTTCTCCGTCAAGGAGCGCAGTGTCAACATTAGGCTATAAGGAAAAGCATGACACATTAAAGCAGTGAGGAGATGTAGTCCCGCCACCTAGTCCTGGGTCTACCCCGCGGCCTCCTCCCAGCTGGACACGCCTGGAACACCTCCCTAGGGAGGCGCCCAGGAGGCATCCTCACTAGATGCCCGAACCACCTCAACTGGCTCCTTTCGACGCAAAGGAGCAGCGGCTCTACTCCGAGTCTCTCCCGGATGACTGAACTTCTCACCTGATCTCTCAGGGAGACCCCAGCCACCCTCCGGAGAAAACTCATTGTTTTAAATTATAGTGGCCCACCCTGATTTACAGAAGTCCACCCTTTGAAAAATGTCTGGCCTTGTGGCTGGTAGAGCCATACAGAACTCTTCACGGCTATAAGGTTCAATATAGAATCCTTTTCAAATCAGAAAAACATTTAGAAAAACATTTAAAAAAATAAATAAATAATAATAATTTAGACACCATTTAACAACACCTTAGAGAGCTGAAAATGGATTTATCTGGAGCCCTTAGGCTTCTAAGCTGCTGTGCACATAGATGCTGAATCGAAAACCCATCCCTACATGTTAGCTCAAGGCTAGAATTAAACCTATATACTCCCAAACTCACATACTGTACTCTGTCTGCACACATTGAATCTAGACACAGATGCACCGTGATCACTGTAGGGCTGCATAATATCTATCTATGCCCCTGACTGCTGGCTGTAATGTGACAGTGATTGCTGCGTAGCCGGTGGCTAGCGTGTGACTGCGAGGTGGCTGTGGGCTCCTGGTGCCGTCCGTGGGGCTGACCTGTGTGGACTCGTCCTCTGGCAGACCACAGTGGAACTCTGGAGACTTCGGCTCTGTGATATAACGCCTTGACCTCCTGAAGCTAGTACATCTTTCATACATATAGACACGCGCACCCACAGACACACACACACACACACAGAGACTAATACCATAGTACAGGGCATCATACAGAACATGCTGTGCCATGTTTCCAGCGATCGCTCCGACTTGTGCTTTATAGTATTATCATCTCATTGGGCCTCATTCACGCATGACGTTAAGAAGTTTGTTAGGAAGCACTTTCTTCTTAAAACCCCACTTACACATTTTCCATGAAGATTCTGGCATCCACCAATGTTCTCACATGGGATTTTCTTTGTAGCTAACAGAATCTACGAACATTGGCCCTCATTCACCAACGAAGTGAAGAAATTCTTAAGAAGCATTTCTTCTTAAACTGTACTCAGGGGCGTGCAGGGGCAAAAAAACAGCCCTGTTGTCTGACCCACCCGCCACCCATGCCGAAAATTTTGGCATTCACCGATGGTTTCTCATCTGGGATTTGTTTTCAGCTAAGAACAGAATATATGAATACCGAATAGCAGTCGCAAGTAGGCCATTTGGGTGTGGAAATGTAGACTGCAAAATTGGTGATTGCGGTCACCTCAATTCTACAGTTGGATGATATATGATTGAAATACAATTATATTTGCATAATTCCCAATAACGTGTGTAGTGTATTGAGCTATGCTGTTACCCGTACTGGGAGGGACCCGGGGGTTAGAGTCATGTACCGGTGTCTGTAGATAATGACATGCTAACGAAGGAGACGGTAAATGATTGACTCGTTGATGTTCTAAATCTGGTCTTCCTGTCGAGTTATTTTACAACAAAAGACATTACATGGTGTCAGAAGTGGTATTCCAGATATTCTGGTCAGCGACGATGCCCCTCAGTATGCCAGTGCAGAATTCAAGAGCTTTGCAGAGAGCTGGGAGGTCAGTCACGTCACCTCGAGTCCACACTATGCTCAGTCAAATGGACAGGCAGAAAAAGCTGTGCAAACCGTCAAAAGGTTGCTCAAAAAGTCTGGTGACCCTTACATAGTGGTGTGGTGGAATACAGAACTGGAAGGTGTGGGACTGTCACCTGCCCAGATGCTGATGGGGCGTCGGTTAAAGACAAAACTTCCAGCATCCACCTCACTGCTCACCCCTGGAGGTGTACTTGATGTTCACAACAAGCTGAAAGAAAAGCAAGCTAAACAAAAAAGCTACTATGATCGCCATGCTAAACACTGAGGGGTAAATTCACTAAAGGATTAGCAACCTGCTGTTATCGCTAAGACATTCCGTCCGAGTCTCCTCAGCCAGAGGCCTTCAGGCATACACACACACACATGGACTGAACTCACGGACTCAGAAACACACACACAAACACGCACATCACACGCACCCCCTCCCGCACTCCATCCCCTCGCTCGCACCCCCCCCCCCTTTCCCTCTCATTATAATTGCCTTGTACTGTATTTTGTATGTCGTAATTGTCGTATTGCATTTTGTATGTCGCTCTTTCTTCCTTTTCATCTGTTATTTGTATTGTGAAGCGCTAGGAAGCATGATGGCGGCGCTACGCCCGACAGCAGCCAGCCACTCTCCAATTCCTGGCGTTGCTTGTTAATCTGTTCGTTTGCAGTCCTTTGTTTTTGTTTGTCTCTCTTTGTACCTGGGCTGAGCCCCGGGCTGATGGAACAGTTGGTTGGGGGGCGTATTATTAATAAAAATAACATAACAAAGGATTGCACAGCTTTTCCTGACGCAAAGCCTGTGCAAATAAGTCAAAAATAAACGTTGCTATTCACAAAGCCCTCGCAAAGGGTGAAATACGGTGTTAACTGCGTTGCATTCGTCATTGCGTTTCTCTGCGCCGGTGTTATTAGCTGATATTTAAATGAGGTAATGTGGGCGGAGAATGTTCCCCTTTCTATGCAAATGAACATTATTGCAAAACCCGCCCAATTCACAAAGATCAGCGCAAATTGCCTCACGCAGTTAAAGTGAAATGAATTCCGTTTTCAGAGACATGGTGGTGTTTAAGCGCAAGCTAGGGATGTGTCGCGGCCAGCCTTTCCGCTGATCATGGCAGCAGCGATTGCTGCAAGGCGAAGGCATCGCAACGCCAGGCGTGTTGTTCGTGAGAGAATATTTAGAACAAGAATGTCACTTTTTGATTTAAGCGAGCCCGAGATCATCCGGAGATACAGGTTGCCAGCTCAAATAATTCTTGCACTATTCGACCGAATCAAAGATGACATTGAGCCAGTCACTCAACGATCCCATGCAATACCTGGGATTACCAAACTGCTGGCAACACTGCAGGTTCTTGCATCTGGATCGTTCCAGACACCGATTGCAGGTGTCTCTGGTCTATCACAGCCATCCATCAGCAGGGCCATGTGAGAGGTTGTACCAGTTTTACGGCTCCGCCTCCGCCTGGGCGCTCTCCAGCTCCCACCACCGTTCCCGCAGCGCGCACGCCACGGCCTTCCACTTCAGCGCGCGCTCTGCGCGCCCTCCGACGTAATCACCCCGCACACCTGAACACGGTTCCGCTAACGAGCTCCGAGGGCGCGGCTCACCTGCTGCCACTACTCGTCCAATCACCTCCCCTATAAGAACCAGGTCTTCCCAACGTTCGTCGCCAGTTCTTCCCTAAGATTCCTTGTGGCAAGTTGTGGTTTCTGAAGTTCCCGTTATAAGTCCAGAGCTCTGGACACAAAGGCTTTCTAAGGAACTGTGCACACTCTTTATGGACTATTGTATTGTGCACCTGATTTTAACCTGAACGAACCGAGACCAGAGACAAAGAGAGAGAGCTGGTCCAGTCCCACATGAGGACCGATGAAGGATTCGTTCAGGAGCTGACCAGACCTCGTCACAGCCGCCCACCAGTGAGAGCTCCTAGCCGTTGTCCCGTAGCAGGACGAGCTTCCTCTTCCACGGCCTCCTAGAGATCAGGAGATTTAAAGGGAATGAAGAGGGTGCTTAACAAATCTGAACCACCGTCTCTAGAACATCTACCTCGCTGAGTTTCCTCCAGCAGAGAGAAGTGAAAAGGCAGCGTGTCAGGCATCAGTGACAAAGATAATTATATATACTTGTGCTGTTGCACCATAGGATTGTGGGTAGTGTAGTGTGAAGAGGAGCACATGCAGCCCGTTTCATTCGTGACAGTGGTTGGCAAACAATTACCAAAAAAGACTGCAAATTGCTACTAAAATGCTTAACAACTAGAAGCAACATTTGGACATCAAGTTTGGGACCAATATGAGTGAAAAAGAACCAAGATTCACCAGAGCAAAAGACAAGAAAGAGACAGAAAAGATGGGCTCTAATCCTGACATGGCTGCTTTGATGCATGAGCTGAAACGGATCAATGACAAAATAGACGGTATGAGTTCAACCTTTGAGAAACAACTAAACAGTAAAGTGGACAGTTTGGAAAGGTCTCTTGTAAAAATTATCTCCGCAAATAGAGATGAGCTCCAGGCAGAGATTGAAAGTAAAGCCAAAGACATACAAAATAACTTAGACTTGGAGATTGGGCACCTGGCGGCGAGAATGGAGAATATGGAAATCAAAATAACCAACGCAAACCAAAACCCACCTACAAGATTCGATCCAGAGGTGTCCATAATTATATCTGGCCTACCATTTCAAGAGGGAGAGGATGTGACGGAGAGATCAAGGGTTCTTCTAGAGGAGGGGATCCAGTGCAACCCGATGCCAGTACTGGTAGCTGCGGAGCGGATGAAGCCAAGAGGCCGAGGTCCTGGAGTGATCAAGCTGGAACTACGCTCTGTACAAGACAAAGTGTCTGTCCTACGGCAGAAACAAAGGCTAAGGAGCATTGAAGGATTCAGCCAGGTCTACCTACGATCAGCAAAGTCCCACGCAGAGCATCTTATTGAGCTGAACTTCAGAACCCTTCTGCGAGAGATGCCGAATGGGAAGAACTTCTACATCACCGGGAGTGGGAGAGTGATGGAGCGGCCTGGAGAGCAGGGGTCACAGGCCAGCAGGGATCAGCCGGGCTCAAGCAAGACCTGAGACTCACCTGCCCAGCCAGTAAGTGCTGACCATCTAACTCTTACCCAGTGGAATGTTAATGGATGGACAGCTCTGAACTGTGAGTTAAGACAATTGATGATACTTTCACTGAATCCTGATATTATCTGCCTGAATGAGACACATCTAACGGGACAGCATATAATTGAACTAGACGGTTTCACTTGGTTTGGACATAACCGGAAAACGCATGTAAGAGCACCCAAAGGATCTGGTGGAGTTGGGATTTTGGTCAACAATAAGATACTTGAGTCCTATAAAGTTTGTGTGACTGACAAATCAGTTGATGGTATAATGGGGCTGAGATTTGAGCACCAAGCTTCAGAATATTGTTTTGTTATTTTCTCCTGTTATTTATCTCCAGAGAGCTCCAGATGGGGGCGTGATTCCCATTCTTTTTTTAGCCATCTGTTGGCTCAAATGTATACTGTTTCTGAGGTTGATGCAATTTACATTTGTGGGGATTTAAATAGCCGAGTTGCTGGTGGGGAAGACTATATTATGGATGTGGATAATGTCACTCCTAGGTCCAACCTAGACACTGTGTCAAATAAGCATGGGGAAACTTTATTGGAATTCCTGAAAGATTCAAAATGCTGTATTGTAAATGGAAGAATATCCCCTGAAAATGATAATTTTACATCAATCTCCACAAAAGGGAAGGCAGTTGTTGATTACATTATTACCCCTCATGACTGCCTACACACATGTACTGAGTTCAATGTCCTTACTCCAAATGAGTTGGTGGAAAGTGTGGGAGTTGACTGCATCTCACTAGTTGGGGATCGCTGTAGGATACCTGACCACTCTGTCTTGAGTCTGTCATTTCAGGCTGGAATTCAATCCTGTCAGAACATTAATGATAGGCCTACATGCACATCTGATCATTATAGCAAACGAAGATCCAGAAAATTACCTGAGAATTTCCTTTCATCCAGTTTATGTTGTAATGCTCTATTGGAGCTTATTGATCAACTTGAAATACAACAAAAAACTCAAACGGGTATTGACTCATGGTATAAATTATTTTGTGATATGTTATATAAGGAATTAGATTATAATGTTAAGGTGAAACCTATAAATGCCATCAGAAAAAAGGAAAATCTCAAAAAGGATAAACCATTTTGGAATGAGGAACTGGACACATTGTGGTCACAGATGAGGTTGTCTGAGAAAAGATTTCTAAAATGTAGGCCTAAGGGAAATAAAGAGTTGAAGAAAGATCTAAGAAATGAGTTTAAAGCTTGTCAATATAAATTTGACAAAAGATTACGGTCGATAAAACGTAGATTTAGCCGGGGGCTGGCTTTAGAATTGGAGCAACTTCAGACCAGTAACCCACAGCGGTTCTGGAGTGAGATAAACAAGCTGGGCCAGAAACGGGTTAAGCAAATTCCCATGGAAGTTGTACTGGAAAATGGAGAATGTTACAATCAAACTGACATTGTGTTAGGGAAATGGGAAAATGACTTTTCACTTTTATTTTCAGGCATTAACAGTCCTATGTTTGATGATAGGTTTTTGAAAGAGACAATTTCCAGTAAAATGGCCCTGGAGGAGGAAATGCAGAGGGATTCATACTCCCCTAAACAGTATTTGAATGCCCGTCTTACCCTAGAGGAGGTTAGAACTGTTATTCAGCGTGCTAAACTTAAGAAAGCAACAGGATTTGATGATTTGTCTAATGAAGTTCTGAAGTCACCTAAACTGTTTCAAATTTTATATAAACTCTTCCATACCTGTTTTGAGAACGGTATTGTTCCCTCTGAATGGTACAAATCTATAATCAAGCCCATCTCCAAATCTACCAAATTTGACCCCAAAATCCCACTGAACTACAGAGGGATTAGTCTCATTAGCACTGTTTGTAAATTGTATTCCTGCATTCTAAATAATAGGCTCACCCACTACTTGGAACTGTCTGCTCAGCTTGTAGATGAACAGAATGGCTTTAGGAAAGCCAGGGCCTGTATAGACCATATTTACACTGTCTCTACAGTGGTCCGGGCTAGAATCCAAGAGAGAAAACCAACTTTTGCATGTTTTATTGACTTTCAGAAGGCATTTGATTGGGTGAATAGAGACCTCCTTGCTTTTAAACTAATTCAAATGGGAATTGATGGGAAATTCTATGCTGCCATTAAAGCGCTCTATCAGGCTCCAGTAGCCTGTGTACAGGTTAATGATCTTAGGACCGGCTGGTTCCCAACCCCTTATGGTGTAAAGCAGGGAGACATTCTCTCACCTACCCTATTTGCCTTATATGTCAATGATTTAGCTTTACAGATAAGACATGCTAAACTTGGGGTAAAAGTGGAAGATATATTCTTGAGCGTCCTATTATACGCGGACGATATAGTTCTTCTGGCTGAAACAGAAGATGACCTCCAGAACATGTTGAATATTGTTCAGTTATGGTGTACTAAATGGAGACTAGCAATAAATCAAGAGAAGACCCAGATTGTTCATTTCAGAAAGAAAGGTGTGCAGAGAAGTGTACACCATTTTTGTTTTGGTTCATCCCCACTGTCCTATGCTGGGCTTTATAAATATCTTGGTTTTACATTTGATGAGCATATGGATTTTGAATTTGGCATTAAATCACTTGCAGAGTCAGCAGGCAGAGCCTTAGGATCAGTGCTGAACAAAGTAAAAGTCTGTAAGGACCTAGGCTTCTATGCATATTCTCAATTGTATCAATCTTGTGTGTGTCCAGTGATGGACTATGCAGCTGGGGTATGGGGATCCAAAGTGCATACTTATTGTAACAATATTCAGAATAGAGGGATTCGGTGCTTTCTTGGTGTGCACAAACTGACTCCAAACTTGGCCATCTGTGGGGATATGGGTTGGGAACCTTGTGTAGTTAGACAGAAAGGTGATATGGTACGTTTATGGAACAGACTAATTAGAATGCCTGAGGACAGGTTAACAAAAAAAGTGTTCAACTGGGACCTCAATCACAACTACCCGTGGGCTAGGGAAACTACCATGTGATGTTTCTCAATTTAAAAATAAAATGTTTCTGATCCATAAGGAGAAATGGGCAGCCGATATTTGGCTCAAACCTAAACTCCGCACATATGCTCTTATTAAAGAAAACTATAGTTCTGAACCATATGTTTATTTGAATCTCACAAGAGCTAAACGGTCAGTTTGTGCACAACTGAGATCTGGGACCCTCCCTCTAGCAATAGAAACAGGCAGATTCAATGGAGTTCCAGAAGAAGACCGGTTGTGCTTATTATGTGATCTTGGTGAAATAGAAAGTGAAATCCATTTTATGTTTTATTGTCCTTTGTATGATGATCTGAGACAGGTATTGTTTGAAAAAATGTTCTGTGCTCATCCTGAAGCATTTTGGCTACAAGACGAATTTAGACTTGAATTATTCTTTAAAAAGGGAGTTTTTGTTGTTTCTCAATTCATTTGCAAAGCATGGGAGAGAAGACAAAATGCATTATTTGTGTAATGTCTGTGTTGTCTGGCTGTATGTTGAAATTGTCAATCTATTTGTTTTTGTTTTTCTTTATGGTCGTGTCTCATAAGCCCATATGGGCTGGGCACCAAAAGTGGTGTGTGACACGGAAATAAAATAATCAATCAATCAATCAAATAAGTAGTTGTTATAGTTGTTTTTTTTCCCCTTTACTCATTCTACTCTCCACCCCTCCAGATTCCGGTTTTGTTTGCTGCTCTTTTCCTGGACTGACACACGGCTTCCCTGATCCATTCTCACCGGACCTCGACCACGGCTTGGATTACGTTTTCTGGACTTTGTTTGTTGATCGATTGACCCCTGCCTGAACTTGACTACCCTTTTGCCTTGCCCTCTGTACTGCCGCTTTAATATTAAACCGCCCTCTGGGCTTGGAACTGTCCGTCTGTGTCCTCGGTCCTGCGTTTGGGTCAGCTAGCCAACCAGCCCCCTTACAACCAGCAATTGTAAGACTAGCTCCACAATACATCAAATTTCCTCAACATGCTTCCCCAATGTTGTGGGTGCAATTGACTGCACTCACATACCCATAGTACCACCATTACAAAGAGCATGTCTTCCATATTTGGAAGCAAACATACTCCATGAACACCCAGGTAGTATGCAACGGCAATAACATCATCACAAATGTGGTTGCCAAATTCCCTGGGTCGGTGCACGACAGCTACATTTTTAGGAGCAGCGGCCTGTATGGGATCATGCAAGACATGGAGGACAATACCTGGTTACTGGGTAAGAAAGTTGTTTAGAGAAAACGTTACTGCTTTAATATTCATAGCAAATGTGCGGAATCAAAATATGTGCTTCGGTATCAAAGGTGACGGCGGGTATTAACTTCAGCCATGGATGATGATCCCGTGCGTAATCCTTCCAACGTTGGAGAGGCGGCGTACAACCGGGCTCACATCAGGACGCGCGGTGTGATTGAGCGCACATTTGGAATACTGAAAAGCCGTTTTAGATGCCTAGATCGTACCGGTGGGGCAATGTTATACTCCCCCAAAAGTATGCCAGATCATCGTAGCGTGCTGCATCTTGCATAACATTGCAATGGCAGCCGGTCTACGCCTGGATGTGGGACTGCAGCCTGAGGAGCACGACTCCGACGATGACCAGGAGCCACCTGCCACAGGTCCGAGTAGATGAGGGCAGACATGTCAGGCAGAACATCGTCGCACATTATTTCACGTGAAATGCTTTGTCTCTAACAAAATCAAGTTGTATGAATTCCATCAAAAATACAAATGAGGGATTTGTTGCAAAATGAAGATAAGCACCACTCACATGTTATTAGAACGTAGCCTATTGCAAATAGGTTATTTTATCTTTGTGTGAAATGTTTCTGCCATCACATCTTCAGAAGAAGCATTTGTCCATAAAATGCTATGAAATTGTAAACTTAAATGTCAAATAACCGACATTTATCAAAATGGATCCCATTTTGGAACCAAAGTCTTAAAATGGGCCTCATTAGGCCTATACGACCAAACATGAAATGACGAGTATGAAAATCACTCACTGGGTTAGGTAATAATCACAATAAAGAAAATGGAACTCGTACACTCACTCCAGAATAAACCTTTAATTTATAACGTTTCATCAGGTCCATATAGGCTAGTCAGGTAGACACTGGAAACACTGTCAATGAAATGTTTGTTCTGGAGCATGAGAGTGCACGTCATTTTCTCTTAAACATGAAATATCTACAACCATTTTTCAACCTATAAATATATTGCGAAGTCTGACAATATTTTCACTGAAGCCGTTTACATAACGTCAACTTCCGCCTAAAGATTCATCACCATGTACAGCTCCGTTCAATCTGATTTATTTCGGCTTGGCATGACAAACAAATGCAATTCAATTCATATAGCGCATTTCCCACATGAAAGTAACAATGCGCTTTACAATATACATATTAAACAAAAGACAAACATACGAGTTAACGACGGACAAACCGGCAAAAATAAAGGATGCAAATATAATGAAAATACAAATTAGGAAAGCTCCAGCATGCCATAGTCCTAATGAAATAAACAAAATACAAATGGTAGATGATTACTTCCTCTCCATTATTTTGGGCCTACATTTTTCCCCTTCCTCTCCCTTAATTGCCTGGCCTGGATTGGCGTGGCACTCTGGCTAGCCTCCCTCAATGAGGAGTGTGGCTCAGGCCTACTCTGGCTGACTAGGCCTGCATTAGCCTCCAGCGCAGCGGCATTTCTCCCCATTACCCCCATCAACTCGGTGTGGCTGGCCTGCATTTCGGATCTCAATCCGGAGATGTTGTGGTTCAAGCCCGCCAAGGCACTGACCATTTGACGGGAGCTGTTTCCCAGTGGCCTCAGCTGTCGACGCATGGCTCGCAATTCCACGGTCAAGGCATGCAGTTGGGAGGCATGCTGTTCTTGGGCAGATGTCTGTTTTTGTTGCTCAGAATATAACATTTGGTGAATGACCTCATAGTTGACTGCTGGGGGTGGGTTGTCCATCACATGTTGGCTGGACACCGAGGCGGATGGTTGGAGTTGGGATGGGGGCGAGTCCTCCCGAGCGACCACAGTCTCCAAAGGGCCAGGCATTGGCTCATCTAAAAAGTCGTGGCATATCAGACAAACTAAACAGCCAAGTAAAATGTGGCTATGTGACAAAATATATTTTGTTGGGGGATAGCCTAATGATAATACTAAACAATGATAAGAGTAACAATGACAATTTTAATCACTAAAGTAGTCTACCTTCATGGTCCTGTGGAACACACTCGTTTGTGTCAATTCCCTCCTCCAGGCCAGTAACTTGTTCACTCTGGAGTGTAGATTGAACAGTTTCTTCGTAGCTGTTTAGTGGCTGCTCTTGAGGAGGACCTCCACCAGTTTTTTGGCCTGGGAGGCATTGAATTACTTTTTCCTTTGCTCGTCTTTTCAGATCATTCCACCTCCATTTGCAGTCCGTATTTCCAAGGTTACATACACCAACGGCACTGACTGCTTGGGAAATTAAGGGATATTTTTGGTGGAACCTATGAGGCATGCTTTTGAACCTCGTCCGTGAGGACTTCCAGTTCACGGTCTGAAAATCGTATTTTTCTTTTTCTACATGCTTACTAAACACCTACCTGAGCTGCGTGCTGGAGAAAATGTGAGGATGCAGTCTGGAGACACTTGGAAGCCAGCTGTAGTTCTGAGGGAGAACGTAGAACAACGTTCCTATGTGGTACGTACGCCTGAAGGCGTGATGTCCAGAAGGAACAGGAGACATCTCAGGGAGACTGCTGAGAGAGGGTTTCCATCTTCTGCTGATGAGCAAGATGTGAATGTGGATATGAGCTGCGACAACCCAAGGTTTATTAATCAGGACAATTCACACACAGAGACCTCAGCACACACCACAGGGAAACAATGACACTACTGACTCTCTTGCGCAACCTTTTCGCACTAGATCAGTAAGTAAGTAAGTAAGCTTTATTTCTATAGCGCTCTTCACAGCACGGATGCACAGAGTGCTTTACAGTAATACATTCAAATGGCAATACAACACGAGACAAAATTAAAACGACACAGAACAGAAAACAACATTGCGAGCAGCAAGGCGTTATAGATGGCCGAAGGCCTGCCTGAACATGTGTGTCTTAAGAAGTTTTTTGAACATGAGTTCAGTGGAGGCTCTCTCAGGAAGACTGGTCAAAACTCCAACAAGATTTAGAGAGTAGGAACACAAAAGGTGGACTCTGCATGTCGCACTGTAACTGATTTAATGTTTGCTGCATGACATTGTGGTTCCAAAAAGTTTGTTTTGTGTTTTGTTTTAATGCACGGAGCACCTTTGGTTGTTTATGTGCTGTATACAGGGCTGAGGGATTATTATTTTATTTCCGAGAACTGTTTCTCACAATGTTCTTCTGGGATTGTTTATTTGTTGACGACTTGTAAAGTAAGACGGAATTTTTTGTCGTCTGTGGGAGAAAGAAATAACTTAAGAAGGGGGATGTAGTGTATTGAGCTATGCTGTTACCCGTACTGGGAGGGACCCGGGGGTTAGAGTCATGTGATACCGGTGTCTGTAGGTAATGACATGCTAACGAAGGAGACAGTAAATGATTGACTTGTTAATGTTCTAAATCTGGTCCTCCTGTCAAGGTATTTTACAACAAAAGACATACATTACAACGTGTCCTAATCATAACCATAATTTCCATTGTAAAAGTGTGCGTCAGAATATCTGATATGTCATCATTTAAATCCTTTCGCTCCGAATTGCTTGTTATTCATGTTGATCTTGAAGATGTAGATAAAATATTTCGATTGTGTGTTAATAATTTGTGATTTTGGTGTAAATTAATGTGTTGTGTTTTGTTTTAATTCTTTGACCGTTATGCAAAAGCACCGTGAGATTTTGCTGTATAGGCCTACGTAAACTGTAGGACCCCACTCATCCGAACTTCAGAGATCCGAACCTCCCGGTCTACCGGACAGGCTTAAAAAACTCTTCTTTTTTTTTGAGCCTGCTATCTGGTTACTGGTGGGATTTACTGTAACTGTAAGTACTGTAGGCCTACTTGCATTTAAATCTGTCATAATAAACATGTACTGTATCCTACTGTGAATAAAAACAGAACTGTATGTAGACCTACATGTTGCCTGTAGGCTGTAGCCTAATGTCAGGTTTAATTTCTTTGTTACTTTAATGTCGAGCGCAAAACGCAAACGAGTCTGCTGTGCGAGAGTTGCATTCCTTGGTAGCCAGAAAGCGCGTCAGCAACATGAAGCAGAGGAGCATCGAGTCATTTTTTGTTCCCAGTTAATGGACTTCAGGAACACAGACGTGTTGTGAGCATGTAGATTAGCCTACTAGGCCTACTGTATTTGTTAAATAATAGCCTATAGCCGTTAGCCTACATCGGTTGTTTTAGAGACTTTCCTTGAGGCTGCAATAGCCTAAGACACAACAACTTGTCTGTCATTTGATTTATTGATTTATTGATTATCATTTTCTCTAATTGTTCTAATGTTGGGTTGTTTTTAGGCTATACCATGTTGTTCTGCGAATACAGTAGCCTATCGATGCAGCGTAAGCCTCATTTGAGAATAAAGTACTGTATTTGATCAAAGCACGCACTCAAGTGGAAATTTGGTTATTTTATTATAGGCTACTGTAGGTCTATTATAGGCTAGGCTGTATGAGTTTAGTTGGCTATTTGATTGCAATTTTGATGCATTTTCACAAGTAATTAAGGGTATTTATCGGCCTATTATGGGTCCATATGAAACAAGTATACCACTTATTGAATTTGGTGCATTTTAACATACGTCATCCGGACATTTCAGAGATACGAACGACCTTCGGTCCCGTTGGGTTCGGATAAGTGGGGTCCTACTGTAATACCAACAAATCCATGACCATTTCATCAATTGGTGATTGCGGTCACCTCAATTCTACAGTTGGATGTGTGTTAGTGCGCTAGACGGAGAGTCTGCTGCGGAGAGGGTGGTAGTCTGTGTCCCTGGTGTCTGTATCCATATCGCCAGCGGCGTTGGTCGAACTCGGACAACGGTGGGCACGCCGGCCCCCCTCCAGTAGCCTGCATATCTCTCCTCAAGATTAAACATTCATGATTCCTTTATTTGTCACATGCAGCCTAATGTCTAGTCATAGTGAAATGTTGCTGCCCGTTCCAAGGTTATGGTCATACAGATCAACTCTAATACTCAATTTACAAATGACACAATAAGGACCATTTCTATACAAGTATGTAGACAAGATCAGATAATTAGGGTTTATATGTTTCGCAATGCGTTTTTTGCTGTCCGATTTCACGGATCAGCCCATTTCTTTTTTATTTCAGCAATTGTGCGCCCTTCACCTGATACTATATTACCTGCATGGGTGATGGCGTCCCATGCTTCATTCTTTTGTGTTGTTTTATAGCCACTGCTGACGCTACTGAATATGACCGCCCGTCTATTGTTGACCTCCTCCAGCAGCACCTCCACTTCCAACACTGCTGAAGTCTTTTCTTCTTTTGGCCGGCGCCCCATCAGATTTGGATGTACGCTTTGACATGATCACTAGCTTATCCTTCAATCTTTTAAAGAGGATTTTATCGAGGCCAGACAGATGTTCCAGAAGCCGTCAAAGATGTGGTGGTTTATTAAACAATAAGCATCTAAGGTTACAAAGACAGCCTAGCTTCAAACTAGGCAAGAGTACAATTACATTACATTGTTATGTGGCAGCAACATTACCAGTACAGAGTTTTCGTAGCACAGAGTGGAAGGCAGCAGGCAGAGCATTGTAGCATGAAGGAAGCAGCTGCTAGGCTAGGAAGCGCTAAGCTAGGAGGCTACAGTATTGGGCTGCCTTAACTAGATCCTTTTCTAGGTCAGAAGACAGATCATGTCAGGGAATGCAATCGTGCTCGATATGGTCATTTGTCAATCAGCCAGGTCGAGATTAGACCGTCGCTAAGACGAACGGACCCTTCTAGACTAGTGTGTCCAATGTCTGATTTGAGCAACAGCAGCTGAAATGACCGGTGAATAGAAAATGCTTCCAGCAACAGAACGCGACATCGCATGCTTGCTGTCCTAACTGAAACCGTTCAATGTCCTGTTCTGTAACGTCATTTGTCTATATTCCCAAATGAAGACATTTAAAGAACGAACGCCTGTCAACGCGAGCGACAGGAGGGAAATAGGAACAGGGCGAGCGTCAAAAGGGCAGTTAAAACGTCGCGCCGCTTTGTGCTGCGTCGCTCGCGTCCAGTTAGGACATAACAATAGAAAACAAAGCAATGGAACGCATTTTGTCACTGACGCTCGCGTCACGTGTAGTTAGGACACGGTGTAAGCAGGTCAGCTAGTCATTTCTGTCTATACAGCACATTAGCAAATACTGTATTATGTCTAAAACAGCAGAAGGTGAAGTTTTGCCCACTTTACTTTTCTTACTCGTTTCGGAGCATGTGTGAGTACACGGGCCAGCGGTGGCATGTCCTTATATGGAGCTGCCGGGGCGGTTACCTATGCTAATTCGGGTGCGCGTTGACGCATTTTCAATTTGGGAAACCACCACTAAGAGAAGGCAGGTGCGAACTCATCCAGGGGTTTACGAACACGTCGTGAATCAGACGGGAGCTTAGGACGAAATTTAAGAACAGAACTTAAGAAGATGGTGAATGAGGCCCACTTGTGCGATGTTCACATAAAACCATTGGTGATTGTGTTTACTTCAATTCTACAGTTGTATATAGGATTGGAATACAATAATATATCATTTGTAATATTTTGTCATAATTGGAATTATTTTACAATAATATCCCTGCAGATGTTCAGCGTCCTTTTCCGGATAACACAGCATTCTCTGAATAAGTCGGCTAATCCTCTGGCTTGCCAAGGCACTTCTCACAACACCTTAATTGTTACCAAAAAATTTAATGCATTTACAAACACGTTGCGAATCAGATGGGAGTTTTTGTTAGAAACCTTCATTGGAGGAAATTTACAAATGGAATTTAGGAAGATATTGGTGAATGAGGCCCTTTGTGAGCTTGCATCTTCACCTCCATTATTATCTCCCTCTCTCGCTCCTCTCTCTCCTTCTGCCCTCTTTCTAACATTCACTCCTCTGGCAATTCAGTCTCTTAGCAACCTCCAATGATTCTAACCCCTGCCTGTGTAAAAGTCTTCTCTTTGGGGCACAATGAATAATGAGTAATCTGGCCGTAAAAATCTGCCAGGCAAGTGAGAGAGATTGCATTGTCCATGTTAATTAATTAGAAATAAACCTTTTCGTCAGAAGCTCCTGGCCAGAAGCACTGCTCTCTCCACCAGGAAATATAGTATTAATAGTTTTTGCGAGGGCTGTGGGGGGGACATCTTTCACAGCTTTATCAGGCTAGAAGTAGAAGGTGTTTTGAAGTATAGAAACAGTGTCTCCATAGTGACCTTCACACTATATATATATATATATTTAAAGCATTTCTGCTTGTTTACGATAGGACAGTGTAGGTGACAGACAGGAAAGGTGGGAGAGAGAGAGAGGGGAAGACATGCAGCAAAGGAAGTGGGCCGGATTCGAACCCACGCCGCTGCAGAAAGGACTAGCCTTTACATGGTACGCACCCCAGCCCATTGAGCTACCGTGGTGCCCCACACCTACAGTATGAGCAGGTTTTCTCAGCCATCCTCTTGCCGGAGAGCTACAGTACTAATCTGCAAGGTTTTAATGAGTGGCTCAATAGTGGAATCAGGTGTGTTAGAGTGAAAGGAGTAATATGGTGATTAAATGTGACACATGAAAGTAGTCTTCAGGCAACAACAAAACAAATGTGCATACTTTTTGTAGTATTCAGTCATTTAAAAGTATGTTAAAACATATTTTTCTAAGTCTACATTTCCCACTATATAATTCACCCAGATTGTGTGGCCATGGTCAGGAGAACTGTCAATCAACTGATGTCATCAATTGATGACAGAAAATCGACAAAGGCACGCACAACCAAAATGTTTAAAACTGGGTGCTAGACAGAAAAACAAACTCATCAGGAAAAGTAGAGTCTGCACACCAGAAATATGCTTCCAGGATTTTTTATCGACACCGAGGTGACGTTTCGGGCTACAAGCCCTTCTTCAGACACAAAACACCAGCAGAGAAATGCCTTAAAGAATAGGCTACTTAGTCTAAGGGGTCACATGACATAAAATGTGACTGGGTGAATGCATGGGAAGGCCTAAGTGTACAAATAACTTCCCAAAAAGTGTAAAAGTATGTACATCTATACAGTTTAATACAAATCAGAGTAAGATGCAACACCACTTGAATATCACATGACCTAACATCAGGTGTGTATGTACCATCATGTGATACCAAGTGGAAGATACCGTTGAAAAGATAGCAGCAACATGGTATTAAAACATCTCTGCATGTCTAAAAAGGTGACAATTTTGCTACTGTAGTATGATTTTTTTTTTTAACCTTTTAAGACCTGCAGAGATGTTTTAATACCATGTTGTTGCTCTATGTCTTATTATCTAATACATACTTTCATGTTTCATCTTTTATGTTTTGATTTTGTAATGTAGCGTAACAGTTTGTCCAGCTACAAGAGAAATAGGGAGTCTTTGACGAGTTGCTGCTTGTTTGGACGCGTTGGGTCACATAAACCGTGTTTGTGCATTATTCTCTGGATGCGGCAATCCAAAGAACAAATAATTACTTCAGCATTCAATTCAAAGTTCATCAGCATACACTCAAAAAAATTATTACAGGGCTCAGTTACTCCAATCCATTTGGTTTACGTTTGTTTAATGAAAAATATACGTTTTGGGTAGAACATATTTACATCTAATAAAATAAACATAAATCTGTGATATTAAATGAACATGATTCGTTTACATAGTTGCAAGGGGGGGGGGTTAATTGGATTTAATTTAGACCTGCTAAACATCCTGCATTTTACATTTAAGGAGTAGTAAAGGGAAAATGCATGTTTAGCCCAGTTTTAAGGTTATTTATGATCATATACAATGGTTCAGATCAAAACGTTGACAAAACTAGCATTTTCGAGAAAGTTGATAAGTGCTCTACCACCGTTTTGGATACAATGGATGTGGATGGGCATCTTGAAAAATCATTCAAAAACATGTTAAATGGTTGATCTAGAAGAGTATGAATTTGATCGCGAGGAATTAGACTTTGACGGCAGCACTTATCGTTTCGAGCCTGAATATAGGAGGAGGAGGAACTACAGCAAATGGAAGAGATGGAGGCCCGCAGAGCCAGAGACGGTCGATGAAGCTGACGCTATACCACGAACCACGGGTGTTTGGTAGTGTGCTTGCAAACATTGCCGACAGATGCCCACCAAAGAGGAAAGTTTGTGCTGTACCGAGTGGGACCTGTTGCTAACAGCTGACATGGCAAACCACGACAACACAGCTAATTCTACCAAAGCGGCATGTGAGCATTGGGATGACATGCGTTTTTAGGCCCACATTCCCCGCATGCCTGCTACATGACAATCATAAGACAATATGAGGATATATGATGATGTACAATATAGCCTAATGTAGCCTACAGTTGCCTCAAGTAGGACATTTCCATTCACCGCTCAACATCATTGTAATTGCGGCTTGCCTCAGTGGTCATTCGGGTTTACATAAAAGCCTAATCAAATATAGGTTATAAATACATAAATACATTAACGAATGAATAGGTGGATAATTAAACATACGAATAATTAACTAAATAAATGATTAACTGAATAAATATACTTCAACGCCGAATGCAACATTTGTTTGGTGCGGTGTAGGCCTTATTATAGTTGTAGGCCATCGACATACGGAATCATTACTATGATAAGCCTATAGGCTCGTGTCGTGTTGTGTTATCAACGTAATGTGGCTTTTATTCATAGGCTACTGCCCGTGATGCTTCTCGGGATAGCCTATAAATGAATAGGCCTACAACATAACATTATATTATGACACAAATGGGTCAATTCACAGACACATCCAAAGCAATGCCGACATTATTTCGCGATTAGGCTACGGTGGCGATTGATTCCGTTTAAACTGTGTGACACATTGGAGGGTTTCTTGCAGCGACCGATGTATTTATTATTCAATATGTCATGTGTTTCGCAGACTTTCCCGAGTTTCATCCCTCTGCCATCGGAGTCGCGTTTTCCCCTTTCTCCAGAAACGTGCTTATCGTAGTTACGGGAGGGTCGGAGTGTGCGTAGAGTTACGCACACCTTCCGCCAACTTATCGTTAAGCTCGTTTTTTATAAATACCGAAAGTTGCTCAGCATGGGTTACGCACGCTTTTGTACTTACGCAACGTTTATAAATGAGGCCCCTGGTTTTGACTTGGACTCGGGTTAGGTAGTCTTGACTACAACACTAGTAATTCAATTCAATACAAACTTTATTTCAGACACAGCCCACAGGGAGGTCCATAGCACAATAAAATACATACAAACGATAATAAAAAAAAAAAAGAAAGAAATGAGTTCAGTTCAATACAAATTCAGTATAAACATGAGCGCCAGTGGCTCCACATTCTAGAAGTGAATCTGACAGAGCTGCGTCTAGGGTTGTTTATGACAGAAATAATGTCATGTTCTGATTCAGAGACTCTACACAGACATGTATATATCAGATTTGGTAGAACAGCAGGGCAGGTGGGTACACCCAGACTAACAAACACATGACTAGCGCTACAGCTTCTAGGAGCTTTAAGCAGCAGCCTCATACTGTCATTATAGGCCACTGTGAGCCTTCTTAGGCTACTCTTGTTAGGGTTTGAGGCTGGTGGAGGTAGGACCCAAAAGCAGACGGCAGGCAAGCAGCTCAGGTTCAAAATATAGGTTTTAATATCCAAAATAATACCGGGAGGAAACACAGGGGAAACACGCACTAACATTGACAATGAACCGACAGAGAACAAAGGAAACAGGAGGGCAGATATACTCAGGGAGAACAATCAAGGAACAACGTACAGGTGTGCAACAAGACACAGGTGCAGACAATCACCCAGACAAGGACATGGAGGGATTCCAACAAGACACCAACACAAGGACACAGGAACAAGGACACAAGGGAAGGGAACAGGGAACGAGGCTGGGACAGGGAAAGAAACTGGGCAGAACTAGAGGGGGGAACTAGAGGGCCAGGAGAGGAGGGACTGGAGTGACGTGAGACTAGTGAGGGACCGGTGTCTAGAGCTGGGGCTGGGAGGACACAAACCAACATAGAAGACAAGACCAAACACACAAGGAGGTAGAACAAAACCAAGTGACAATGTGGACAAAGTGTACAATAGTCTCTGGGGGTAGTGCACGGGCAGTCACTGGGAGAGGAGGTGCTCAGGGTCCAGGAAGGTCCAGGGGGCACAGGAGCTCAGGGTAAGGAATCCAGGCCGGGAACAGGGCGAACCAGGGGTCCGGGGCAGGGGCGAGGGTCTGGACTGGGAGCAGGGGGTGAGCAGAACAAACCAGGGGCCCGGGGCAGGGGCGAGGGTCTGGACCGGGAGCGAGCAGAGTGGACCAGGGGTCCGGGGCAGGAACGCGGGTCCAGCCTGGGAGCAGGGGGTGAGCCGGGGCGGACCCGGCCCGAACCATAACAACTCTGTCTATATCTACACCAAAATTTAACACGTGTTAAATTTACAACAACATATTTGCTTGAGCATACAATTTACGACACTGTCTATAAATATCTTTGTCATCAGAAAGATTATTTGAAATAAAATACCCAAGGTATTTAACCTTGTTACACTCACTGAGGGCAGAGCCAGATAAAAAGAAAACTGGAATAATATTGCTCTTTTTGGCATTAGGCTCTAGGTTGCGAACGTGCAGTGTTTCCAGTGATGTCTTGGTTACCTCGGGAAAGTTAACTTAGCGCACCTCCATGCACTAAAAGCCCAACTGCGGCCAAAACGCAAGGCCCTCTAAAGCGGGAGGCCCGGTGCGACTGCCCCTTTCGCCCCCCTCTAGCGGCGGCCCAGATCATCTGTGTACATAAGGTGATTGATTAGACTATCACCCACCATACATCCTGTGCGACATGCACTAAGTCTCTTCGAAAGATCATCCATATAGATTTTGAAAAGGAACGGAGAAAGAATGGCGCCTTGTCAAACACCATTGTTCACATGGAATGAGGCAGATGTTGACTTGCCCCATTTTACCCTCATGGTCTGATGAGCATATCAATATGGCAAGATTCTGACGATATCTAGGAACCCTCGTTTACATTGTTTCATAAACAGTTTTTCATGATTAATATGATCAAATGCCTTGGAGGCATCAATAAAACACAAAAACATAGTAGAATTCTGCCTATTGTAGTTATCTAAAATCTCTTTCAAAGCAAAAATACACATATCAGTGTCATGTTTATGTTTAAACCAACTGATTGTCAGAAATGAGGATGTGTTTCTCCAGCCTATACAACAGATTCTCTCCAGTTCTTTGGATAATATGCTGGCTAGGGCGATTGGCCTGTAATCTTCAGAACTGTTAGCTTACCAACTGTATATTTTATGACCGGCACAAGCAGGATAGAATCAGGTAATGTGTCATGAACTAGCAAACCAGTAAAACAAAGACTAAGCAAGGGACAGGGTTTCTTACTCGCAAGTGTCAGATGTTCGTCAGTTATATTATCCATGCCTTATTGTCTCCTTACTTAAAGATTGCATCATGAACTTCAGGAGGAGTGATAATCACATCCTCATCAAAATCTACATTGTCAAAGACATTACTTTTTTACACAGTTAAACAGCTCATGATACTGCTTCTGCCACAGCTTGGAGATTTCATCAGAGCCGTATATTAGAGGGTAGAGGGGTTTTGCAGTTATTAATCACTCTGATTTCTTTACAAAACTCATGTACACTATTGTTCTGAAGCTTCCTTGCCAATGAGTCAGATATCACGCTGTTCTCATTCCTCTTTATGTAACAAAGAGCATATTTACATTTTGCATTAGTATGTTTCTTATATTCAAATAGTGGGCCATGTTTAGCCATGCTTATACCTCACTCAGCCCAGCTCAGTCCTTCAACATGGTCATTCCAGCCTGGCTTAACATTACCCACTTAAAACCGCAGCCTGGCTTAACATTACCCACTTTAGACCCCAGCCTGGCTTAACATTACCCACTTCAGACCCCAGCCTGGCTTAACATTACCCACTTTAGACCCCAGCCTGGCTTAACATTACTCACTTTAGACCTCTGCCTGGCTTAACATTACCCACTTCAGACCCCAGCCTGGCTTAACATTACCCACTTTAGACCTCTGCCTGGTTTAACATTACCCACTTTAGACCTCAGCCTGGCTTAACATTACCCACTTTAGACCTCTGCCTGGCTTAACATTACCCACTTTAGACCTCTGCCTGGTTTAACATTACCCACTTCAGACCCCAGCCTGGCTTAACATTACCCACTTCAGACCCCAGCCTGGCTTAACATTACCCACTTTAGACCCCAGCCTGGCTTAACATTACCCACTTCAGACCTCTGCCTGGCTTAACATTACCCACTTCAGACCCCAGACTGGCTTAACATTACCCACTTCAGACCCCAGCCTGGCTTAACATTACCCACTTCAGACCCCAGACTGGCTTAACATTACCCACTTTAGACCTCTGCCTGGCTTAACATTACCCACTTTGACCTCTGCCTGGCTTAACATTACCCACTTCAGACCTCTGCCTGGCTTAACATTACCCACTTCAGACCCCAGACTGGCTTAACATTACTCACTTTAGACCCCAACCTGGCTTAACATTACCCACTTCAGACCCCAGCCTGGCTTAACATTACCCACTTCAGACCCCAGCCTGGCTTAACATTACCCACTTCAGACCTCTGCCTGGCTTAACATTACCCACTTTAGACCCCAGCCTGGCTTAACATTACCCACTTTAGACCCCAGCCTGGCTTAACATTACCCACTTCAGACCTCTGCTTATAAAGAGACCGACTGGAGATAGAAAGAGATTCCACAATGCAATCATACAATGAACATAATGCATGACAATGTTGTAGACCCTTGCAGTTCATATCCCAACACAAAATAGCATATTTTGGTAGTAGAATATTTCCCAGCAAGGCATCAGAACAACAGACAAGCCCTTTGTCAACTACTACTATTTGTTTGTGAAGGTCCTCCTTAGATAAGTTAGACCAGTCTACCTTCCCTGTTCTAATGCTGCTATCCTCAGACACTAACAAAGGTAGATTGCCTGGATTCAACATTATAGCAGCAACTATGTGGCAGCAGTGGAGATTGCTCCTATAAGCCATACTGTGGGTTCGGCTGTAGCTCAGTTGGTAGAGCGGGTCGTTCAGTGATTGAAGGGTCAGTGGTTCGAATCCCAGCTCCGACTGTCCACATGTCGAAGTGTCCTTGAGCAAGACACCTAACCCCAAATTGCTCCCAATGAGCAGGTTAGCACCTTGCATGGCAGCTGCCGCCATTGGTGTGTGAATGTGTGTGTGAATGGGTGAATGAGAGGCCATTGTAAAGCGCTTTGAGTGCCGCTAAGGTGGAAAAGCGCTATAAGTGCAGTCCATTTACTATTTACCATACAAATCCAAATAATACTTGTTTTTTGCGCCCTCTTTCGGTGAAAGAAGGCACGAAATACTGTTTTTGACTTAAATGCGTCTTGTATTCTGCCATATCGCTTCATTTTCATCCGTGTTTAGCGTTTTGGTAGTGCTCCCCCTACAGTCCTCATGAAAATACAGTCCACGTTACGGTCCGTTGACAGCTGTTTTACTAGCTCGTCATTCACTTAACATTGTAGGCCAGGTAAAAGGATTCTGGCTCACGGAAATCAACACCGAATGAAAAATCAACCAATCAAATTAGCCCACACATACAAAAACCGCGAATAATGTCGTCATCAGTCGAAATGTAACCTAATCTGTCATTTGTCAAAATGCTTAATTGGAATTCCCATTCCCATTTTAAAGGTACCCAACAAAACGTGAATCAAAACAATCCGTTATTTTTTTATTTTCGAAATTCCTCGATTATATGGTTCCTTGTAGTCTAATAAACATGTTGAATCACTTGAATGTCTTTCCTACCTTGTAATTTCTTCGCAAAATGATATTAAGCTAATGTTTTGAAAACAACAAAGATGTGTGAAATGTCACTATTATGTGCTCCATGTATTGACGCAATGACGTAGTACGCGATTTTCAGGGACCACCTTCTCAAATTTGCTCTAGAGCGCATACTAGTGGTCAAAAACTACATTGGGTACCTTTAACATTGGGACGGTTTATCCAATCAAAACGTGTCATGACTGTCCCGTCATTCATGTCACCTGTCAATCACATAACCCACTTTAGCTATCTAGCCAGCATCATTGAACATGGAAAACGGAGCTCTTGAGTATTTGTTGAAAGTTGATTCCAAAATGAAGTGGATTAAATGAGTTTGAGTTACAATATAAGGTAGGTCTTTTGTGATTAATTACCAGTTGTTATGGCTGTGTTTTGCTTTGCCTAGATTTAATCAGCACTCAAGAGCGTGAACTTTGCTTCCTGGAGCGGTGGGCTAATAGGGCTAGTAGGCTAGTAGTAGCCTAAACACTGATTTGTGAAGTAGGGGCGTAGGATATTGAGTGCTGTGCCCTAAGGGGGTGTATTTTATCGTCCTGTCATTCCTCTTTGTGGTGCTTGTTGTCATATAATGGCTCTGTAGTTTATTTAGTGGGTCCCTAAAAGCTTGGTTGTTTCGGCCTAAATATTGTCCTCTTATTCGCTCACTCTCAAATTATTGGCCTTTGTTGACGTTTTAAAAAACATCAGTAGCCTAGGCTACTGTACTTTTCCTGTATGTTTTTACATATAAAAATGCCACTGCTCAGCGCCCTTCTGGTGCTGTGAAACCGCCCATCAGGGCATGTTTTGAAAGCGCACCCCCAAAAAATTGTGTGCGCTGCGCGTGCCTGCTTCGCTGGTCCTGGCTTACCCGGTTCTGGGACCCACCAGACGCCACTGTGGTCAGTAGTGGCCAGATCATAGTTAATCTTGATGGAAACAATAGAATCATGTGCGTCAACTGTGCATAGACAGTGGTCTAGCCAGGAAGTAGAGTGCCTAGTCATATCTAAGTAGTTAGATAAACCTTTATTTTTGTGTCACTCCTTAACAGACATTTCCATCACATTAATACAAAAGTGCAATAATAAAAAGTTAAGGACCACTCACAATGAGTTGTGAGACACAATATAATTACAAATCAAAATAGAATCGAGCGTACATGATAGTACTACACACACACAACCATACAATTGAGAATACAATACAGTATAGGGACATACAAAATACAGTATAAAGTATAAATTCGATAAGTAAGTAAGTAGTCATACCTACTATTATCGAATGATTGACATTAAGATGAGGTCTACAAATATGAAATGTTGCTTGCATGCGAGTAGTGTAAACAACACCTAACTAGCTGTAATGTTTCAGCTACGAACAGGACGGGCTGCACTCTGATATTCAACTGCCTTTAATACACCGTCAGACAAGACATCCTCGCTGCTGCAAGAAGAACCCCTCCTGTCATCGGTGGTCGGAAACTACGCTTTTCCCCGGATTACAGTGCCCACACAGTGAACAAGCAAGAGCCAAAGGCATAAAGTTTTTCCTGATCTACACAGCCACCCTCAAGATCAAGTCAAAATCTGGCACTTTGGAGGCCTTCCAATCTCCGAGGAAAGCCGAGGATTTGATCACGTCGTTGCTGAGGGGATCGCCCGGAGCGGAAGGTGGTGATGCGGATGACTAGTTGGTAACTATGTCCACAGCCAGCCTACGGCTACACGTCACCCAGTGTGTTTTCACTGTTGTCTCGTTCCACAATGCTACTCTTATGTTGACAAGTTGCTAGCCATGGTAGGGCTACAAGCTAACCGTGGCTGCTAATGCCTTACACACACGCTTTTTTCACTATGGTTACGGGACTATGTTTACTTGGATTAAACGTGATGTCACCGAAGCACGTTGCCCGGTTCATCGTTAATGTTATGCGGACAGTTTTCTTGGATTTGAAGTCCCAAATCAATCCATTGGACACAGCTTTATTGTTTACACAAAATTGTACACAAACTTTCTTGTTTGTTTCATCTTCTGACTGAATCATTGCCTATCATGCAGCTTTACAGCCCACTCCCCGGATTGCTCTTTTTGCTCTCTGTTATGGATGTGAGAGTGGAACGTCCTCTCCCTCTGACTTTGTTCATTTTGATAAGCCAATATTCGGAGGCTGGACTGGTATATTTTAAGATTAATGCTGTTTTTGATTTAGTCTATTTTATATATACTCAACGGTTTATTGTGTTAGTTAAGTATTGGGTTGGGTCCTGCACTTTCGCGGCCCTATGTTCATATCAATCGCGGATCAACATAAAAGCGTTTGTTTTTTACTGTTTTGTTCGGTTTAACATTATGTTTTTGGGTGTATTTGTTTTGTTATTGGGGATATGGTGCCACCTTGTTTTTTTTGGGTGTATTGAGAGGGATGTGTCTTTTTTATGTTTCGGGGAACATGAACAGAATTTGCTGTTGGTTAATATGAGGAAATCCTGTTTATGCCGACTAATTACCACTCTGTCTAGATCAGTGAGCAATGTTTGGAGTGTAATGCAATGTAATGGGTGAATGATCAATCCTGGTGTGGAATTGTGATGGTTTGAATATACCCCACAAACGTGACGAGAGCAGGAGTTGAAGCCATGCCCGTCAAATATCAACAGCTCACCGATGCACGGGACAATGCAGGTAGGCTAGAAATAATAGGCCACAAAGGACACATTCAAGATGCCACAACAAACTGCATGTAGCCTATAAGCAACAGAAAATGGCCCAGCTGATAAGAGTATGAATACATGGCCAACCCGTGGTGGCCATGTATTCAATGCACCAATGCCCCGCTGCTCGTGTGTCTGTGTGATGACAAAGAACAAGTGTATCCAAGCGGCAATCACATCCAATTGAGCACAGCTATTGGTTAATGCAGACTATGGTGTATGATGATCCGATTGCTAAGTGCATTCCATTTATCTGCCATGTTAGAAGAATATCTCTAATCTATTTTAATATGAAATATTTTTGCAAATGTTAAATGGACTGTTAGCATTGTTATCCAAAGTACTTTCCAATGGCCTCTCACACCAATGGCAGCTGCCATGCAAACTGCCAGCCTGCTCATAAGGACCAATTTGGGGTTCAGTGTCTTGTTCAGTATCTTGCTCAATGACACTACCACATGTGGTCAACTTAAAAAATGATTTTATTTTACAGTTTCTTGGACTAGACACATTCCTTAATTTCAATCAAGTCATCTGCATCTTTGCTTCATTGGTCTTCTGCTCCTCCTCCAAATTCTATTTTCGACATCTCTTTGCAAAGTGCTTGGAACCCGATCATTGCCGCTTGCGGCTATATTTATTATTCTCTGTGCTCATACCGACACTGATCGACTACAACCTGATCAAAAGCAGAAAGCTAGATTATGTTGGCCGAGAGGAATCCCCAGTGAGTCATGAATTTGGTGTGTGGTTATGATATATACGAGTAAAAAAATGTGGGATTTTATAAACCGGTTGAAGACAGGATGAGAAATTGCACATTGCTACTTCTTGAAAAAGAACAGACATATTTAATAATTTAATAATTTAAGCATAAATGCCTTCTAGTGCAAATAGCATATAAATTAACCCAGTGAAATGCAGTGCAGTGAAAATCACCATATTACTCCTCAAGCCTGCAGGAAAGTAATCAATCCTTCCTTCCAATCAAATTCCTCTAAACATATGTCCCACCCTCATAGCTTGTTTGCGGCGGAAATACGTCAAACTACGGAAGTTAGATGATCTCAAACGGCCGTTTCAGTGTGACTTTAAAGATATGGTGCAAGTTCTAGCACTGTTATGCCTTAGCTAGTATGCTAGTAGGCCTTTTGAGGCTTGCAAAGAACATTTCCTAGTCTTCTTTATAGTTGACAGAAATAAAGAATTTGTCTTTATTGTCATTTGATGTTTAATAGAGACATTTGGCATTTCAGCAGTGGGGAAATTACAGCAAAAGGCTGGAAATGTAGAATACAGAATATACATAGCAGCGGATAAGCACAAAAAAGAACAAGAATACCTACATGCATACATACTGTACATATATCCATCCATCCATCTTCATCCGCTTATCCGGGGTCGGGTCGCGGAGGCAGCAGTTCCAGCAGGGGGCCCCAGACATCCCTTTCCCTGGCAGCATCAACCAGCTCTGCCTGGGGAATCTTTAGCCGCTCACAGGCCAGTGAGGAGATGTAGGCTGAATCCCAAATCGCGCACTTAGGCGAAAGTACAGAGCACTCGCGGCCTTGTGGCCTTACATGCGCGTTCCCGCTAAGTCCACAAGGGCTCAGGGTAGTTCCAAAACGGAATTGCTAGGTCCACAAGTGCGCCACGCCGCCATTTTGCGCACTTTAACCGCACTTACCGAAAGTCCGCAATTTCGCGGACTCAGGAGCATAAAGTACCCACAGTCCACCGCGTCTCATGTGACACATCTGATGCAGCCAAAATGACTGCGCGCAGGACCCGATACATCTGTAAGTAATGTACCCTAAACTAAACAACTAACCGATGACATTTCCTGCAAACATATCCCATCCAGCAGAATTATTAATAGTGTTTCGATGTGTGCATTGCATACCAAGCCAAGAAAAAATGGGAAAACCTGAAGAAAATATACAGGGTGAAGAAATACACGTTACCCACTGATATTAATGGGTCATAGGATCATGTAGCCCTATCTATGGGGATTCATTTCACACTAGTGGTTGTGGCAAGGCTATTCGTGTAGCACTGTGGTGTCTTGGGTGTCCCTCAGCATGATTGTCAGTATGCTATTGTATATTATGTGTGCATCCTCATCATCACTTTCTGCAAGTGTACCGCTGTCACAAACTTAATTTCACCCTCTGACCAGAAATGAAAGACATCTCATATCATTTGATCTGATCTTTGCCACATAGGAGCTCCAGTCTCCCCCGGACAGGGAGTGGAACCCAGGGGAGACTATCAGCCGCCACCTGGCCGTACTTTGAGGCCATGCACGAGGCTCTGGGGCAGAGGGACTCCATCACACCGGTGAACACCATCTCCAGTGCGGTGGAGTCGGGCGACTCAGACGATGGTGTTCACTGGTCCTCTGCCCCAGAGTCCTCCAGCCTCTCCTCCGGCCTACCTGACCCTCCCACCCCCTCCAGCCCCTCTGGGCCCTCCTCCGGCCCCTCACGCCCCTCTACCTCTGGCCCCTCCTCCTCTTCCACAGGTCCATCCACCCAGCAGCCTGGGGGTGGGAAGAGGAAAAGAAAGGCCAACCATCTAGACCCAGCAACAGGAGAGGAGGCAGGTGGAGCTAGATGGGAGGCAGGCAGCGCGGCAGGCAGAGCTGGACCGGAGGCACGCAGAGCAGGAGAGGCATATGAGGGAGACGGAAGCGGAGGATGGGAGGCGATTCGACCGCCTCCTCAACATACTGGACAAGTGGGCAGGGAATAAATAGCCCCCCAAATATTCCTTTATTTCCTTTGTATTTTCTAGTATTGTGCCACATGTTTTATTGTCTTTCTTTTATTACTCATTCATATTTTGACCTTTTGGACCCAGGGAGGCTTTATTTAATAAAAACATGTTGCACCACATCTGTGTCAGTGCAGTTTTATGGTATTGCCACCTCTTGCATGATCCTTGCAAATAATTGCTCAGAGGGGGGATGTGGGAGTGCCATGGAAATGTTTTGATTCTGTATAGATTCTGATTTGATATGTCACTGTACATGTGCTGCAATGAAGAAATTAGGAGCATCTACATGGATGTGAACATGAAATGGATGAAGAGTTCCTTAGCAAAAACAGTAGTGGGTTTGGTCATATCATGTTTCCCTTTTTTACAGTCAAGACTTACAATTCACCGTTTACAAGTAAAGCCTGAATACAAGTAAAGCCTGAATACTCCCAAGTTTGGCTTTGACTTGTGACAAATGACCTATGTGATCATGACTGCCTTGACAACGCACACACAAGAGTCGTAGGCAGTGATGTGGTTAAACATGGCTTTATTTACACAGAACAGAAAGGGAAGACATGGATGATGTAAGTGTAACAGATGTAGTTGTGGGAGACCTGGGATGCCGATGCCAGGTGAAACAAGTGCAATTCCCCCACACTTACTGGAATTATCACAGTTTGATCAGCAAGAGTTACATAAGTACCTGTTGTTGTGTGGATAGGATTGTTGGCCCTATGCACCCATTTAACCTCTGGGGTGAGGTGGTCCAATTGGTCTGGCCTCTACCCTTTGACGTGGCCAGCATGGGTGACCCTGGCACAGCTCTCAGGGTCACTGAGGCATGCAAGCCACCACCCCACGACAAGGGATGGACCGTGTGGTGGAAAATAGGCATGTGGTCTGTGCCAAATGTTCACTGCATGGACTGTTCAGAACTGAAATATGACCCCCCCCCCCCCCCACAAAAAAAGATCAGTCCCATTATGCATCTAAACTGAAAATCAGGAAATCAGTCCCATCATGCCTCAACTGAAATTCATCCATCTTGTGGGAATATGAAAACTGAAGGGAAAAAAGAGGCCACCAACAAAATAATGACTCAACTCCTGCAGTATTCATGGTGGGCTAACAGGTCCAGCAGGTTCTGGGGTGCGGACACCTGGGCACACAGCCTCTCCCTGATGTGGGCCCCACTCCTCTCCTGGGTCGACTCCTGGACAGGTGGCGCAGGGGGACCAGGTTGTTCCAGGTCATCCTCAGGCAGCTCCATGAAGTCCCCATGGCTGAGGCAGATGTTGTGGAGGACTGTGCAGGCCAGGACACAATCGGAGCAGAAGCCTACCCTCACCTCCAGCGCCTTGAAAAAGATGGAGCGCCAATGAGCCTTCATCATTCCGTAGCTCCTCTCGATGATGTGGCGTCCTCTTGAGTGCGCCACGTTGAATCTTTTCTGCACCCTGCCTTGCACAGGACGCCTGTACGGCGTCACAATGGAGATGGGCTGCTCCAGGCAAGGGTAGCCTCCATCTCCCAGCAGGAAGTAGCCAGGTGGGGGGTACAGGGAGTGGGTGTACATCGGGCTGTTGCGCAGGATGCGTGTGTCGTGCACCGAACCTGGATAGCCCACGAACACATCCAGGAACCTCCCGCTGCTGTCGCAGATGGCCTGGAGCTGGATGGAGTAGAACTGCTTGTAGTTGAAGTAGTCTACCTTGTTCCGCTTTGGGGGGGCTTGATGCGAATGTGGCATCCATCGATGGCCCCCACTGCCCTGTTGAAGGCCCCATGGCGGGCCATCCGGCCGAATCCCTGACCCACTGTGTCAAGGGTGTTTGGGGGGGGGGAGCAGATGATCTTGGACCTGGCCTTTCGGACCCTCTTGGCGATCCTGTGCACCACCCTGTGGATGTCGAAGGCCCGCGCCGTCACCCGGTAGGACGCTGCATGGGCCAGCCAGAAGATGAACACCAGCACTTCCAGGTTGTGTCCCCAGCCATGGTCCTTCTCCTGGTGCAGGAGGTCCAGTAGACCATTGAAGGCCTGTCGAGACAACCTGAAGTCAGGCCTCATGTCTCTCTCAGGGTCCAGGTAGACCCTCAGGGCAGGCGCCAGCCTGTTTAGCCTGGTGTATGGGCCGCGTGGGTGGGCCTGGGGGTGCAAGAGAGTAATATGTAAGTGAGTGAGTGAGTGAGTGTGTGGACAGGGATTTCAGATGCTGCATATCACACACATGCAATCAAGGGGTTGTGGCCTATTATCTATCAATCAGTCAAACAAACAAACTTTATCAAGCACTTTTCCCATTTACACTGAATTGTTTAAGTGTCTGCATCACCTTTTCTGCCCTAGATATGATGTTGGGTTAACTAGGACAGTAGTTCAATGTGTAGTTGTTAATTACCTGTATTCCAGTCACCATGGCCAGTAACTGGCCAACACAAGCAGTTGGCCATTACTTTCCTCCTCAGAATTGATGTGGATCCTTCTGCGTCTCCTCAAACGCTGCCTCCGTCGCAGATGCTGAAGGAGATACAGCACAATACCGAGTCCCTGCATCTTTAAATCTGACGTCAGTCATGTGCCCCGCTGGAAGTGCTGTCCCATACCTTTTATGCAATTGAGCGCCCTTGCACCCTCTGGCCCTTCCAGCTGACGTCAATTAAGTGCTCAGACTTCAGGCCGCAAGTGCGAGCGGCCGCAAGTGCGGTTTGCGCACTCAGATTGGGATTCAGCTGTAGTCCCGTCACCTAGTCCTGGGTCTACCCTGCAGCCTCCTCCCAGCCGGACACGCCTGGAACACCTCTTCTGCCCCTCTCTTTACCCGAGTGTCCAAAACACATGGCCTCAGATCGGCTGATATGATAACAAAATCTATCATCGATCTTCGGCCTAAGGTGTTCTGATGCCAGGTGTACTTGTGGGCATCCTTGTGTTCGAACATGGTGTTTGTTATGGACAAACTGTGACTAGCACACAAGTCCAACAACAAAACACCACTCGGGTTCAGATCGTGATGGCCATGCCTCCCAATCACGCCCCTCCAAGTTTCTCCATCATTGCCCACGTGTGCATTGAAGTCCCCCAATAGGACAGTGGAGTCCTCTGCAGGAGCCACAAATAGGACTCCACTCAGGGTCTGCAGGAAGGCTGAGTACTCTGAACTGCTGTTCGGTGCATAAGCACAAACCACAGTCAAGAGTCCCCCCCCCCACAGTCCTAAGGCGCAGGGAGGCGACCCTCTCGTCCACTGGGGTGAACTCCAGCACAGAGGCGCTCAGCTGGGGGCTAGCTAGTATAGCCACACTTGCCTTACGCCTCATACCGTGAGCAACTCCGGAGAAGAACAGGGTCCAACCCCTATCCAGGAGTTTGGTTCCGGTGCTGTGCGTGGAGGTTAGCCCCACCAGGTGTAATTGGTATCGCTCCACCTCCCTCACAAGCTCCGGCTCCTTCCCCCCCAGCGAGGTCACGTTCCATGTCCCCAGAGCCAGCCTCTGCTGCTCGGGTCCGGTACGTCGGTGCCCACCGCTTTCACTGCCACCTAGTTGGCAGCGCACCCGACCCCGACAATTCCTCCCGCAGGTGGTGGGTCCACGGGACGGAGAAGATGGTGCTTCCACGTAGCTCTTTCGGGCTGGGCCCGGCCGGGCTCCGTGGTAAGCCCGGCCACCAGGCGCTCGCAGGCGGGCCCCACCGTCTGGGCCTGGCTCCAGACGAGGGCCCCGGGCTTCCTCCGGGCCGGGTCTCTCTTCCTCTTTGGTCTTTTTCCATCAGGGTTTATACCTGTAGGGGGGCCAGGGGGTACTACCACTTGCCCAAGGTGGACCCCCAGACTAGTGGAGGGAAGGAGGCGTCTTACTTCTCCATTCTAGTTCGCACTGGAACTAGCCACTGCCCTACATACAGTACATACATGTGTAAAATATATAATATGTACATACATCCAGACACTATAGATATTTATACAATGGGTAGTTCCGACCTCGCAATCTGATTGGTTAAGAGCTGTTGTATATTCACGATATTCCACGTGCGAAGCCTCTTTATCGTTTATGTGGAATATTACTTTGCCAATTATAACTGCCTGTAAAAACATTAGTTCCATTGCATCTGTTGGTTACATTACGGCTTCTCCTCAAGAAAATCTGAAACATTCAATGTCAATTTTGAGTTGTTCTATCCGTCCTGTAGCCTACCACTCTATCATCACCACTTTCCAGGAATTTTATTTTTAATCGCTAGGGCTCGTTGTTTGTTGTTTTGAAACTCCATAGCAACGTGATAGTGATAGTTTTAGGAACCTTGGCGGAGTTCACTAAAATTGTTATTACGAATTGAATTGAAACCTTTATTCCCCCAGAGGGGAATTTGTTTAGCACACGTCAAGCATACATAAAACATTAAAATGTACGCCCATCACCAACAACGCAATGTCACCAACCACCAACATCATCATATAAACATCATCATCACTGCAACAGGCATCAACAGCTGTTTAATAATTTAATGCTTCTTGGTACAAAGGAAGTGCTGGCTGGTTTTGTCCTTGTTTTGGGCGTTCTAAACCTGCGTCCAGAGGGGAGTAGGGGGAACTCTGAGAAGAGTGGATGGGAAGGATCGTCCAGTATTCGTCTGGCAAGGTTGATGGTGTACTGGTCAGAGAGTTGAGAGATACTCTGAATATCTGAACCAGTGATTTTCCTCCCCGCCTTAGTAACCTTGTCCAGCATGTTTCTGTTCTGGATGGACAGACTTCCACCCCAGCACTGGATGGCAAAGGTCACCACGCTCTGAATGAACATCAGGTAGAACAGTCTCAGTGTTGTTAAGACTCTGAAATAGTAAGTATTTATCCCATAAATGTTTCCCGATGATGTAACCGTTGTATAAAAGCCATAACTCACTCGAGGGTTGTGGTATATGGCCAATATACCACAGGTTGTGTTGGTCGATGGCACTCGGCTGCGCCTCGTACCTATGACTACAGCACAACCCGTGGTATATAGGCCATATACCACACCCTCTCATGAGTTATTGCTTCATTATAGTAATACTCATACATACATACATATACATACATACATACATACATACATACATACATACATACATACATACATACATACATACATACATTCATGGTGCTCCCCATCTGCCACAGGGGAATGGAGGGGTTGTCTGTGTTTATAATTGTGTAATAGATTATTTATAAACATGTAATAACAAAATGTTCATAGTAGCTAATTCATGCATTGTTCCGTCAGTGATTCGTTTCTTTTACCACATGGGGCTTCATTGATTGAACTCGAGATTAATGTTTAGTCCCAGTAGCTCCCTGAAATGAGTTTACCCAAAGCGCTGAGGCTGGCCAAACACACTACAATTTAACTAATGATTGAACTTTGAGTTAATGAGCAGGATAGGGAATTGAATTAGGGTGGAGGCTGGAAGCTTTTCAACGGTGTTAAATTGTTACCACTCCAGACATCTCCACAGCCATAAAACAGGAAATAAAGGAGGTTTTACAACCCCAACCTCTCGTTTTTAACTTATTTGTAGAAGCAATTGGCAAAATTACATTTACTGCCTTTGTATAGAAAATGGACTTGGCTTTAACACTAAACACTTGTTTTGATAAACTGTACGTGTACAATGACATGAGAAATCTGCTTTGGTTATTTGGTTACATGGGTTGGTCCATTTTTGGTCTGCATCCTCCAGCTGACAAGACACCAAACCCTGTCTTGCTGCGTTTTCTTTGCTTGATTTCCTCCAGGGTGTGTGTGTGTGTGTGTGTGTGTGCATGCGGCGTGTGATGTACAGTATTGTTTACCTGTTAGAAAGCTCAGATAAGCAGAATTAATTCTAGGAACTGGATTTATTGTCTTCTGTTGACAACTGTCACTCAGCCACAGCTGCAATTACAGAGATAGTCCAACTGTCACATTATTCTCCATGATCCTGTTCCTTAAAGGGTTGCTGAGAATCCACAGGGACACCTAAATCCTTTTAAGAAGAAATCGCTGATCTCAAGGTTTGAATTTAGTTCACTGAATGTTTCTCCACCCTGAATTCTCCCAGTTGACAAAATAAACACTAATATACTATAATTGATCAAGCTTCCTAAAAAGCTATAGCTACGTTACAAAATTTGCTAAAAAATCTTTCCTTCATAGACTATAACACATTAACTAGAATAACTGCACTTATATAGCGCTTTTCCACCTTAGCGGCACTCAAAGTGCTTTACAATGGCCTCTCATTCACCCATTCACACACACATTCACACACCAATAGCGGTAGCTGCCATGCAAGGTGCTAACCTGCTCATTGGGAGCAATTTGGGGTTAGGTGTCTTGCTCAAGGACACTTCGACATGTGGACAGGCGGAGCTGGGATTTAAACCACTGACCCTTCGATCACTGAACGACCCGCTCTACCAACTGAGCTACAGGGTATTTATGGTAAGGAGGTTGTGTACTGAGAGTGGCTTTTTATTGTGGTTTGCATCTCTGTCCTCCACCTCTGTGTGTGCAATTACTGAGATCATCATTCTAATAAAGTGAGTTGGTTAATTTCCTTAATCTACCTGAATGCTTGACTTCACATGTAAGGCAACTAATTCAAACAAATGGACAGAGTCTTTCCAGCATTATTGTGTACTTTATAAAATACAGCACAAGACTTTCTGAAACAGTGCATATCGGGGGTAATGCATTTTATAACTCCATAAAAAGATAGCAAATGCAATTATAGTTACAGAGCTCAGATTAATTGCAATCAGCTAGCTATGTTGGAAACTCTGAAATACCTTTTGTCTTCCAATTTGTGTGCAATTCCATTCCTGGTGAGATAAAACAATTTGAGTTACCCCAAAAAACTGAGCAGTAATTGTGTAAGATTTGAAAAGTGCGTGTCAAGGTACAGAAAGACATGGTGGCTGCCTTATCTCTTGTGGTGCAGAACAACCCTTCTCCCCAGGTAAAATACACACTAACCATTTCAGTGTTACATTACCAGCTTTCGATAAGAGCTGCAGAGATTTCCTTCAAGGAGAACGACTGCAAATTGCTTCTTCTCCCATAAAGGCCAAATGAGACGATGTGAATGCATTGTTTCCCACATCCTCTGCTGGTAATAGGCCTGAATGCTTAGGTACACACTTTTATCTGGGGTCACTATTAATATAAACAAATAACTGTAAACAAAGTTAACTTGTCAGTTGGTTTGGATTCTGCAGAAAGAAAAATTAGGTTTTCACACAGTGGGACCGTTTCAACATCAAACCTTTCTGTTTCTTTCTCGAAAAACAGACTATGTATTATAGGTACAAAGTTCAGTCTCTACAGAAGCTCTTCCAGAAACTTGTATGACGCACCAAGCTGGTGATCACAATATGAGGCTCTGTCCTTTGAAACTATTCTGACATTGCAGCGGAGACATGGTGATGGGTTATAAAAGCAGGAATCTTTCTCAGTTTGAATGGTGATGTTGTGGGAGCAAGCTCTTTTACAGACCCCGGCTGGAGAGATATTAGAGAGCGTGTAAAGTCAGGGACGGCTAATTAATCCATCCCTGTGTATAGGGCTTGGCGGGGAGAGAGAGACGCCCTACTCTCACCTTCCTCAGGTGATTGATGTGCGTGATGTCATAGTCACCCTCCAATCAGGGCTCGTGCCAGGAGACCTGGGCGACAGATCGGCCAATCTGATGCCCTTAGAACCCAATGCTTATTTAGCTCATCATGGGGAACGAGGATGAGTTTGGAGCAGAGGAGTGATTTGATGCCAAGCATGGAACTAACCAGCGCTCCTCTATGTTACAGAGTCTACAGGACGTACTGTAATGTCCAAAACATTTCTAGAGACTGGGTCGCAACACTGGATCAGAAAAATGCACTGAACAGCCTGGCTCCTGCTTGTGTGAGAATTGATTGCTTTGCGCTGCTTATTCCTCATCCAGTGATGGATGGGTGGATGGAAAACTTTCAACTGAATGTTCATATTGTTCTGATAATTGTAGGCTATAGCAACATAAGAGTGGCATCTTTACCAGCAACCCAAATGAGCTAATCCCATAGCTGTACCATTGCTAGCTACAGTAGCCATGAGCAAACTGTTGGATACTACATCTGCTGTGCAACGTATTCCATTGTCCAGATGTAAAATCTATTTGCCAACAAACTGTTTGAGAAACAGCACACCTCAGTGTCCCCTAATCAAAAACATTTTTCGTATATCACCTAACCTCTCCAGCACCTCACCAATATCAATTATTTTCCCTCTTCAGAGAAGAGTACAATCCACAACTATTGCTTACAATGTTTTATTGTTGTTTTGTAATATTTTATCATGAATATTATAAATAAATGCTGTATGTAGTTAAAGAAAGTGTTAATAATAACTGACTGAGGGAAAGTGCCCCCCGGCGCCCATGGGCGGTTCACCTCTCTTCCTGCTGTCCTCCTCAGTTTTTTGAGTCACCAGTCGCCACTGTAAGCACTTATTGTATTTTTAGTTTGCTACTCTTGCACTTTGCATTGAGCACTAGATTATGGTCTTATTCACTTGTTTCAGAAAGGAAATACACTTGTGAGTTCTGGTGAGTAGTAGTGCACTGACTTCCTACAGTACGTTTAATGCAATTATTGTAAGTCGCTTTGGATAAAAGCGTCAGCTAAATGACAGTAATGTACAGTATGTTTGAAAACTTCTGTTCAGTAAACAACATCTATATATTCTCTCCTTATAAAGGAAATTAAAACAGGGACGAGGTTTGGTTTCTTAAGAAACCAAATAAGAGATGCTACCTTAGATGTAGGAGTCCTGGCACAATAGGTAGAACAGGTGCGACACTTGAACATCTTCCCTTTATTATAAAACAGAGATATGTGGATAAAGAGACGATGTAAGAGGCCATGTCTCATCGTTATCCCATCTCTGAGATGTAGAAGCTTTCATGTGTCCTTCCCCAGCCAGAACATTGTACTCCAAACTACCTTCCAGTCACCAGAACAGTACATCAAAGTGACTTATCATTTCTGGGCCACATCCAAATTCATCTTTCTCTTTTCTTGTACAAATTTACAACCACTACACCCCTAGTTAGTATGCCAAAAGGCATCCAACTTTAAAGGCATGTCAAGTAGATTTCAAAGCTTTCTAGCTTCTCAGGTATTGCGGTTAAAATAGGTTTTCTGCATTATTAATTCATGTAATTTAAATGTACAATGGTCCAAGGACTATCAGCCCAGCTGTGTCATTTGATTCTAACTGTTTGAAATGAGCCCCCCCTCCTCGTAATCTTTCCTGGACTTGATAAGAGGGAGCTCATTGCAGGACACTGCAGGGCTGTGATCTCCTTTGTTACCCCTCAGACGACCTAACAGCCCCATCTGATGAGAGGCAGACGCCCTCTACTATCAGTTAAGGGGGGGGGGCAGGTTGTGATGCGTGGGAGAGGGGAAGAGTGAGACGGGGGGAGGGAGACCGACATGGGGAGAGAGACAGAAAAAGAAGAGAGACGTCGAGAAAAACAGGAAGAGACAGAAAGAGAAGAGAGATTAGAAGGTTGTTGGAGATGGAAGGGGGGAGGTAAGAGTGGAAGAGCAGAGACATCGCCAGGATGACAGATACGTGTACGTGTAAAACCTCGTGCCTTGCTAATGCACGCTCAGCCAATATTTGAGAGTATTTCTAAAGATGAGAGGTGACAGAGAGAGGCTGAGGTGTGCAGATGTGTTTCTATGCAGAGAGGACCTTAGAGATGAGCAGACATGTGAGACACCACTATGCTATGTGGGGGGACGTTTTTTTGTGTAATTATTGTAATCCACTTTGGACAAAAGCATCAGATAAATGACTAATATAATGTAATTTATTGTTTGTTTGTGGTTTTGAAAATTATTTTGATACTAATAAAACATGACGTATTTATTGTGTCGTGTTTAACAAGCAAACATACTGATGCATGTATGCCCCCCCCCCACACACACACACACACAGACTCACACACACATTTCGTGATGAATAATACATGCAGCGCAAAGGTGACTGATACAATCAGGTAGGGTTTGTGTTCCCCCAGAATCAACAACACCTAGACATCCTTCCAATTCATCAACACAAAATGGCCTCAAACACCAGGGACCTTAGTCCTTCCCTCTGAGATCCCCCGGGCGGGGCTGGCCTGATTGAACCCTCCCCCTCCATATGTAGTAAAGCACATGGGTAGATGCAAGGGTGTTATTGCCGTGGGAAGCCTTCAGATGTTAACATGATGTCATCCATTATGCATTGGGCTCTACTTATGGAGAGGCTGCCGTTGGACATGTGGCAGGCCGAGAGGAAGAGGGAGAGGTTACACAGCCAGACGCCCGACAGCACAGACCTGGCACCGTAGCCCACAGATTCAGCTGTCTGAACCCAGACTGGTTTGGCCGGGGCTGACATGCCCTTGCTGGGGTCTGATTCATCAACAAGTGTCTGTCAAACAACTTTAACTTAGCCCCCTCGGAGCCAGCAGCTTTTCTGAGGCAGGAAGTAGGCCAGACTCTCACATTCGCTATTCACGTGCACTGGAAATATAAATACATGACTTACAGCACAACTAAATGTAAAACAATTGCATTTATGAACAAGTTAATTAAACCACTGATTGCAAAACATCACAATGTTTTCCAAAGTTGTCATGGCACCCACAACAAAACCTGCATGGACTAACTAACATGGGCAAACCCAGCACAATGATCAAAATAGGCAAGCACACAGCGAAGACAATAACAAGAATGCATGACATACTATGGAATGACAAATTTGTATCAATTAATTCAAGATGTGACTAGCAGGCATTTTGGATTTACTGAGCCTCTGAATTGCCTTGGTTAAGTTGCACAAGTGGCCCACGGGCTGAAGTGACCCGGTCAAAGAGGAGGCATGGGGTAACCTTTATCTCCAATTGTTACCGCCTTATTAGGGGCCAAGCAGCTCATCTGCCAGTCCCTCTTGTATTAGCCAATATTCTTCTGAATCTGAGGCCGTGTCCGAATGTCCATACTATGTATGTAGTACATACTAGCCTATATAGTATGTCAGATGCAAGCTACATCAAAATTGTGCCTGCTACATCTGGTGTACTATATAGTACATACTAGACATTCCCGAAATTACCCAGAAAATGTAGCAGCCATCGAGAGGATGCTATTCCGGAAACCAGATGGCGATTTGAGTGAAATGTCATGGCACGTGACTGAACAGTTTCCGGTTCGTTAAAATTGGTGGAAGTTGAGGTGACAGTAATTCACCAACCTAGTTTAAATGTTTGTGGACGTTGTAGCTAAATCTGTCGTGGAAAAATTATTTTTCTTAGCAGATGTCTTAGTTATATCAAGATTAAGCTAACTATTGACATCGGTGTGCTTATCGGTGTCATATTTATTCAGTTTGAGCGATTTACGATCGAGCTAGCTAACTACCTTTAGCTCATTTGGCTCAGTTGCTGGTTAGCGATGAGAGGCGGAGTCCCAGCCCAGTTGATAACCCTCCGTTGCGGGTTGGGGGGATGCAACGGTCGGCTGGGATCCAGCCTCTCATAGCTAATCAGCAACTGGTCAGTGGACTGTACCAGGCAGCCTACTTTATGTCTGAATCAAATAACGTTATCAAACAAGCGTGGGAACTAGCTGGCTAGCATAACTCGAGCATAACAATCCAACGGCTAACTCCCCCAAAAGAACCCCTCCACTGCACAAGCTTCTCAGTAACCCTAATAATAATAAGCACAAGCTACTGAGTGCAACGTTAGCCCTGTTAACGGATAGAATGAATTTGGAGGAAAGTGTTGCTCTGTGTAGGGGAGAACCGGGTCAAAAGTCGCACTTTTTGGTTTGATTCCATTTACTCCGAAATTAATAGAGATAGAGATTCCACATGTTATGACACACAACTTGCACATGTCCTTCACTATTATCAACTGTAATGTTCGTGCTAGGATATAAGAGCTTAACATAAATAGGGCGAGAACGGACCGAGTGCAATGCGACATTTGTCCCTGCCGAGCGGGACAGAAGTCTCATAGGAGAGGGGCAAACGTCGCACGGCTGCAAAATGTGTCCTATCTCTGTTTTTTGGGCATGTAATTCTCTTTACTTTCAACGAATGTATTATTAGACATAATATCATGTTTGTATCAAAGTAATCAATGTTATAGGTTCAACATCCATAGAAATAATGCGGGGTTAACAGCAATGTTTGGCGATAGGATAGCCTATCGGCAGGAAATAATTTATTAGACGAATGGTTAGTCTGCACTAGTCATTTCCTTGTCTCGTTTCCACTTGAATATAACAGCCTATGAGTTGTCTTTCTTCCAGGAATTTAACAGCCTATCAGCTATCATCCTTTCAGGAAAGACCACCCCTAGTTGACCTCACTTATCCAGGTGCGCGCGGAGACCCTTACCAGTCAGTTGCCAGTGCGTTCGCTCGATGTGAAATGTCAATTTATCACATCAAGTTGCGTCTGCTTCTCCACAACATTTAGGCTATAGGTAAGTGATAATCTGCATACAAAGTTGGTCAATAGCATTAGAAAGATATTTAAGAGAGCTTTCATTTGACCTGTTCATTCTGCCCAAATGTCACTCGCGCACCCCTCTGGTTCTAAGCCATCACAACGCGACTTCTGTCACTCTACGGGACGCGACTTCTGCCCCGCCACGGTCTCCTGTCATTTCTCCCTGGCTTGCAGGCACGACTTGATCGCACGAAACTTGAAACCTATGCTATAATGTAGCCAGCAGATGTGCTAAGAAAAGTGCATATGTTTGCAAACTAATACAAGTGAACACAATTTTACAATCGAAAAATGCTTATGAGACCATTATTTTACTTATATGGGGCAAAAGTGGTTTTCCGTCGTTCTCTCCGTCAAATATGCTGCGATCGCGCCCAAAATTTGAACGGAGCTCGTACACGGTAATATGGGCAGGCATGTTTAACCACGTGATTGCAGGTCCAGTCATTCTGGAGAAAATGGCAACGCGACTTTGGTCCCGCGCGACTTTTGACCCGGTTCTCCCCTACTACTAACCCTTTTCTGCCTCGCCTCTCCCTAGTGCCTCTCTCTCTCCCTCCTATCTTCTAACCAGGTCCAGTGGATGCCCCACTGTCACCAGCAGACCACCCTGAGTCCGATAGATTCTGCTGTGGATGTCATAGCATTTAGGTAACACACACACACGTACACACAGACATACACCAGTCCACTTCCGGCTTTAGGCCTGGACCTGGGCCCAGTCCCCCTTCCCCTCACCCTAACCCAGGTCCATATCATTTTCCTACCCCCTCCCTACCCCAACCCCTGCCTCTATCTGGGCCCAGGCACGTTCACGCACACACTGACACACCAGTGTTTGCCATGTCTCTCCTATGATGTTTTTAGCCTCTTTTACTCTGAAAATGTAATTTAAAGTCGCACTGACATGAAAAAAGCATTCTGTCCCATTTTGGTTCACATAATTGGCCATAGTGTTCACCTATTGAACAATGTATGCCAAAAAAAATCTACTTTTGTTGTAATCTTATATCAAAGTATATCATTTCTTACTTCCTGGAAAACGGTAGGTCACGTGCAATGACAATAACAGGTACCTTAGATTTTAGGCCAATAATCTCACGAAATCCACCCGTCAGTCAACGCTATCCTTCTATGGAATCTGTCTAAAGTTCTTAAAACCCGTCCACTTATCAATGTTCCAATCAAATTCCTCTAAACATATGTCCCACCCTCATAGCTTGTTAGCGTCGGAAATATGTCAAACTACAGAAGTTAGATGATCTCAAACGTCCGTTTCAGTGCGACTTTAATGTAATGTATTGCTTTATAAATGTTCTTAGCCGGTAGACAAATATACTCCTGGAGCTTGCTCAATCGCCTTGTTGAGAGGGGTCAGGGAATCATTTTTACAGCTCACTTTTCTGGCCCCCGGGTGATGCTGGTTTTTGCTTCCCACTGGAATATGTAGGGGTGGGACGTATGCCCACCTTCCTTGTTCTCTGTAAAGTGCATTGTGTTGCCTCTGGGTATGAAATGTGCTATACAAATAAAGCTTTGATTGATTGATTGATTGATTGAAACAACTCCACAGTGGCAAAGCCCCAGGGACTGATGAGATCCGTCCAGAAATGCTGAAGGCGCTGGGTGTTGAGGGGCTGTCTTGGTTGACACGCCTCTTTAACATTGCGTGGAAGTCCGGGTCAGTGCCAAAGGAGTGGCAGACTGGGGTGGTGGTCCCAATATTCAAAAAAGGGGACCAGAGGGTGTGTGCCAACTACAGAGGCATCACATTACTCAGCCTCCCAGGGAAAGTGTACTCTAATGCTACGTTCACACACCACCGGGTTCGACTGATTCGCGCTGCCCGCCGCCCAGTTCGCGCAAATTGTATTGACGTTATAGTAAACTTGCCGCGCGGCCGTAAAAATCTGCGCCCAGTGTGAACATAGCATAAGGTGGTGGAGAGGAGGGTCCGGCCGATAGTCGAACCTCAGATTGAAGAGCAACAATGTGGATTCCACCGTGGAACCATCGACCAGCTCTTCACTCTCGCAAGGATCTTGGAGGGGGCTTGGGAGTTTGCCCAACCTGTCTACATGCGCTTTGTGGATTTGGAGAAGGCTTATGACCCGATCCCTCGAGAGGTCTTGTGGAGGGTAATGGCGATGGTAATACTGCATATAAATTAAATAAAGTAGCCTATAGGCTATGCTTTACATAACAACATAACAACACATAACATAACAAATGGCTGCTCTTAACTATTAGAGAAAGACAATCTCTCTCCCTCTTTCCATCCCTTTCTTCCCTCTCTCCCTCCCTGCCCCCCTCACTACAGTATACTTTACACAACATCAACATGACATGACGAGCACTGCAGCTTGCTAATGTTAACCAGTACATGCAAGTACTATGCTATACACTATTAGGCTATTTTACGTTGACATTGAGTCCTTAAATCTAGATGTCTTCTTTGCAAGCTAGATGGCCTCTGTCATCCGCTTGCTAAAGGCTACAAAAATGTCTTAGTATAACTTAGACTACAGTGGGTCATTCATTCATTCACTAGTTGTGCCTAGTAACGTAACGTCACTGCACCGAGCTAGCAAGCTAACGGTAGCTAACTTTAGGTATAGCTGGCTAGCTGCAGTACGTTACTACTAGTCTAATGAATGAACCTCTGTAAGTTATAGCTTTAGCAAGCCGATGACAGAGGGAATCTAGCTAGCAAAGAAGACATCTAGCACTAGATTTAAGTACTGTCAATGTCAACGAACGGGACTTATTGAGGTGCGCACAGCATGCATACCTGCGGTGGTAGAAGAGGACGAGGGAGTTGGTCTGTCTCGCACTTTGAGACTTTCAAATGTAGTGCAAGTCCCAATTCTAATCAGATGGGAACCATTTAAGTTCTTTAGTATAGACGTTGTATTTCCCCCCTTGCAGGAAAATATCTTAGAGCACAGGTTGATTTTCGCCTCCTCTTTTTCTTTCACTTTTGTGAAATGACACCACGCCTTAGATCGCTTTGTGCGTTCAGCCATTCTCTCTGCCAAAATGAGAAATAAAGCGGTGCGGGAGGCCATTGTATCTTTTTTTTATACCGCGGATGGATTGAAATTATTTGACTCGTCTCACGCGATTTAAAATTGACATAACGTTATCATAGGACTTCCTAGTCTCCATAGCAGAATCAAGCTTGGGTCTGCCTTTTTATCAATTTATTGAAATCCTCAAACCGGGTCTTAAAGGAGAATGTTCTTTTTCGACAAGCTGGACCTTACTTACGCCATATTGTAAGACGTTTGAATCACCAAGATAACTGGTGTAATTCGGAGGCCTGTAGAAGAAATTTAAAATCCAGCACGAGCCAAGTATATCCATGTAATGGCGGCGGACGGGGCACTGAGAATGCAGCTTCTAAAAAATCTATTTTCTGCCGCGAAATGGTCGTTTTCATCAATCTGTCTTTATGAATCGATAGTTGTGCTTCCCTAAAGCGAGGGCTTGTTGTGGTTTTCAAATATGTGGTCTTTAGCCTCTGTAATATTTTCTTTAGAAACATCTTTAGAAACAAATAAAGCTTCCCCACTTGCTCCAGCACGCATGTGCACAGCGTGCAGACTGGCTATTCTCCGGCTACACTCGCGGCTCACATTCTCTACACTACGATCGGCTTCCATCATATTCTAAGTCATCTTCTATATCCTCAAAATCTGAGAAATATTCAGTCATATTGCACACAATATTCCAGGCACCAACAAGCCAATCGTAGCGTACAGAATGTGAGCCGCGAGTGTAGCCTACAGACGGAGAATAGCCAGTCTGCGTGCTGTGCGCATGTGTGCTGGAGCAAGTGGGCAAGCTATTTCGTTTCTAAAGATCATATTACAGAAGCTAAAGACCACATATTTGAAAACCACAACAAGCCCTCGCTTTAGGGAAGCACAACTATCGATTCATAAAAACAGATTGATGAAAACCGTTTCGTGGCAGAAAATAGATTTTTAGAAGCTGCATTCTCGGTGCCCCGTCCGCCGCCATTACATGGATATACTTGGCTTGCGCTGGATTTTAAATTTGTTCTACAGGCCTCCGAATTACACCAAAGTTATCTCGGAGAGTCAAACGTCTAATGTAAGTATAATATGCCGTAAATAAGGTCCAGGTTGTCGAAAAAGAACCTTCTCCTTTAATAGAACTGGTTTTCTAGACCCATCCCTAGTAATTACACTATACCATGTGGGCTGTAATCTAAAGCGTTACCTGATCTTTTTTGGAAAGCCTGGAGAAAATACAGAGTACAGTATATATATGGGGGCGGCTGTAGCTCAGTTGGTAGAGCGGGTCGTTCAGTGATCGAAGTTCGAATCCCAGCTCCGACTGTCCACATGTCGAAGTGTCCTTGAGCAAGACACCTAACCCCAAATTGCTCCCAATGAGCAGGTTAGCACCTTGCATGGCAGCTGCCGCCATTGGTGTGTGAATATGTGTGTGTATGGGTGAATGAGAGGCCATTGTAAAGCGCTTTGAGTGCCGCTAAGGTGGAAATGCGCTATATAAGTGTAGTCCATTTACCATATAAGCAATGTAAATGAACATGTTGAAAATGCAATGACTGTCCTGCTCAGTGTGTGTGTGTGTGTGTGTGTGCGTGTGTGTGTGTGTGTGTGTGTGTGTGTGTGTGTGCGTGTGTGCGTGCGTGTGTTATTAAATGAATAGTCAAGGGCAGAATAAAATACTTTAGATTTCAAATGTTCACGGGTAATGTAACACATGCATATTTCAATGAACTGGAAGCAGACATTGAAATCTGGTGGGGAAAAAACCTTGTAGCCTAATTGTTAGCAAATTAGCACAAATTAACAATGGGGCATTGATTTCTGCCTCGGTCTAACTGGCCTGGCCCTGAGAGAGAGCACCGAGCCGGAGGGGGAGAGGGAGGGAGAGAATGAGAGAGCGGATGAAAGAGAGAATGAGTAAGAGAGAATGAGAGAGATATAGAGAATGAGTAAGAGAGAATGAGAGGGAGTGAGGATGGGGGAGAGAGAGGATGAGGAAAGTGATACAGTACTCTACAGAGAAAGAGGGAATAAAGTGAACAGAAAAAAGTGTCTGTGAGAACGTGGCCCCCTCCGATAGTAGGGAGAGGGGCTAAAGTAAAGGCCCATCACGCAAACAAACAATATACCTGAAAACAAAACAAAAATAAAACCCAAAATGGGGTATTTATTATCTTTCACAGAAAGGTTCTCTTAAATTAGAAAATCAATAATAACAATTCTAGCTGCTGTGCAGCACTGGGTCGGTGTCTGGGAGACTAATCCCATATATGAGGGTCTGGGTCTGCACATACAGACTGGGTCTGGGTGTGCACATATACAGACTGGGTCTGGGTCTGGGTCTGCACATATACAGGCTGGGTCTGGGTCTGCACATATACAGGCTGGGTCTGGGTCTGCACATATACAGACTGGGTCTGGGTCTGCACATATACAGGCTGGGTCTGGGTCTGCACATATACAGACTGACTCTGGGTCTGCACATATACAGACTGGGTCTGGGTCTGGGTCTGCACATATACAGACTGGGTCTGGGTCTGCACATATACAGACTGGGTCTGGGTCTGCTCATATACAGACTGGGTCTGGGTCTGCACATATACAGACTGGGTCTGGGTCTGGGGGTGCACATATACAGACTGGGTCTGGGTCTGCACATATACAGACTGGGTCTGGGTCTGCACATATACAGACTGGGTCTGGGTCTGCACATATACAGACTGGGTCTGGGTCTGCACATATACAGACTGGGTCTGGGTCTGCACATATACAGGCTGGGTCTGGGTCTGCACATATACAGACTGGGTCTGGGTCTGCACATATACAGACTGGGTCTGGGTGTGCACATATACAGACTGGGTCTGGGTCTGCAGACTCTGCACATATACAGACTGGGTCTGGGTCTTCACATATACAGACTGGGCTGGGTCTGGGTCTGCACATATACAGACTGGTGCAGGTATGTCTTCCTGCTACAGTTAGGAGATGGAACAGGGTTTGAGGTTGTGACTTGGCCAAAGCTCTTTTCTGTCCTGGCCACACAGTGAATTGACCACCGACATCATGATTGCTCATATTTCCCCATAGGCTCAAAACTCATCTCTTCAAGAAATACTACCAGGATTGTCCCTCTTAAAGGAGTAGTAAAGGGAAAAATGCATGTTTAGCTCTGTTTTAAGGTTACTTATGATCATATACAATGGTTCAGATCAAAAAGTTGACAAAACTTAGCACTTTTGAGAAAGTTGATAGTTGCTCTACCACTGATAATTCTGATAATAAAAAATATTTCTGTGTTTGTGGAGGACAGGCTGACGATGTAGTGTAGCAATTGGGGTGTCGATTCATCCAAAAATGTGGGAGGGGTAGGGTTTGATAGGTTTTACAGTTTTTTAGAAAAACAGAGTGATGGACTTCATAATTCCTGCCAGCTCAAAGCAGATGGAAGTTGATGAAAGTGATAGCACGTACGGCTGATTTGTTATCTTTTTGTTTGTTTGTTTTAAACTGTAGATGCTAGCTGTAGCGCCACCATCAGGGCTATTGGCCCATAATGCCAGCTGAGGACCTCTGGCATAGGAATTCCACTCTGCTTCTGCTGCATGTGGCTGCAGCATGCTAGCGCCGGTCTGGTGCCATTTCCTGCTTGCCAGACCTGCGCTCAACTAGAACCTTTTGATAGGTTTCTCTAGGGCGCATTTCTGTCACTGCCTGCCGCCACCGGGGAATGAAGAACCTGTACCCATGGAGGGTGGCTCTGACCGCAATCTCCCGAAATCACTGGAAACTAGTAACCCAATGGGCCGTGATTCGTCTCAATGTTCTCCTCCCGGAGGTTGTGGTTGAATCCCCCATGGGGATTTGTATATCAAAGTATTTAGGCATGGAAGAGTATTTGTGTGGCAGTGTGCTAATGTAATTATATTCTCTCCTTTTAGATACACATTGCTGTTTCGTTTCCTGGTTTTGGTTACTTATTCTGTACACTGGGAGTTCACTGTTGTGGTGACTCCCAAGTTGAGATGATTGTATTTTCCCCCAGACTTTAGTAGTAGGCCAAGTTGGTGCTTGTGTTGTGCCAAACCTGTGTTCTCTTGTCTCTCTACCTTTCTCTCCGTACGCGTCCTGTAGGCTGGTCTCTCTGTATGAGTCCTGTAGGCTGGTCTCTCTGTGTGAGTCCTGAAGGCTGGTCTCTCTGTGTGAGTCCTGAAGGCTGGTCTCTCTGTGTGAGTCCTGTAGGCTGGTCTCTCTGTGTGAGTCCTGTAGGCTGGTCTCTCTGTGTGAGTCCTGTAGGCTGGTCTCTGTGTGAGTCCTGTAGGCTGGTCTCTCTGTGTGAGTCCTGTAGGCTGGTCTCTCTGTGTGAGTCCTGTAGGCTGGTCTCTCTGTACGAGTCCTGTAGGCTGGTCTCTCTGTGTGAGTCCTGTAGGCTGGTCTCTCTGTGTGAGTCCTGTAGGCTGGTCTCTCTGTGTGAGTCCTGTAGGCTGGTCTCTCTGTACGAGTCCTGTAGGCTGGCCTCTCTCTGTGTGAGTCCTGTAGGCTGGTCTCTCTCTGTGTGAGTCCTGTAGGCTGGTCTCTCTGTGTGAGTCCTGTAGGCTGGTCTCTCTGTGTGAGTCCTGTAGGCTGGTCTCTCTGTGTGAGTCCTGTAGGCTGGTCTCTCTGTACGAGTCCTGTAGGCTGGTCTCTCTGTACGAGTCCTGTAGGCTGGTCTCTCTGTGTGAGTCCTGTAGGCTGGTCTCTCTGTGTGAGTCCTGTAGGCTGGTCTCTCTGTACGAGTCCTGTAGGCTGGTCTCTCTGTGTGAGTCCTGTAGGCTGGTCTCTCTGTGTGAGTCCTGTAGGCTGGTCTCTCTGTGTGAGTCCTGTAGGCTGGTCTCTCTGTGTGAGTCCTGTAGGCTGGTCTCTCTGTGTGAGTCCTGTAGGCTGGTCTCTCTGTACGAGTCCTGTAGGCTGGTCTCTCTTTACGAGTCCTGTAGGCTGGTCTCTCTGTGTGAGTCCTGTAGGCTGGTCTCTCTGTGTGAGTCCTGTAGGCTGGTCTCTCTGTGTGAGTCCTGTAGGCTGGTCTCTCTGTGTGAGTCCTGTAGGCTGGTCTCTCTGTGTGAGTCCTGTAGGCTGGTCTCTCTGTGTGAGTCCTGTAGGCTGGTCTCTCTGTGTGAGTCCTGTAGGCTGGTCTCTCTGTGTGAGTCCTGTAGGCTGGTCTCTCTGTGTGAGTCCTGTAGGCTGGTCTCTCTGTGTGAGTCCTGAAGGCTGGTCTCTCTCTCTGTGTGAGTCCTGAAGGCTGGTCTCTCTGTGTGAGTCCTGTAGGCTGGTCTCTCTGTGTGAGTCCTGTAGGCTGGTCTCTCTGTGTGAGTCCTGTAGGCTGGTCTCTCTGTGTGAGTCCTGAAGGCTGGTCTCTCTGTGTGAGTCCTGTAGGCTGGTCTCTCTGTGTGAGTCCTGAAGGCTGGTCTCTCTGTGTGAGTCCTGTAGGCTGGTCTCTCTGTGTGAGTCCTGTAGGCTGGTCTCTCTGTGTGAGTCCTGTAGGCTGGTCTCTCTGTACGAGTCCTGTAGGCTGGTCTCTCTGTGTGAGTCCTGTAGGCTGGTCTCTCTGTGTGAGTCCTGTAGGCTGGTCTCTCTGTGTGAGTCCTGTAGGCTGGTCTCTCTGTGTGAGTCCTGTAGGCTGGTCTCTCTGTACGAGTCCTGTAGGCTGGTCTCTCTCTGTGTGAGTCCTGTAGGCTGGTCTCTCTGTGTGAGTCCTGTAGGCTGGTCTCTCTGTGTGAGTCCTGTAGGCTGGTCTCTCTGTGTGAGTCCTGTAGGCTGGTCTCTCTGTGCGAGTCCTGTAGGCTGGTCTCTCTGTGTGAGTCCTGTAGGCTGGTCTCTCTGTGTGAGTCCTGAAGGCTGGTCTCTCTCTGTACGAGTCCTGTAGGCTGGTCTCTCTGTGTGAGTCCTGTAGGCTGGTCTCTCTGTGTGAGTCCTGTAGGCTGGTCTCTCTGTGTGAGTCCTGTAGGCTGGTCTCTCTGTGTGAGTCCTGTAGGCTGGTCTCTCTGTGTGAGTCCTGTAGGCTGGTCTCTCTGTACGAGTCCTGTAGGCTGGTCTCTCTGTGTGAGTCCTGTAGGCTGGTCTCTCTGTGTGAGTCCTGTAGGCTGGTCTCTCTGTGTGAGTCCTGTAGGCTGGTCTCTCTGTGTGAGTCCTGTAGGCTGGTCTCTCTGTGTGAGTCCTGTAGGCTGGTCTCTCTGTGTGAGTCCTGTAGGCTGGTCTCTCTGTGTGAGTCCTGTAGGCTGGTCTCTCTGTGTGAGTCCTGTAGGCTGGTCTCTCTGTGTGAGTCCTGTAGGCTGGTCTCTCTCTGTGTGAGTCCTGTAGGCTGGTCTCTCTGTGTGAGTCCTGTAGGCTGGTCTCTCTGTGTGAGTCCTGTAGGCTGGTCTCTCTGTGTGAGTCCTGTAGGCTGGTCTCTCTGTGCGAGTCCTGTAGGCTGGTCTCTCTGTGTGAGTCCTGTAGGCTGGTCTCTCTGTGTGAGTCCTGAAGGCTGGTCTCTCTCTGTACGAGTCCTGTAGGCTGGTCTCTCTGTGTGAGTCCTGTAGGCTGGTCTCTCTGTGTGAGTCCTGTAGGCTGGTCTCTCTGTGTGAGTCCTGTAGGCTGGTCTCTCTGTGTGAGTCCTGTAGGCTGGTCTCTCTGTGTGAGTCCTGTAGGCTGGTCTCTCTGTGTGAGTCCTGTAGGCTGGTCTCTCTGTGTGAGTCCTGTAGGCTGGTCTCTCTGTGTGAGTCCTGTAGGCTGGTCTCTCTGTGTGAGTCCTGTAGGCTGGTCTCTCTGTGTGAGTCCTGTAGGCTGGTCTCTCTGTGTGAGTCCTGTAGGCTGGTCTCTCTGTACGAGTCCTGTAGGCTGGTCTCTCTGTGTGAGTCCTGTAGGCTGGTCTCTCTGTGAGTCCTGTAGGCTGGTCTCTCTGTGTGAGTCCTGTAGGCTGGTCTCTCTGTGTGAGTCCTGTAGGCTGGTCTCTCTGTGTGAGTCCTGTAGGCTGGTCTCTCTGTGTGAGTCCTGTAGGCTGGTCTCTCTGTGTGAGTCCTGTAGGCTGGTCTCTCTGTGTGAGTCCTGTAGGCTGGTCTCTCTGTGTGAGTCCTGTAGGCTGGTCTCTCTGTGTGAGTCCTGTAGGCTGGTCTCTCTGTGTGAGTCCTGTAGGCTGGACGTGTGGTAAACCCTCACTCATAGTGGATTTTACCCTCTGAGAGGAGGGGGGGTAACATGTTACCCTCTGAGAGTAGGGGGGCAACATGTTACCCTCTGAGAGTAGGGGGGGCAACATGTTACCCTCTGAGAGTAGGGGGGGCAACATGTTACCCTCTGAGAGTAGGGGGGGCAACATGTTACCCTCTGAGAGTAGGGGGGGCAACATGTTACCCTCTGAGAGTAGGGGGGGCAACATGTTACCCTCTGAGAGTAGGGGGGGCAACATGTTACCCTCTGAGAGTAGGGGGGGCAACATGTTACCCTCTGAGAGTAGGGGGGGGGGCAACATTTTGACTTGAGAAAACAAAAACAGTTCCCCCGTCCCGTCACATCTATTTACAAAGAACCCCAGTTGTGAACAGTATGCTAATAAGAAATCTGTATAACAATTCAATATGTACAACGCATCAAACTTCATCTAGACACCACGAGCATGTCAATATGACTTTATGACCGAGCACTAGGCCATACCCAACATCACAACATCAAACTACAACTGCCTGCTGGTGCTAGCTTCCACGCTTTTTTTTTAAAGAATTTGAGCAGAGTTGGGCTGGCCAATCGGGGGGGGCACCACTTGCCCCCCCTGCCCCCCCCTATAAAATCGCCCATGCCCTCACTCTTCGGTTTCCCTTATTGGTTTTCTTCACTTAGGTTTGCTGTGCCTTGCTGTGTGTGTGTGTGCCGTGTATGCGTGGGGGTGTCACTGGGGCGTGGTGGGTGTCACTGGGGCGTGGTGGGTGTCACTGGGGCGTGGTGGGTGTCACTGGGGCGTGTGGGTGTCACTGGGGCGTGGTGGGTGTCACTGGGGCGTGGTGGGTGTCACTGGGGCGTGGTGGGTGTCACTGGGGCGTGGTGGGTGTCACTGGGGCGTGGTGGGTGTCACTGGGGCGTGGTGGGTGTCACTGGAGCGTGGTGGGTGTCACTGGGGCGTGGTGGGTGTTCTGTCACCTCGTCACTTTCCCCTCGCTCGCCGCCGCCACGTCCCAGCCTCTGTAGACTCTTCCGTTAACCGGCAGAACATCCATTTTTGTATGTAGCACATCTTAGTATTCATATTTCTTGCAGAGAACACTGTCTTGCATACCTATATTTTTCTACTGTTTCTAAGCTGTATAATTAAAGTTGTTTTTAAAGTGCCTCAAACCAACCAGTAAATATTGTAGTCTTGGGGGAAAACTGTTGTCTCATGCCCGTTCTTGACCATCACTATTATCCGTGAATGAACCTGAGTATTTGGTCTGTATAGCTTACCTGTCAATCAGAGCCAAATAGGGACTTGAGCCTTCTCTACCCGGCTACACCAAGATTTATGGTCAGTTCCTCAATCGCGTGCCAGTGTCACCAGCATGGCCTCTCTTGGACCGCTTTGCAGTCTGGCAGGAGTGTCCGTGGCTAAAGCGTGTTCTGATGGAAGGTTATTCATTCAGTTTCACTTTTCTCCACTGCCTTTTCGGGGCATTGTGGAGACGCTGCCGTGTCCTGACGAAACCGCAGCTCTGTCAGCAGACATCACAGAGCTTTTGACTGTGGACGAAGTTGGAGTGGAGGGATATTATTCCTGTCTATTCCCGTGGAACCTGTGGTTCTCCTGAATTAGCGGGATCAACTTCTGTAATGGGTGGAGGCGTTCACGCATGTCCCCCGGCTGAAGGCGCTACGGCATGCTTTCCCCCGGGCCTAATAATACTGTTGTTGGCCAGGGTGCGGTCGGAAGGCTTATCAGTGATTGTGATAGTGCGGGACCAGGACTGGGCATGGTGGTATGCAGATGTGATGGCCATGATATCCCTGAACCCATGGCCCATCCCTCATGCGCTATCCCAGGCAGTGGGCTTGATTTGCGTGCCTCCAAGGCTGGGTCGGCCACTGGTGGCTTGGCTATTGAACAGCGGATATTGGACCTCATTCCTGAACATTTTCTTAAGTGTCTTCTTAAATGTCTTCTTACGAACTTCGTCAGACTAACCCTAAGAAAGATCCCCGCCGGATTCATGAACGCGTGGAAATGTGTTCCTAAACCGCTCATAGAACTAGGGTTATGTTACATAACCATCATTATACTGTTCCTGAATTTGTGAAATGTTCTTGTTTTGCAGGTACATCAAAGGATACAACGTAGTATGATACATTCTGTACTTTCTGACCATTGGTTATCATTCGCTGTTCCTCATTCTGAGAAGCTGGTTCCGGCTAGAGTACCAAAGTGTACTGTTCAAAGTCCATGCTTGGCTAATGAAGGGTGAGCCTCAAAGCATGTACCCAAAGTACAATCAGGGTAGTGAAAAGCTCAGCAGTCATATAGCTGATCCCCACAGACTCCACACTTAAGGGCATGACTTCATCATGGTTGGATACATAGCATATTCTATCTCTGATGACTTCATCATGGTTGGATACATATCTCTGATGACTTCATCATGGTTGGATACATATTCTATCTCTGATGACTTCATCATGGTTGGATACATAGCATATCCTATCTCTGATGACTTCATCATGGTTGGATACATATCTCTGATGACTTCATCATGGTTGGATACATATCTCTGATGACTTCATCATGGTTGGATACATAGCATATTCTATCTCTGATGACTTCATCATGGTTGGATACATAGCATATTCTATCTCTGATGACTTCATCATGGTTGGATACATAGCATATCCTATCTCTGATGACTTCATCATGGTTGGATACATAGCATATTCTATCTCTGATGACTTCATCATGGTTGGATACATAGCATATTCTATCTCTGATGACTTCATCATGGTTGGATACATAGCATATTCTATCTCTGATCAAACTACCAAAATGAGAGTAATCTGATCTATTTTGTGAAAAATAACAACTATAACTATTGATAATTGTACCCACAATGCATCTCACCCCCATATTAATTTATGATAATCTTAACATTTAGAACAAGCACCAAAAGAGCTACTAAACACATCAAGCTCTGAACTCTGTGGATTTAGAAATTAGAAGGGCTCCTGGGTAGAACAGACTATACTTTTACTGAGACACCAAGCACTGTGTTTTTATGTACAAAGTTAAATGTACTTGGCAATGGGGAAAATGAATTGTGGCCAGTGCCCCCCAGGTGGTGGACACAAATGCATGCACGCACGCACCAATATACATAGGTGAGTCTAATCCCACCCATCTCCTCAATTTCATTGGGCTGGGGACAACTCATAAATAATTCAATGTAGAATAATAATAAAAAATCTTGCTCAGAGCTCAAATTGACACATCGTCGGTTTGATGATCCGGGACTGAGCTACAGATGGGCGCCCTTGGGGGTGGTCACATGACCCGCGGGATCTCAGCACCACCATTAACATGCGATGGCATAATCACGTTTTTCTTTAGTGTTCCGGGGGTAACATAGGACCCGGGGAACATAGGACCCTTTTTCGGGGGGAACATAGGACCCGGGGAACATAGGACCCTTTTTGGGGGGGAACATAGGACCCGGGGAACATAGAACCCTTTTTCGGGGGGAACATAGGACCCAGGGAGCATAGAACCCGGGGAACATAGGACCCGGGGAACATAGAACCCTTTTTTGGGGGGAACATAGGACCCGGAGAACATAGAACCCTTTTTCGGGGGGAACATAGGACCCAGGGAGCATAGAACCCGGGGAACATAGGACCCGGGGAACATAGAACCCGGGGAACATAGGACCCGGGGAACATAGACATGTTCCCATCTTTACTCATGGCGACTATATCAATTTTATATGGATCCATACCTCTGAACAAACTTATTTTTTCTTCATAATGACCGTACTGCGCTCAGCTAGACTAGCTGGTGCCCCGTCTTCAAAGCTACTTATGGGGTTTACAAATTAGTATCAGAGCTTGGGATTTGGTGCCCAGGACGGCGTCACATCCCAGTTGAATGTGTTCCAGAAACAAAAACGCAAAACCCCCACTTTCGCCCATCTTTGTAGTTCCACGCAAGTTAGCTATTTTAGCCATTTTTAGCAATCATATTTTGCGCATATGACTTAACAGACACCACGTCATGACTCGATGTCAGTTACCGAGATAGATACTGTAGATAGACAGTATGTATGTAATAATTAAATTACATCTAGATGGAGAAAAAAAAGTGTTTTAGAACAAGGTGATAATAACAATAAAACATTATTTGTACAGCACATTTCATACAGATGAATTCAGCTCAAAGTGCTTTACAACAGAGCATTTAAATTAAAGAATGTGAAGTTTAATGATGCAATGATGAGACTTGTCTTCATTCGTAGACTATAGGAGAAATACACTGTGAGCCCAGCCTGCTAAATCTGCTCAAAGTAAAATGAAATAACACCCTAAACACACTAACACACTAAAATGAAATAACACCCTCTGAAATCCCACGAGATTTCCAACGGGATTTCCCTGTGAAACACCGCAATGGTGAAATGCGTCGGGATGGATAATTTCTAGCTGTTCCCAACTGTCTGTGAACGAGTGGAGGGAGGACGGAGGACAAAGTTTAGTGATGCACCCACGGTCTCTGCTCCGTCCCCCATGACCAATGACAACTCAAGCCCTGTCCTTATCAGCAGCCCAACACATGGCTGATATACACACACAGGCACACACATGCAAACACACACACACACACACACACACACACACACACACACACACCCACAGGCTCACACCTCTGAAACATGGCTGATCACCTCTCTGCTCTGTCTCTTCAGTGTTTCAATGAGATTGTCGTGGGTAATACAAATGTGGTTATATATTGTGTGCGTGTGTGTGTGTGTGTCTTAGTTTGTGTGTGTGCATGTGCACATACGTGTGTATCATGCTAGTTAGTTGCGGGAGAGTAAATACTGTATGTGTTTGTCATGGCTGCTTCGACTGGGGGCCTTTTCATCTGGCTGTGAAACACACACACACATACACACACTCACACACACACATACACACTCACACACACAGGCACACACCAGTCAACTGTCTCAGATTCAGGCCCGGGGCCATTTTATGCTATAGTATCACACTATACCTGTTGGGAGAGAGACCAGCCCCCTACAGACCCTGGTCTCACCTCCCCCCACCCACTGTGATATCAGGAAAACTCTACTCTACGATGTGAAAAATAAATACTGGTATATGAAAATATACATCCAGACAGGATTCTGTTAGGGTCCATAAGGTGCTAATTGTTTGTTTATTTGTTGTTATTTATTCTGAGTATTCGTTTACTGTTACCAATGGTTCTAGCATTTGGTCAGGTCTCTCTGGAAACATATATAAATCTCAATGAGTTTTTTTCCTGGTTAAATAAAGATCTATTAAAAATAGCATGTTTTTTTTGGTGAAAGGCCCGTGACAAAACAAACGTTGAAAAAGGACAGATCTTGTGGTGGCTGTTGGATGTGAAGCCATCTTTCCACAGTCAGTCCACTAGCACATGGACAGCTCTCTCTCATGTCTCTCTACCTCCTCTCCAGGGCGTCTCTCTCTCTCAGTCAGTCCACTAGCACATGGACAGCTCTCTCTAACGTCTCTCTACCTCCTCTCCAGGGCGTCTCTCTCTCTCAGTCAGTCCACTAGCACATGGACAGCTCTCTCTCATGTCTCTCTACCTCCTCTCCAGGGCGTCTCTCTCTCTCAGTCAGTCCACTAGCACATGGACCGCTCTCTCTCATGTCTCTCTACCTCCTCTCCAGGGCGTCTCTCTCTCTCAGTCAGTCCACTAGCACATGGACCGCTCTCTCTCATGTCTCTCTACCTCCTCTCCAGGGCGTCTCTCTCTCTCAGTCAGTCCACTAGCACATGGACAGCTCTCTCTCATGTCTCTCTACCTCCTCTCCAGGGCGTCTCTCTCTCATGTCTCTCTACCTCCTCTCCAGGGCGTCTCTCTCTCAGTCAGTCCACTAGCACATGGACAGCTCTCTCTGAGGTCTCTCTACCTCCTCTCCAGGGCGTCTCTCTCTCTCAGTCAGTCCACTAGCACATGGACAGCTCTCTCTCATGTCTCTCTACCTCCTCTCCAGGGCGTCTCTCTCTCAGTCAGTCCACTAGCACATGGACCGCTCTCTCTGACGTCTCTCTACCTCCTCTCCAGGGCGTCTCTCTCTCTCAGTCAGTCCACTAGCACATGGACAGCTCTCTCTCATGTCTCTCTACCTCCTCTCCAGGGCGTCTCTCTCTCTCTCAGTCAGTCCACTAGCACATGGACAGCTCTCTCTGAGGTCTCTCTACCTCCTCTCCAGGGCGTCTCTCTCTCTCAGTCAGTCCACTAGCACATGGACAGCTCTCTCTGAGGTCTCTCTACCTCCTCTCCAGGGCGTCTCTCTCTCTCAGTCAGTCCACTAGCGCATGGACAGCTCTCTCTCTGACGTCTCTCTACCTCCTCTCCAGGGCGTCTCTCTCTCTCAGTCAGTCCACTAGCACATGGACAGCTCTCTCTGACGTCTCTCTACCTCCTCTCCAGGGCGTCTCTCTCTCTCAGTCAGTCCACTAGCACATGGACAGCTCTCTCTCATGTCTCTCTACCTCCTCTCCAGGGCGTCTCTCTCTCTCAGTCAGTCCACTAGCACATGGACAGCTCTCTCTGAGGTCTCTCTACCTCCTCTCCAGGGCGTCTCTCTCTCTCAGTCAGTCCACTAGCACATGGACAGCTCTCTCTGACGTCTCTCTACCTCCTCTCCAGGGCGTCTCTCTCTCTCAGTCAGTCCACTAGCACATGGACAGCTCTCTCTCATGTCTCTCTACCTCCTCTCCAGGGCGTCTCTCTCTCAGTCAGTCCACTAGCACATGGACAGCTCTCTCTTACGTCTCTCTACCTCCTCTCCAGGGCGTCTCTCTCTCTCAGTCAGTCCACTAGCACATGGACAGCTCTCTCTCTGACGTCTCTCTACCTCCTCTCCAGGGCGTCTCTCTCTCTCAGTCAGTCCACTAGCACATGGACAGCTCTCTCTGAGGTCTCTCTACCTCCTCTCCAGGGCGTCTCTCTCTCTCAGTCAGTCCACTAGCACATGGACAGCTCTCTCTCATGTCTCTCTACCTCCTCTCCAGGGCGTCTCTCTCTCTCTGACGTCTCTCTACCTCCTCTCCAGGGCGTCTCTCTCTCTGACGTCTCTCTCCTTCCTCTCCAGGGCGTCTCTCTCTCAGTCAGTCCACTAGCACATGGACAGCTCTCTCTAACGTCTCTCTACCTCCTCTCCAGGGCGTCTCTCTCTCTCAGTCAGTCCACTAGCACATGGACAGCTCTCTCTCATGTCTCTCTACCTCCAGGGCGTCTCTCTCTCAGTCAGTCCACTAGCACATGGACAGCTCTCTCTGACGTCTCTCTACCTCCTCTCCAGGGCGTCTCTCTCTCTCAGTCAGTCCACTAGCACATGGACAGCTCTCTGACGTCTCTCTACCTCCTCTCCAGGGCGTCTCTCTCTCTCAGTCAGTCCACTAGCACATGGACAGCTCTCTCTCATGTCTCTCTACCTCCTCTCCAGGGCGTCTCTCTCTCAGTCAGTCCACTAGCACATGGACAGCTCTCTCTGAGGTCTCTCTACCTCCTCTCCAGGGCGTCTCTCTCTCTCAGTCAGTCCACTAGCACATGGACAGCTCTCTCTGAGGTCTCTCTACCTCCTCTCCAGGGCGTCTCTCTCTCTCAGTCAGTCCACTAGCACATGGACAGCTCTCTCTCATGTCTCTCTACCTCCTCTCCAGGGCGTCTCTCTCTCTCAGTCAGTCCACTAGCACATGGACAGCTCTCTCTGACGTCTCTCTACCTCCTCTCCAGGGCGTCTCTCTCTCTCAGTCAGTCCACTAGCACATGGACAGCTCTCTCTGACGTCTCTCTACCTCCTCTCCAGGGCGTCTCTCTCTCAGAGGAACCATCCACTGATCACATCTACACACCCCTATGATGAAGAGATCAGACAGAAAGAGAGAGAGGGAGAGAGGGAGAGAGAAACAGATGGAAAAGGAGGGCGAGAAAAAGAGATGAAGAGCGGGAGAGAGATAGAGTCATCATGCTATATACACATCTCTGTTTACATGTCTCCTTATTTACATATTTAAAGGACAATGCTCGTTTTTGACAACCTGGACCTTATTTACGACATATTATAAGACGTTTGACTCACCGAGATCACTTTGGTGTAGTTCGGAGGCCTGTAGAAGAAATTTTAAATCCAGCGCGAGCCAGTATATCCATGTAATGGCGGTGGTCGGGGCACCGAGAATGCAGTTTCTAAAAATCTTATTTTCTGCCGCGAAACGGTTGTTTTCATCAATCCGTCTTTATGAATCACTAGTTGTGCTGACATAGAGCGTAGGCCTGTTGTGGTTTTTCACATGCCTCTGTAATATGATCTTTAGAAACGTCTTTCGAAACGAAATAGCTTCCCCACTTGCTCCAGCACGCATGCGCACAGCGTGCTGGAGCAACGATTGCGCGCTGTGCGCATTAGTGCTGGAGCAAGTGAGGATTAATTATTAACAATATAAAACCACATTCATGCATGTTACACAATTAAATACAATGAAAACATTATCCAAAACATACACAGACCTCGACCCCGTATTCCTGAATCATATGTGTAAAAATATACAATATATATTAGTAGACGGTATACCCCCACCCCCCCAGGAGTATTTATATTCATAGCATGTACATAATACAGACGTGCCTTTATTTGTAGTTTTTGTGCAATTCATAATTATTTGTAGTTTTTCGTACACATGGAGCTGACAGTCACACTCAAACCCCTTTGAATGAAAATTGAATCAAGAGAGAGAGAGAGAGGGAGATAAATAAAGAGAAGGAGATGAGATGGAGAGGGAGGGAGAGAGAGAGAGAGAGAGAGAGAGAGAGAGAGAGAGAGAGGTGACTGAGGCAACTGACCTTTCCTCCAGTG